>NC_045437.1:130499727-130530590 GCF_002776525.5 Piliocolobus tephrosceles
TTTTCTTTTCTTTTCTTTTCTTTTCTTTTCTTTTCTTTTCTTTTCTTTTCTTTTCTTTCTCTCTCTCCCTTCCTCTCTCTCTCTCTCTCTCCCTCTCTCTCTCTCTCTCTTTCGTTACGGAGTCACTCTGTCACCCGAGCTGGAGTGTAATGGGGCGATCTTGGCTCACTGCAACCTCCGCCTCTCGGGTTCAAGCGATTCTCCTGCCTCAGCCTCCTGAGTAGCTGGGATTACAGGCATCTGCCACCACGCCCAGCTAATTTTTGTATTTTTAGTAGAGACGGGGTTTCACCATGTAGGCCAGGCTGGTCTCTTAACTCCTGACCTCAAGTGATCCACCCACCTCGGCCTCCCAAAGTGCTGGGATTACAGGTGTGAGCCACTGTGCCCAGCCCATGCCTGACTTCTAACGCTGAAGGGGAAACATGCTCAGTACTAACCTTCTCCACCTCCAAATTCAAATCCTGAAGTTGCAGATTTGGAAGATGGGGAATTAGGGAAACTATGATCATGCTGCTGCATTCCAGCCTGGGCAACAGAGTGAGACACTGTCTCAAAAAAAGAAGATTGGCATGATCTCTCTGAGGGCTGAGCTTCTGAAAGTGAGCCAGGAGGTGGACAAGTCAGAAATCAATTGTGGTTATGTGTAATGGCTCACGCCTATAATCCCAACACTTTGGGAGACGGAGGCAGGAGGATTACTTGAACCCAAGAATTTGAGAGCAGCCTGAGCAACATAGTGAGACCCCATCTCTTTGTTTGCTTGTTTTTGGGACAGTCTCACTCTGTTGCCCAGGGTGGAGTGCAGTGGTGCAATCTTGGCTCACTGCAACCTCTGCCTCCCAGGTTCAAGGGATTCTCCTGCCTCAGCCTCCTGAGTAGCTAGGACTACAGGCATGCGCCACCACACCTGGCTAATTTTTTGTATTTTTAGTAGAGACAGGATTTCACCATGTTGGTCAGGCTGGTCTCCAAGTCCTGACCTCAAATGATCCACCCACCTCGGCCTCCTAAAGTGCTGGGATTATAGGTGTGAGCCACCGCGCCCAGCTGTAACACCCCATTTCTACAGAAAAAAATTTAAAAATTAGCCTGGGCAACAAAGCAAGACTTTGTTTCTAAATAAATGAATACATACATTTTAACTCAGACACAGTAAGCTTAGTCCTAAATCCTCTGTCCTGTGGGAAAGAGGAGGAAGTGGAGTGGTAACTTCTTGGCCTACCCTGGTCTCCCAGGGCCTTGAGCATTGTCTGGAAGATGCAGATGAAGCATTGGAGTGGCCCTAGTATATATAGCCTTGGCCTCCATTGGATATGGGGCACTGGAGTTTTCTCTATGTGCTGGGTTCAAGCACCAGAGCTTCCTGACATTTCCCATCAGAAGGGAAAATGAGAAAGGTGGGTAGATGGAAATCTCTCTTCCATATTCATGCAGAATGAAGGCAGATGTGTTGATTTCCTTTTAAGTACTTGTGTCACTTCAACTGTAATTACCTTTTCCCAAATTCAAGAACAGAGTGGGGTGAGGAGAGTGAGGAAAGGGTATGAATCTATAATAAGATTATAAAAGAATTAAAATCTCATCAAATTTTACCCAAATGCACACTGCAATCACTCTTTGGGGCAATTACGGGGAGGAAGAATTTATAGAGAATAGGCCTTAGAGTTTATCAGATGCGGGTACTAATCTCACAGCTCCCCCTTGTTAGCCAAGTGGCTCTCAGAGCCTCAGTTTCCTCATCTGTTAAATGGAGATAATAATAGTACTGGCCTCATGGGTTATACAGAACTGAATAGGACAAAGCATAAATTAGCCTAGTACCTGCAGGGTAGTAAGTTCTTAAGAAATGTCGCCAGGCGTTGTGGCTCAGGACTGTAATCCCAGCACTTTGGTAGGTTGAGGCAGGTGGATCACGAGGTCAGGAGATCAAGACTAACACAGTGAAACCCTGTCTCTACTAAAAACACAAAAAATTAGCTGGGCGTGGGGCAGGCACCTATAGTCCCAGCTACACAGGAGGCTGAGGCAGGAGAATTGCTTGAACACCGTAGGCAGAGGTTGCAGTGAGCCGAGATCACACCATTGCACTCCAGCCTGGCGGGGCAACAGAGTGAGACTCCATCTCAAAAAGAAGTGTCAACTGCTCTTACCTGGGCAAAGCACTGTTTTGCACAGTTGACCTTTTAAATTTTATTGGATTAAAAGTGATTTTTTTAGTCGAGCGGGTTGGTTCGTGCCTGTAATCCCAGCACTTTGGGAGGCAGAGGTGGGTGAATCAACTGAGGTCAGGAGTTCAAGACCAGCCTGGCCAGCATGGTGAAAACTTGTCTCTACTAAAATACAAAAATTAGCCAGAGGCGGTGGTGCGTGCTTGTAATCTCAGCTACTCGGGAGGCTGAAGCAGAAGAATTGCTTGAACCTGGGAGGCAGAGGTTGCAGTGAGCTAAGATCATGCCACTGCACTCTAGCCTGGGCAACAGAGCAAGACTCCCTCTCAGAAAAAAAAAAAGAAAGAAAAAAAACTCATATTTTTAATAAAATAATAATAGTACGTAATAATAGGGGGTTTTTAGTGACCTTACCTGGCACAATGAAGAGTTGGCATCCCCAAGCTTGTCTTTCAAGAACAAAATGTAGATAAACAATACCTTCCAGACAAAAGTGTAAGAATTAAAGGAGAGAGTCTGGGCATGGTAGTTTATGCCTGTAATCCCAGCACTTTGGGAGGCCGAGGTGGGCACAACATTTGAGATCAGGAGTTCGAAACCAGCCTGGTCAACATGGTGAAACCCTGTCTCTACGAAAAATACAAAAATTAGTCTGGTGTGGTGGCGGGTGCCTGTAATCCCAGCTACTCGGGAGGCTGAGGAGGAGAATCGCTTGAACCCAGGAGGTGAAGTTTGCAGTGAGCCGAGATAACTGCACTCCAGCCTGGGTGACAGAGTGAGATTCCATCTCAAAAAAAAAAAAAAGAAGAACTAAAGGCGAGAAATATGCAGAGGGGCCCAACACAGGCTGGCTAAGCTTGAATCAGATTGTTCTTTTTCTTTCTTTCTTTTTTTTTTTTGAGATAGAGTCTAGCTCTATTGCCCAGGTTGGATGCAGTGGTACAAACTTGGCTTAGTGGAATCTCTGTCTCCTGGGTTCAAGCGACTCTCCTGCCTCAGCCTCCCAAATAGCTGGGATTATAGGCTCCTACCACCACACCTGGCTAATTTTTGTATTTTTAGTAGAGACAGGGTTTCTCCATGTTGGCCAGGCTGGTCTCCAACTCCTAACCTCAGGTGATCCACCTGCCTTGGCCTCCCAAAGTACTGGGATTATAGGCATGAGCTGCCACGCCCGGCCTAGAATCAGATTTTTCTACACCAGCTCTCTGTCCTGTAGCAAAATAACATAAGCCATACATGTAACTGAAAATGTTCTGGTAGCCATATTAAAAGCATAAAAAGAAATTGGTAAAAGTAATTTTAATAATGTTTTCAATTTAATTTTATTTATTTAGCTATTTTTTGACAGGAAGTTTCACTTTTGTTGCCCAGGCTGGAGTGCAATGGTGTGATCTCAGCTCGCCGCAATGTCCACCTCCGGGGTTCAAGCGATTTTCCTGTCTGAGCCTCCTGAGTAGCTGGGATTACAGGCATGTGCAACCACGCCTGGCTAATTTTGTATTTTTAGTAGAGACGGGTATTTCTCCATGTTGGTCAGGCTGGCCTTGAACTCCTGACCTCAGGTGATCTGCCAGCCTTTGCCTCCCAAAGTACTGGGATTATAGGGTAGAGCCACTGTTCCCAGCCTATTTATTTATTTATTTTGAGACGGAGTCTTGCGCTGTCGCCAGGCTGTAGTGCTGTGGCACGATGTAGGATCACTGCAACCTCCGACTCCCTGGTTCAAGCAATTCTCCTGCTTCAGCCTCCCGCGTAGCTGGGATTACAGCCATGCACCAACACACCCAGCTAATTCTTTTTTTTTTGTATTTTTATTAGAGACGGGGTTTCACCATGTTGGCCAGGATGGTCTTGAACTCCTGACCTCAGGTGATCCACCCGCCTTGGCCTCCCAAAGTGCTGGCGTTACAGGCATAAGCAACGTGCCCGGCCAATAATGTATTTTATTTAAAATACAATATGTAATGAATATTTCAATATGTAATGAATATTTAAAAAAATCAATGCTTTGTTTTGTTCTGTTTTATTTTTGAGACAGGGTCTTACTTTGTTGTCCAGGCTGGAGTACAGTGTCACAAACACTGCTCACTGCAGCCTCGACCTCCTGGGCTCAAACCACCTTCCCTCTCAGCCCTGCAAGTAGCCAGGACTTACAGGTGGATGCCACCACGCCCGGCTAATTTTCTTTGTATTTTTTGTGAAGATGGGGTTTCACCATGTTTCCCAGGCTGGACTTGAACTCCTGAGCTCAAGCGATCCACCCACCTTGGCCTTCCATAGTGTTGGGATTACAGGCGTAAGCCACCAGGCCAGGCCAATGAGATATTTTGAAATATTTTTAAGATCTGGTGTGTGCTGGGCGCGGTGGCTCAAGCCTGTAATCCCAGCACTTTGGGAGGCCGAGACGGGTGGATCACGAGGTCAGGAGATCGAGACCATCCTGGCTAACACGGTGAAACCCCGTCTCTACTAAAAATACAAAAACTAGCCGGGCGAGGTGGCAGGCGCCTGTAGTCCCAGCTACGCGGGAGGCTGAGGCAGGAGAATGGCGTAAACCCAGGAGGCGGAGCTTGCAGTGAGCTGAGATCCGGCCACTGCACTCCAGTCCAGATGACAGAGCGAGACTCCGCCTCAAAAAAAAAAAAAAAAAAAAGATCTGGTGTGTGCTTTATACTTACAGAACATCTCATTTTGGACAGGAATATTTCATGTGTTTGATACCCACACAGAGCTGGCGGACACTGTGTTGGGCAGCATAGCTCTGGAAGGTATTGACAGCTAAGCTACAGAGAGACACTGACTCAACTATTTCCTTTCTTTTCCTGTTTTGAGTCTCTAATTAAACTCAAAAATCGCCAGGAGCGGTTGCTCACACCTGTAATCCTAGCACTTTGGGAGGCCGAGGAAGGCAGATTACCTGAGGGTGGGAATTCAAGACAAGCCTGGCCAACATGGCAAAACCCCCTCTCTACTAAAAATACAAAAATTTAGCCAGGTGCAGTGGCGTACGCCTGTAATCCCAGCTACTCTGGAGACTGAGGCAGGAGAATGGAGAGAATTGCTTGAATCTGGGAGGCAGAGGTTGTGGTGAGCCAAGATCACACCACTGCTCTCCAGGCTGGGCTACAGAGCGAGACTTCGTCTCAAACAACAAAAAGAAACCCAAAAATCAAGCTATGAAAATAATCTTTCCAATTCACTTTACTCACCCTGGAACATCCTTTTTTCCAAGTACTTGGTTCCTAGGCTGACAAAAAGGAAGCCCTTGGGCTCTGGGCGAGTCTGGCAGTGGGATGCAGACTTTCTCTTTTTGTCTTTGACTTTTAAATATTGAAATAATAGAATCTACTTATGAAGTGCCAGGCACAGTGCTAAGTGATTTACACACATTATTTAATCTTTACAATGATCCTATGAGGTAGGTTCTATTGTTATGTTGTTTTTACAGCCGGAGCAAACAGGCTCAGAGAAGTCAAGTTCCAAAGTCACACAGCAAGGAAATGGTAGGACTTGATCTCCCTAAGTCAGAAGGCAGTGCCTTTATTAATGAGTTCTTAGGCAATTCTTTATCATTAGTAAATTGCAGAGTTAGGATTCACATGATTCACATTCACCTCTTTTTTTGTTTTTTTGTTTTTTTTTTTTGAGATGGAGTCTCCTTCTGTCCCTTGGGCTGGAGTGAGGATTCATATTCACTTTGGACTCCAAGTTGAGCTATTTAAACACATGTTGAAGTCCCAGGTTTCTCACTTTAAAAAGGAATAATAATAGTCACCTTGCAGGGTGATTTTGAGGATTAAATGAGCTAATTTACTTGCAAATCTGTACCGGAACTAGAAGTCTTTTGACTGGCTAAGGGAGTTCTAGTTCAGGCCTTTCACTAAGGGTTTATGAGCTGATTACCATCAATTCCCATCACCTTTAGTGACACTCATGGAAACTGTGAGCCCAGTGCTTAGCCCAAGAGTTCAAGAAATTAGAAAACCTGGACCAGGACAATGGCCCTGCACGGCCCTGAGTGACGGAATGCAGTGAGTCCTAGGCCAGAAGACGGGGGTGCCTGTTCTAGTCCCTGCTGTCCCTCGGAAGGGCTAAGAAACCCTGGGCAAGTCCCTTCTCTGTAAGCTGAGGGAAGAGGACCAGATACAATATGAATTCCTTCCGGTTCTGACACTTGAGCTGTGCCCAGCGTCGGCCCGCCCCACCCTCCCTGACACACAGCGTTTAAAGGCCCGGGCGACTCCGCCTTGTGACTCCAATGCACGTGGTACTCAGTCCCCCAGTGGGCGGAAAACTCAGGGGTGCCCTTATTGTGAATGAATATCGAGCAATAACCGCAGGGTTGAGGCTTCAGACAGAAGTCACTATGGTGACCAAAGCCGAACGAAAGAGTGCAGGCTCCAAGAGCCCTCCAAGGTCTCCTGCCTTTCATTCCAGAGCTCTGCCGGGCTCCCTGCACTGCGAGCTCCGCTGAGTTAAGTGCCTCAAGGTCACGGGAACAAAGAAAGGACAACTAAATTGGCTTCATCTGTTCCCTTCCTAGTCCGCATCCACAGAGCTGGATGGAGTGGGCTGGGTCTGGGCGGAATTCGGATTTGAATACAGGAGCCAGCTCATACGGAAGGGGGTTGCCTCTCAAGGTTCGCAGGCCAGGGGTGGGTGGGCGGGGGTGGGAGCCGCACCATCTCCATTGCCACGCCACAAAGACAGCCAAGACCCAGGCCTCGCCTCCGCTGGAGGAGGAAGGCGCCTTATGAATCATTTAAAGTCCATGAAAAACTCTCCTGGGACTTGCTTTTCTCCTTCACCCAGCAGAGATACCAGGGCAAGAAAAGAATGTGTCGTGACCCAAAGGAGAACAAAATGTCCAGGCTGGTGGAGCTCTGGCTTCTCATCTGGGAACTCTCTTGTCCCTCCAACCCATCAGATCCTGGGGAACCCAGTCACGCCTGTTTTTCTGCACACCCTGTCTAGAAAACCCACATTTGGGATCTTCCTATTACAAGGCGACCCAGGCCCTATTTTATTCACTTATTTATGTGTGTATTTGCCAAAAAAGCAATTCGAAGATTCCCCCCTAAGAAATACATGTTCACTGTAGAAAATTTAGAAAATTAGGATAATTGAGACATGTAGATGGCCAAAAAGAAAAGAAACTCCACATTAATCCTACCACCTAGAAATAACCATTTACTTATTTGGTCATTTGTTTATAAATTCTATGAATTATTTTTATTTTGAGACAGGGTCTCACTCTGTAGCCAAGGCTGGAGTGCACTGGCGCAATCACTGCTCCCTGCAGCCTCGACTTCCCATGCTCAAGCAGTCCTCCCACCTCAGTCTACCAAGTTGCTGGGACTACAGGCATGAACCACTGTGCTGGGCCTACAAATATATGTATGTGTATTTTGAGACGGCATCTCGCTCTGTAACCCAGGCTGGAATGCAATGGGTGTGATCTCAGCTCACTGCAACCTCCGCCTCCTGGGTTCAAGTGATTCTCCTGCCTCAGACTCCCAAGTAGCTGGGACTACAGGAATGTTCCACCACACCCAGCTCATTTTTGTATTTTTAGTAGAGATGGGTTTTCACCATGTTGGCCAGGTTGGCCTCGAATTCCTGACCTCAGGTGATCCAGCCACCTCGGCCTCCCAAAGTGCTGAGATTACAGGCTTGAGCCACCATGCCTGGCATTTTTTTTTTTTTTTTTTTGACACACAGTTTCACTCTGACACCCAGGCTGGAGTGCATTGGTGTAGTCTCAGCTCACTGCAACCTCCGCCTCCTGGGTTCAAGCAATTCTCCTGCCTCAGCCTCCTGAGTAGCTGGGATTACCGGCATGTGCCACCACCCCTGGCTAATTTTTGTATTTTTAGTACAGACGGGGTTTCACCATATTGGCTAGGCTGGTCTTGAACTCCTGACCTCAAGTCGTCGGCCCACCTTGGCCTCAAAGTGCTGGGATTACAGGCGTGAGCCACCGTGCCCAGCCTCCTACAAATATTTTTTTTGAAGGCCTATCATATGCAAGGCACTGTACTAGGAATGGAAGTACGGAGATGAACAAGGCAGGTCTCACAAAGATTTTTTTCTATATAGAACTGTTCACACATACCTTCCTAAAAAATCTCTGCTGTTCTAAAACTAAACAAGTACAAATAAGGTAGAGAATAGGAATTTGGTATAAAATTGAACCAAAGCAACTTAGAGCTAAATATTCTGGTCATTTTGTGTTTGTCTGTATAGTCGAAGGAACAACTGGAGGTGAACATGGAAATAGCTGCTTGGGAGTGAATGGCTATGAAGTAAATGCTAAGGCCAGTGCCTGGGCCCCAGTTCCTGGCTCAGAATTTACATTGGCTGAACCAGATGATGTCCACACTCCTACACAGGCCTCCAGACCCTTGGAAAAGATAATGAGAAAAGTTACTGGCTCACACATGTGATCTAATTTAACACAAACTTCACAGCAACTATTTGAAGTAGAAATGACTATTATATTACTTGATTCCCCCAAGATCATCTGGTGGCTATCTCTGCCTGGCACATAGTAAGTGCTCATAAATCGCTGGATTAATGTTGGCTCTTATTATGGAGATTGTCCTTAGTATTGAGATTTACCTTTGTAATATGATGGCTCTTTCACCTGTGGTGTAAAGTGAGACTCTGTTATCAGAAGCAGGTGGTAAGGGATGTGTGGTATCCATATAGAGCAGAAAGTTTTATTTATTTATTTATTTGAGATGGAGTTTTGCCTTGTTGCCCAGGCGGGAGTGCAATGTCGTGATCTGGGCTCACCACAACCACTGCCTCCTGGGTTCAAGCAGTTCTCCTGCCTCAGCCTCCCAAGTAGCTGGGATTACATGCACCCACCACCACGCCTGGCTAATTTTTGTATTTTTAGGAGAGATGGGGTTTCACCATGTTGGCCAGGCTGGTCTCAAACTCCTGATCTGAGGTGATCCACCTGCCTCAGCCTCCCAGAGTGCTGAGATTACAGGCATGAGTCACTGTGCCTGGCCCATCTGAAATGTTTTGTTTTAATTTCTTCAAACTTTTAAGTTGTGTGATATCAGTTTCTGAAATTGCTGTCAGTGATCCCTGCCTCTTCGTATACATGCCCTCGGGGAATCCTCTCTCCTTGTAAATAGCTGGACCTGGTGACTTGCTTCTGAACAAAGTACAGCAAAAGTGCTGGGATGTCTCTTCCAAGATCAGATGACAAAATACTGTGACTTCTTTCTTGCTGACACCAATTTTTCCTCTGGCTCTTCTTGTATGCTTACTCTGATAAAGCAAGTTGCATTTTTTGAGCTGTCCTGTGGAGCAGATCTATGTGGCAATTAGTTAAGGGCAGCCTCTGGTTAACAGTCACCAAGGAACTGGATCCTATAAATCAGGGGTGTCCAATCTTTTGGCTTCCCTGGACCACACTGGTAGAAGAAGAATTGGGCCACACATAAAATACACTATGCCAACAATAGCTGAAGAACAGGCCGGGCGCGGTGGCTCAAGCCTGTAATCCCAGCACTTTGGGAGGCCGAGACGGGCGGATCACGAGGTAAGGAGATCGAGACCATCCTGGCTAACACGGTGAAACCCCGTCTCTACTAAAAATACAAAAATACTAGCCGGGCGAGGTGGCAGCGCCTGTAGTCCCAGCTACTCGGGAGGCTGAGGCAGGAGAATGGCGGGAACCCGGGAGGCGGAGCTTGCAGTGAGCTGAGATCCGGCCACTGCACTCCAGCCCAGGCGACAGAGCAAGACTCCGTCTCAAAAAAAAAAAAAAAAAATAGCTGAAGAACAAAACAAAACCAAAAAAAAAAAAAAAAACCAAAACAAAAAACGCAAAAAATCTCATAATGTTTTAGGAAAGTTTACGAATTTGTGTTAGGCTGCATGTGGCCCATGGGCCACCGGTTGAACAAGCTTGCTGTAGATGAAAATGTGAGTGACCTTGGAAATGGACTTTCAAAATACATATGCCCAAATATATATATTTTGGAAGAAATTTATCATAAGGAATTGGATCACTTGATTGTGGAGGCTGAGAATTTGCATAAACTGCCATGTGCAAGCTGGGGACCCAAGAAAGCCTGGTGTTATTCCAGTCCAGGTCCAAATGCCTGAGAATCTGGGAAGCTGATGATGTACATCCCAGTCCAAGGACAGGAGAAGACTAATGTTCCAGCTCCAATAGGCAGGCAGGCAGGCAGCAGAAGGAGTGAATTCCTCCTTCCTCTGCCTTTTGCTTTATTCAGCCTCTCAACAGATTGGATGATGCCCATCCACATTGCTGAGGGCCATCCACTTTACTGAGTCCGCTGATTCAAATGCTAATCTCATCTAGAAACATTCTCTCAACACCCCAGAAATACGGTTTAATCTGGGTGCCCCTTGGCTCAGTCAAACTGGTACATAAAATTAATCAACATATGGACCCTTCCCTAGTTAAGCTTTCAGATGAAACTATACCCCCAGCTGACACCTTGATTTGTAGCCTTGTGAGAGACTGAAAGAGAGGACTTAGTTAAGCCTTGCCTGAGTTTCTCACCCTGAGACACGGTGATGAAATAAATGTATGTTGTTAAGACACTAAGACCACTAGCAGGTATAGATAACTGATATCAATTTAATTACAGAAAAGTACACCTAAGCGCAGAGCTTGATGAATTATTACAAGCTGAACATACCTGTGTATCCAGTGCCCAGATCAAGAATGAGAAAGTATCAGAACCCCAGAAAACACCACTTATATTCTCTTTCAGTCACTAGCTGTGCTGCTCCCCCTCATCTCCTATCAAGAGTAACCCCCAGGCAGGGTGCCATGGCTCACATCTGTAATCCTAGCACTTTGGGAGGCCAAAGCGGCTGGATCACGAGGTCAGGAGATTGAGACCATCCTGGCTATCATGGTGAAACCCCATCTCTACTAAAAAATACAAAAAATTAGCTGGGTGTGGTGGCGGTCGCCTGTAGTCCCAGCTACTAGGGAGACTGAGGCAGGAGAATGGCATGAACCCAGGAGGCAGAGCTTGCAGTGAGCCGAGATAGTGCCTGGGCGGCAGAGTGAAACTCCATCTCAAAAAAAAAAATAAAAATAAAAATAAAAATAAAAAAAGAGTAACCCCATTCTGACTTCAAACAGCATAAATTTGTTTTGTTTGGTTTTGTACCATATATAAATAATATCGGTCAGGTACAGTGAGTGGCTCATGTCCGTAATCCTAGCACTTGGGAGGCCAAAGTGGGCAGATCACTTGCGGTCAGGAATTCAAGACCAGCCTGGCCAACATGGTGGAACCGTGTTCCTACTAAAAATACAAAGTACAAAAATTAGCCAGACTTGGTGGCAAGTGGCTATAATCCCAGCTACTCGGGAGGCTGAGGAATGAGAATTACCTGAACCCAGGGGTGGAGGTTGCAGTGAGCTGAGATCACACCACTGCACTCCAAACTGGGTGACAGAGCAAGACTCTGTCTCAAAAAAAAAAAAAAATCATATAATGTGCACAAAATAACTTTTTAGCAGATTCTCAGAGAGATCCCCCTATTCATGATACATTGAGAACTACTGACTGATGCGCGCACGTGCGCGTGCACACACACACACACACAGGCAGAGATGACGAATGACATAATTGTCAGTAGTTATCCATCACAGCCTTGGTCTGGGAGCAGGTGATCTAATTCTAGAAGAGAATTTTTTTTTTTTTTTGAGACCGAGTCTTGCTCTGTTGTCCAGGCTGGAGTGCAATGGTGTGATCTTGGCTCACTGCAACCTCTGCCTCCCGGGTTCAAGCGATTCTCCCATCTCAGCCTCCCAAGTAGCTGGGATTACAGGCATCCACCACCACGCCAGGCTCATTTTTGTATTTTTATTAGAGACAAGGTTTCACTTTGTTGGCCAGACCGGTCTCAAATTCCTGACCTCAGGTGATCCACCCGCCTCGGCCTCCCAAAGTGTTGGGATTATAGGTGTGAGCCACCACGCCTGGCCTAGAAGAGAAATATTGATTATCTCATCAGAAATAGGCCCAGAACAGGAGGAGCAATTCACTCAGCCCCTATGGTTTGATGGCCATGTTCTCCATGTTATCTTTTGTCTATAACTCTATTTCCTGAGAAACCAGGCCCAGAGAAAACCACTAAGCCATATTTAGCCACAGTTATTTCTCTCCAGGGACCAATACTCTGTGTTTGGGTTTTTACTTAGGCTTATTCAAGTTTGGTTATTGAGGATCAGCACCCCTTGAGTATGATCAACCACAGATACGAGAATAAGAATGAGTTTTTGGGGCTGGGCGCGGTGGCTCAAGCCTGTAATCCCAGCACTTTGGGAGGCCGAGACGGGCGGATCACGAGGTCAGGAGATCGAGACCCTCCTGGCTAACACGGTGAAACCCCGTCTCTACTAAAAATACAAAAAATTAGCCGGGCGAGGTGGTGGGCGCCTGTGGTCCCAGCCACTCGGGAGGCTGAGGCAGGAGAATGGCGTGAACCCAGGAGGCAGAGGTTGCGGTGAGCTGAGATCCAGCCACTGCACTCTAGCCGGGGGAAAAAAAAAAACCCCCGTTTCCAAAAAAAAAAAAAAAAAAAAAAGAATGAGTTTTTGGACTTAGTTGCTAACAACTATTGAGCTATTTTTACTATAATTGAAGGTCTACGCTAAATAGTTTATATATGTTACATAAATAAAAAAGCAGACCAGGCTGGGCGCAGTAGCTCATGCCTATAACCCCAGCACTTTGGGAGGCCAAGGTGGGCGGATGGGTGGATCACCTGAGGTCAGGAGTCTGAGACCAGCCTGGCCAACATGGAGAAACCCCATCTCTACTAAGAGTACAAAAATTAACTGTGCATGGTGGCGGGCACCTGTAACCCCAGATACTTGGGAGGCTGGGGTGTGAGAATCACTTGAATCTGGGAGGTGGAGGTTACAGTGAGCTGAGATCATGCCACTGCATTCCAGCCTGGGTGACAGAGTGACACTGTCTCAAAAGAAAAAAAAAAGAGAGAGAGAGAGAAAGAAAAGAAAAATACAGACCGGGTGCAGTGACTTATGCCTGTAATCCTAGCACTTTGGGAGACTGAAGTGAGCAGATCACTTGAGGTCAGGAGTCTGAGACCAGCCTGGCCAACATGGTAAAACCCCATCTCTACTAAAAATACAAAAAAATTAGCTGAGCATGGTGGTGGGTGCCTGTAATTCCAGCTACTCTGGTAGCTGAGGCATGAGAATTGCTTGAACCTGGGAGGTAGAGGTTGCAGTGAGCTGAGATTGCACCACTGCACTCCAGCCTGGGCGACAGAGCAAGACTCAGCCTTGAAAAACAAAACAAAACCCGCCCTAGCAAACTCTATTGGTAAGTAGTTATTATTACAATGTTTTACAAATGAAGAAATAGGTTAAGCAATTTGCCTAAGATCATGCTCAGATCATACAGGTAGTCAGAGGATGACTGGGGAGTCAGATACAGTTTTATTTTTTATTTTTATTTTTTATTTTTTGAGACCGAGTCTTGCTCAGTCACCCAGGCTGGAGTGCAGTGGCGCGATCTCGGCTGCACCTCCAGGGTTCAAGCGATTCTCCAGTAGCTGGGATTACAGGCCTGTGCTACCATGCCCAGCTAATTTTTGTATTTTTAGTAGAGATAGGGTTTCACCATGTTGGCCAGGCTGGTCTCGAACTCCTGACCTCAGGTGATCCACCCACCTCGGCCTCCCAAGGTGCTGGGATTACAGGCATGAGCCACTGTGTCCGGCCTATTTTTTTTTTTTGAGACGGAGTTTCGCTCTTGTTGCCCAGGCTGGAGTGCAATGGCGTGATCTTAGCTCACTGCTACCTCTGCCTTCCAGGTTCAAGCGATTCTCTTGCCTCAGCCTCCCGAGTAGTTGGTATTACAGGCAAGCACCACCAAGTCCAGCTAAGTTTTTGTATTTTTAGTAGAGATGGGGTTTCACCATGTTGGCCAGGCTGGTCTTGAACTCCTGACTTCAAGTGATCCAACAGCCTCGGCCTCCCAAAGTTCTGGGATTACAGGCGTGAGCCACCGCGCCCAGCCTTGTGTGTATTTTTAAGTGATATTCTGAAACTTTCCTGATTGGGATCTTCTACTGGCCTTTCCCCAAGAGCCACTTGGTTTGAAATAGGCAGAGCATATGGTGATATTTGTTTATTGCTATTTTCAGCCTTTTCCGTGTAAAACCGAAATTCTGACTATGCAATTTACCAGGTGAGTAACCTTGGGCACCCTCTTTGTGCCTTGAAATTTTAAGGATTGCGATGATATGCTATAGTGTTTGTATTAGTGCCTGGTACATGGTACTTAAAAGACACTAGCTGTAATTATTCTTCAGGACTTTATTTATTTTTTTTTTTACTCTCAATGCTAGCAGCTTTTCTTCCCTCTCTCCTGTAGGCATTCTCCCAGAAAAAAAGGCTGACTCTGAGGTGCCATTTGAGAGAAATAGGTTCAGTAGATTCTTCCAGAGATAACAAACGAAGAGACTTGACGTGGGAGTAAGAGAAGTAGGGGCGTTAGGACACTGAAGTGAGAGAGCTTTTTCTCTTGGCACTGGAGAAGCCAGGAAACAAAAAGGCTTTTGCAGGGACCAGGTGCGTCCACTTTGCAGTGTATTTGGAGAGAACAAGCAGTGTTCACATATCAGTCCAGCAATATCTCAAGACTCCTTTCTGGAACGGTCATCAGTTTAATCCAGTGAGGATGGTGTCTCTCCTCTTTCATGAGCATTTTCCTATTTTTGAAATGTTAATAAGTAGGTGCTTTGTTCCTAGGAAGTGGAGAGAAGTCAAGGAAAATACTCATCGTACTCCTAGAAGTCAAGGAAAAAACTCCTCGTACTCCTTATGGCAGCTGGAGTGGCTGCTGTGAGCCAGCTGCCATGAGGTTATGGAGAACGTCTTGAATATTCTATTCCCCAGCACCTAGTGCAGTGACTAGCATAGTAGGCACTCAAAAAGTGTCGGTAGGATTGTATTTCAAACTTTAGTTGTCTTTCCCAGAGAAGCCTGTCGTGCCCACACGCGGTCGCAATAAGTCCGCGCCTAGAAATAACATTTATTCTAAGGATCTCTGCGCAGAGATTCTTGGGAAGCGGTTCCCCTCCCGCATTCCCTAGTTATTCCTCCCCTCGGCGCCTTTGAAAGAAGTGGCACGCCACATGATTCCCTCCTTTCTCCCACCTCTGAAGACCTGAATGATAATGGACAGGAGCGTAGGCCAACCATAAAACTTTATTTCCTCTTCCAGCCAATAGCAAGAGGCGATGAGTATATCGCTCCTCTTTTGTGACTTCCCCCGCCCCCTTGGATTCCGCCCCCTATT
Source organism: Piliocolobus tephrosceles (assembly GCF_002776525.5). Classification (NCBI taxonomy): domain Eukaryota; kingdom Metazoa; phylum Chordata; class Mammalia; order Primates; family Cercopithecidae; genus Piliocolobus; species Piliocolobus tephrosceles. The sequence continues at coordinate 130,515,251 of NC_045437.1, forward strand.
CCTCCACTCAGATTCCACACTTGACAACACATCTGGCCAATGAGAAGTTCCTACTCTGCGTGGGAAGGATGGACTGACTAGATGATAGACGTCCACCCCTGGCCAATGGAATATCACAAGTGCGGGAGGGGTGTAGAATGGAACCAATGGCGAGGTGCCAAAAACGAGCATCAGGGAAAGGGCGGGACGAAAGTGTTCGCGGGAGGGAGGGGAAGGCCCAGGGAACCAAGCAGCGCTGCCGCCGCCGCCGCCGCCGCCGCCGCCGCTGCTGCAGCGGGAGTTGGAGGAGGGAGAAGCCAGGAAGAAAATGGCGGCCGTGGCTGCAGAGGCGGCAGCGACTGCAGCGTCCCCCGGGGAGGGGGGCGCCGGCGAGGCCGAGCCGGAGATGGAGCCCATCCCCGGCAGTGAGGCCGGCACTGACCCCCTCCCGGTCACGGCCACTGAAGCGTCTGTGCCGGATGGCGAGACCGACGGGCAGCAGTCCGCTCCTCAGGCCGACGAGCCGCCGCTCCCGCCGCCACCGCCGCCGCCGGGGGAGCTCGCCCGCAGCCCAGAGGCGGCGGGGCCGGAGCTGGAGGCTGAGGAGAAACTGTCCGTTCGGGTGGCGGAGTCGGCTGCAGCTGCGCCTCAGGGAGGGCCTGAACTTCCACCTTCTCCTGCATCGCCGCCGGAGCAGCCCCCGGCACCCGAGGAGCGCGAGGAGCCGCCGCTGCCTCAGCCCGTAGCCCCGGCGCTCGTGCCGCCGGCGGGCGGGGACTCCACGGTGTCGCAACTCATCCCGGGCTCGGAGGTGCGGGTCACGCTGGATCACATCATTGAGGACGCGCTTGTCGTGTCGTTCCGCCTCGGGGAGAAGCTCTTCTCCGGGGTCCTCATGGATCTGTCCAAAAGGTACCGCGTCCGTCCCCAGCACGCTCCGGTCTGCTGGGTCCCCAGGGAGGGAGTGAGCCGGGGCGGCCCCCTCTCGCCGAGCCCTCGGTTCCCTGCTCCCCGGGGCCCCGCCCTCTGGTCCTGCGCGGCGCGTGGCGCGCGCTCCGAGTGGGGCAGGCGCGCGAGACCGGGAGAGGGCGGTCCCGGCCCCAGGTGGGCGCCTGCGGGGCAGGTGTGCCACCAGGTGGGAGGGCGCGGGTGCAGATGGGCTCACAGGTCTCACCCCTCACTCCCGGCCTTCTGCGACTTGGCCTGGACTCACCGTCACTGGGCAGGTGGGTTAATGCAAGATGCAGATAGATTTTTGCAGAGAAGAGGGGAAGAGCATTTGTTAAAATGAACCTTTTAACTGTGATTCTTACGGTTAGAAGTCATTCCCGTTAGGTTAACCATTCAATAGAGAAGCATATTTTGCTAATTTTAATGATAGTTTTAAGAAAAGTTTAAAGAAAAGATTGGAGACTTTAAAAAAATCCTTTAATGTCAAGGTGGTGTAGCATAAAAATGTTCAAATAACTTCTAACACCTGGGATACCGTTTATATAATAAGGACAAGAAGGTTGAATTCATCTACAAATTTGGCTTAACCAGCACATTTTCATTTTTTGATTTAAAATGTGTTTGGGCTGTGCTTTAAAACAGGGGAAGAGAACCTGTTCTAAGTCTGGAGTTAACCTTTTTATTCTCTTCTTTTGCAGATATGAAGTGCAGAGACTCCCATTCACGCCTTTCCATTCTGTTTCCTACAACAGCACACACTCTGATGGTATCTCACCTGTTTGTCATGGCTTATTAGTATGTTTTACTCTTAAACTGCTTGTTCTCCCATCAAGACACAGGAATCCTTCTTTCCCATTTGGGTAAAAAAGCCATTTAAAATTTCATATTAAAGTATGGTGTTTGCGGGGGAAAGATGAGAGCAGTTACTCTGTATTATTTAATCTCAAATATCTTTGTTTTTTTTTTTTTTTTTTTGAGACGGAGTTTCACTCTGTTTCCCAGGCTGGAGTGCATTGGCGCCATATCGTTGCACTGCAACCTCCGCCTCCTGGGTTCAAGCAATTCTCCAGCCTCAGCCTCCCAAGTAGCTGGGACTCCAGGTGCGTGCCACCACGCTGGTCTGATTTTTGTACTTTTTAAGTAGAGACAGGGTTTCACCATGTTGGCCAGGCTGGTCTTGAAATCCTGACCTCAGGTTATTTACCTGCCTCAGCCTCCCAAAGGGCTGGGATTGCAGGCATGTGCCATCGTGCCAGGCCTCAAGTATCTTTTTTAAAAATAATTTTGAATTAGGGCATTTGCACTTCTGTTTGTGTTTGTTTGTTTACTTATTTAATAGAGATGGGGTCTTGCTGTGCTGCCCAGGCTGGTCTCAGACTCCTGGGCTCAAGCGATCCTCCTGCCTTGGCCTCCCAAAGTGCTGAAATTACAGGCGTGAGCCACTGCCCCCGGCCTGCACTTCTGTTTTCATAATTAGAAAGCAGAATAAGGTGAGTGTGCTTTCTATTGATGTATTTTATTTATTTACTTATTTTTTTTTGAGATGGCGTTTTACTCTTGTTGCCCAGGCTGGAGTGCAACGGTGTGATCTCAACTCACTGTAACCTCCACCTACTTGGTTCAAGCGATTCTCCTGCCTCAGCCTCCCAAGTAGCTGGGGGCTAATTTTGTCTTTTTAGTAGAGATGGAGTTAACCATGTTGGTCAGGCTGGTCTCAAACTCCTGACCTCAGGTGATCCACCCACCTTGGCCTCCCAAAGTGCTGGGGTACAAGCATGAGCCACCTTGCCCGGACTCTGTTAATGTATTTAATAGTGAGAGACACTCAGTGGTGTGTATGCTGTTGAATGAAACAGAAGAGATGGCCAGTGATTGTGTGAGAATCTGGATTTCAAATCTGCAAAAGGAAGGTGCAGAAGGTAAGTTGTTTTTGGAAATGGAATGGATAAGTTCTCATTGTGTTAGTGCTTTATTTTTTAAAAATTTTCTTTGGTAGAGAATTGCAATTGAGTTTTGGTCTCTTGCTATCAGTGCTTAGAAATAGCAATTTCTTTTGTTGGAGGAGCTATTCCTAATATGAACCTTTTCCATTTGAATATTCTGAAGTGAAAGGATCCTATTATTATTATTTATTTATTTTTTCCAAGACAGAGTCTTGCTCTGTCACACAGGCTGGAGTACAGTGCTGCGATCTCAGCTCACTGCAACCTCTGCCTCCACAGCTGAAGCAATTCTCCTGCCTCAGCCTCCCGAGTAGCTGGGATTACAGGCGCCCAGTGCTTTGGGAGGCCAAGGCAGGCAGATAATTTGAGTGCAGGAGTTCCAGAGGAGCCTGGGCAACATAGTAAAACCCTGCCTCTACAAAAAAAAAATATAAAACTTAGCCGGGCATGGTGGCTTGTGCCTGTGGTCCCAGCTACTCGGGAGGCTAAGGTGGGAGGATCTCTTGAGCCCCAGAGGTGGAGGTTACAGTGAACTAAGATCACGCCACTGCAGTCCAGTCTGGGTGACAGAATGAGACTCTGTCTTAAAAAAATAACTGTGGAAATGTTGAGGAAATAAAACACAGTGACTCTAAAATTTAGCAATTCAAGGAATTCTTATTGGACTAATGATTGACTAGTTGGATTTCCTTTTTTTTACAGTTTAATCCGGAAAAACGGACCAGCCAGTATATTTTGTAATTTGCACTAATATTGATTGCACACTTTCATGTGCAGTTTTGGGGTTTACTGATGGATCCAGGAGATTTTTTTTTCTTTTGTTTTGTTTTTAAGAGGTTGGGTCACGCTGTGTTGCTCAGGCTGGAGTTCAGTGCTAGGATCATAGCTCCCTGCGTTCTTCCACCTTAGCTTCCCAAATAGCTGGGACTACAAGTGCACACCACCATGCTTGGCTAACTTTTTTTTTCCTTTTTTTGAGACAGAGTCTCACTCTGTCACCCAGGCTGGAGTGAAGTAGTGTGATCTCAGCTCAGTGCAACCTCCATCTCCTGGGTTCAAGCGATTCTCCTGCCTCATCCTCGCAAGTAGCTGGGATTATAGGCACCCGCCACCACGCCCGACTGATTTTTGTATTTTTAGTAGAGACAGGGGTTTCACCATGTTGGCCAGGCTAGTCTCTAACTCTTGACCTCAGGTGATCTGCCCACCTTGGCATCTCAAAGTGCTGGGATTACAGTCATAAGCCACCACGCCCAGCCCGTTTTTGTATCTTTTGTAGAGATGGGGGTCTTACTATGTTGCTTAGACTGGTCTCGTGCTCCTGGGCTCAAGCGATCCTCTGATTTTGACCTCCCAAAATGCTGGGATTACAGGCATGAGCCATTGCAGCCAGCCAGCTATATTTTCATCCAAACGAAACCTTGAGATCCAGCATAGAGACATGACTGCCAGTCTGTTTCAGAGACTAGGCTGGAACCCAGGGCTACTGAGTTTGTGCTCTTTTTTTTTTTTGACAGAGTCTTGCTCTGTCACTCAGGCTGGAGTGCAGTGGTGCGATCTCAGCTCACTGTATCTTCCGCCCCCGGGGTTCAAGTGATTCTCCTGCCTCAGCCTCCTGAGTAGCTGGAACTATAGGCGCATGCCACCATGCCTGGCCAATTTTTTTGTATTTTTTAGTAGAGACGGGGTTTTACCATATTGGACAGGCTGATCTCGAACTTCTGACCTCCTGACCTCGTGATCCGCCTGCCTTGGCCTCCCAAAGTGCTGGGATTTTAGGCATGAGCCACTGCACTTGGCCATACCTGGCTAATTAAAATTTTTTTTTTTGTAGAGATGGGGGTCTTACCATGTTGCTCAGGCTGATTGAACTCTTTTTTTTTTTTTTTTTTTCTTGAGACTGAGTCTCGCTCTGTTCCCTGGGCTGGAGTGCAATGGCACAATATCGGCTCACTGCAACCTCGGCCTCCTGGGTTTAAATGATCTGCCTCAGCCTCCTGAGTAGCTGGGATTATAGGCATGTTCTACCACACCCGGCAAATTTTTGTATTTTTGTGGAGACAGGGTTTTACCATGTTGGCCAGTCTGTTCTTTGAATTCCTGACCTCAGGTGATTGGCCCAGCAGGTGCTGGGATTATAGGCATGAGCCACTGTGCCTGGCCTGAACACTTTTTTTTTTGAAACAGTCTTGCTCTGTCACCCAAGCTGGAGTTCAGTAGTGTGATCTTGGCTTGCTGCAACCTCGGCCTCCGGGGTTCAAGGGATTGTAGTAGAGACGGGGTTTCGCCATGTTGGCCAGGCTTATCTTGAAGTCCTGACCTCAAGTGATCCTCCTGCTTCAGCCTCCCAAAGTGCTGGGGATTACAGGCATCAGCCACTGCACCAGGTCTGAATTCTTGGCCTCAAGCCATCCTCCCACTTCTGTACTCCCAAAGTGTTAGGATTACAGGCGTGAGCCACTGCACCCAGCCAAGATACTTTAGACTCTACTAAGACTATATTCATCAGTTGTTTGAAAGTAATTTGTATCTTATTTGAATTGGCCATTGAATTCAACCTCTAGGTAAAAAATTAGGAGCTTTCTACTGAGTGCCCATTATATGCCAGACATTGTATTTCATGCTTTAGTATTTTTTTTTTTTTTTTTTTGAGATGGAGTCTTGCTCTGTCCCCCGGGCTGGAGTGCAGTGGCCGAATCTCAGCTCACTGGAAGCTCCGCCTCCCGGGTTCACGCCATTCTCCTGCCTCAGCCTCCGGAGTAGCTGGGACTACAGGCGCCTACCACCTCGCCTGGCTAGTTTTTTGTATTTTTAGTAGAGACGGGCTTTCACCAGGTTAGCCAGGATGGTCTCGATCTCCTGACCTCGTGATCCGCCCGTCTCGGCCTCCCAAAGTGCTGGGATTACAGGCTTGAGCCATCGCGCCCGGCCTCATGCTTTAGTTTTTTTTATAACCTTGGTAGTGTTTTTAATTTACACAGAAGGAAATGGAAGCTCATTTAATTTGGCCAGTTAACTTGTAAGTGGCAAAGCAAGGATTCAAATGTAGGTTGATCCCATTCTAAAACCTCTGCTTTTTCTACTTGAATATTAGAAAGCTAGTTGGGCTAAGTTTTAGTTTAAGCAGAAAGTAAAGAATGGCATGTTTCTGAAAGTTGCATATTCCTGAAAGTTAGTGCTTCTCTTGATTTCATTGCCTGTGTGGAGATAATATAAAGGATATGGGTGTTGGAGCCAAGCAGATTCTTTAGTTGGGTGAAAACCGTGAAACCTGGCTCTGGAGACTCCGCTAGTTCCTTAGCTGAATACCGGGGAATACATAGTAAGCTCTGAAGTTTTGGTTCTTGCCTCTCCAGTGAGATTAACATTTGGGAGACTAAATGTGTAATGTATTTGTGCTTTTCTTCAGTCTTCAAAAGGGCTAGTTATTGCTTTTATAAATTTCTTCCATATTTTATGCTGACGTTATGCATGGTACAGAAATGTCTTTGTAAAATTGGAAGAGCTATCTACTGTGTGGAAAAGGTGTTTGAGTCTAGAACACAGGATTTAATATGTGTGTGGATGACTAAGAGTCTGCTTTTGTAATCATTTGAAATGTTTCCCTTCCCTGTTGTTTTATTATTTTTTGCGTTATTTTCAGACTTACTTGGTTGGAGAAAACATTTTTGAGGAGAATCATTCTGTGAAAAAAAAGGAGCTGAACACATGTAACTCAAGAAAGAAAAGAAAGTGGTACTAAATAGTAAATTATTGACCTGGACAGAGTGTTAGGGTGCTTGGGCTTTAATTTTTTTTTTTTTTTTTTTTTGAGACAGAGTCTCGCTCCTGTCACCCAGGCTGGAGTACAATGGCGCGACTTTGGCTCACTGCAACTTCTACCTCCCTGGTTCAAGCAATTCCCCTGCCTCAGCCTCCTGAGTAGCTGGGATTACAGGTGCACGCCACCATGACTGGCTCATTGTTTTATAGTTTTAGTAGAGACGGGGTTTCATCATGTTGACCAGACTGGTGTCGAACTCCTGACCTCAGGCAGTCCTCCACCTCAGCCTCCCAAAGTGTTGGGATTACAGGCATGAGCCACTGCTCCTGGCTTGGGCTTTACTTTCTAATATTGGTACTAGCCTCTCCTATTAGCACTGTGACTTTGGGTGTATCATTGTGCCTTACTAAGCTCCATTTCCTAGTTCTTAGGCTAATTGATTTAGCTTTGGACAGTTCACTTAGACACAAACAAACAAACTTTGTGCCTCAATTTATACGTAAAATCAACAGAATGACCAGGTGGCCTGGTGTTCTCTGTACCATCCTGGTTTGTTACGTCCTTTCTGTCTTCTAGGTAGTTTTCTTTGGCCCGTAAATGACGCAGTGGTTTTGAGGATATTTCTAGTATCTGCTTAAAATCACATTTTGTTTAGCATTGTATTTACTTAACACTGGATGCCTGGCCGGGTGTGGTGGCTCATGCCTGTAATCTCAGCAAGTTGGGAGGCCAAGGCAGTGGGATCACCTAAGGTCAGCAGTTCAAGACCATCCTGACCAACATGGAGAAACCCCCTCTCTACTAAAAATACAAAAAATTATCTGGGCGTGGCGGCATGCACCTATAATCTCAGCTCCTCAGGAGGCTGAGGCAGGAGCATTGCTTGAACCTGGGAGGTGGAGGCTGCAGTGAGCAGAGATCGCACCATTGCACTCCAGTCCAGTTGACAGAGTGAGGCTCTGTCTAAAAGAAAACTGGGGCTAGGCGCCGTGGCTCACGCCTGTAATCCCAGCACTTTGGGAGGCCGAGGCGGGTGGATCACGAGGTCAGGAGATCGAGACCATCCTGGCTAACATGGCGAAACCCCGTCTCTACTAAAAATTCAAAAAATTCGCCGGGCGCGGTGGTGGGCGCTTATAGTCCCAGCTACTCGGGAGGCTGAGGCAGGAGAATGGCGTGAACCCGAGAGGCGGAGCTTGCAGTGAGCCGAGATGGCACCACCGCACTCTAGCCTGGGCGACAGAGTGAAACTCTTGTCTCAAAAACAAACACACACACAAAGGAAAAAAACTGGATGCCTTTAAGTGAAGCGTGCATTCTCTAGCTTACTCTGTGCTCCTCCACTGGTTTTTCTTTTTTTTTTTTTTTTTGAGACGGAGTCTTGCTCGGTCGCCCAGGCTGGAGTGTAGTGGCGCGATCTCGGCTCACTGCAAGCTCCGCCTCCCGGGTTTACGCCATTCTCCTGCCTCAGCCTCCCAAGTAGCTGGGACTACAGGCGCCGGCCACCTGGCCCAGCTAATTTTTTGCCTTTTTAGTAGAGACAGGGTTTCACCGTGTTAGCCAGGATGGTCTCGATCTCCTGACCTCGTGATCCGCCCGCCTCAGCCTCCCAAAGTGCTGGGATTACAGGCGTGAGCCACCGCGCCCGGCCTCTTTTTTTTTTTTTTTTTTTTTTTTTTGGAGAAAGGTTCTTGCTCTGTCACCCAGGCCAGAATGCAGTGGCACACTCTACAGCCTCAACCTCCTGGGCTGGAGCAATCCTCCCACATCAGCCTCCCAAATAGCTGCAGCAACAGGTACGTGCCCCCATGCCCGGCTAATATGTGTCTTTTTGGTGGAGACAGGGTTTTGCCTTGTTGCCTAGGCTCATCTGCCTCATCCTCTCAAAGTGTTGGGATTATAGGCGTAAGCTACAGCACCCGGCCACTGTTGTTTTATATTTTATACCCAGCTCTCTTCGTTTAAATTACCTACCTGTTTCTGAGCTCATTAGCAATGTCTAATGACAATAGTCTAAATGCTAGCAGATGAGAATAATCAATTAACCCTACAAATTCAGTTTGGGTTTTCCTGTTCTCATTTTGTCCTTAATCTTAGCTTTTTAAATTTTGACATATAATAAGCATCCCTTCAGGATTCTGAACTGTCTTAATGATTATTTTATTTATTTGTTTAGAGACAGGGTTTCGCTTTATCACAGAGACTGTAGTGTAGTGGTGTGATCATAGCTTACTGCAGCCTTGAACTCCTGGGCCCAAGCGATCCTCCCACCCCAGCCTCCCATGTACCTGGGATTAGAGGCTCATGCCGCTGTGCCTGGCGAGTTAAGAAAAAAAAAATGCCAGGCGCGTTGGCTCACGCCTGTAATACCAGCACTTTGGGAGGCCGAGGTGGACGGATCACCTGAGGTCAGGAGTTCAAGACCAGCCTGACCAATACGATGAAACCCTGTCACTACTGAAAATACAAAAATTAGCCGGGCGTAGTGGCCTCCCAAAGTACTGAGATTACAGGCTTGAGCCACCATGCCCGGCCAGTGCAGATATCTAAAAAGATAAGACCTTTAAAAACAACAATCTTACTACCATTATTACATCTGAAATAATAGCAATAATTCTTTTATATCATCAAATATTCATTCACTGTTAGAATGTCAGACTGTTGACTGGCATCTTAGGAGGCTCACACAGGTGGATCCCTTGAGGGCAGGAGTTTGAGACCAGCCTGGCCAACATGGTGATACCGTATCTCTACTATAAAAATGCAAAAATTAGCCGGGCCTGGTGGTGTGTGCCTATAATTCCAGCTACTCCGGAGGCTGAGGCAAGAGAATCACTGGAACCCGGGAGGCGGAGGCTGCAGTGAGCTGAGATTGTGCCATTGTACTTCAGCCTGGGTAACAGAGCAAGACTCAAAAAAAGAAGAAAAAAAAAAGGGACTGTCAAAATTAATAGCTCAAGACTGTTCAGTTTTCAAATTAGGATCCAAATAAAGCTCATACATTGCAATTGGTTGATTTTCTTGTCCTTTTCATGTGTTCATAGTTCTGCTGTTACTTTTATTCACTTGCAATTTACTGTTAATCCATGGACTTTGTAGAATTTTTTACGTTCTGTATATATATAAATTTTTTCCCAGTTGCATCCTCTTGCAATTCCTTGTTTTAAAATAGTTATTTTCCCTTAGGAACAAACTGAAAGGGCAAGAACCACAGCCTTATCAAGGCCTCTCTTAAAAGTCTCTCCTTGGCCGGGCGCGGTGGCTCAAGCCTGTAATCCCAGCACTTTGGGAGGCCGAGACGGGCGGATCACGGGGTCAGGAAATCGAGACCATCCTGGCGAACACGGTGAAACCCCGTCTCTACTAAAAATACAAAAACTAGCTGGGCGAGGTGGCGGGCGCCTGTAGTCCCAGCTACTCGGGAGGCTGAGGCAGGAGAATGGCGTAAACCCGGGAGGCGGAGCTTGCAGTGAGCTGAGATCCGGCCACTGCACTCCAGTCCGGGCGACAGAGCAAGACTCCGCCTCAAAAAAAAAAAAAAAAAAAAAAGTCTCTCCTTGTTTTGGGTCAGTAGAAATGATTATGGATATCTTACCTGCTGGCAAACTTTTAGATCTATCCCTTAAACACAGTCCCAAGTTTAGTAATTGCAAACATAAGAAAATTGAACCTCTCAAGACTGTTTGCAAAGAGCAAAAGTCTTCAGTCCAGGCTTCTGAAGAGGTAGTTCTTCACTTCTCATAGTTACAAAGCCACCTGGAAATCCTTAAAAATCTTCTTGCAGAAGCTTTTAAATGGGAGGAAAAAAGGAGAAAATCCCGAAAGGTCTTTCTGAATCATTTTTTTTGGGGGGAGAGGGGGACGTGACAGGAAACAAGGAATCACGAAGTAAAGGTTTATGCTTGAAAATGCTTGTGTAGCCGGGTGCAGTGGATCATGACTGTAATCCTAGCATTTTGGGAGGCTGAGGCGGGTGGATCACTTGAGGCTAGAAGTTTGAGACCAGCCTGGCCAACATGGCAAAATCCCATCTCTACTAAAAATACAAATATTAGCCGGGTGTAGTGGTGTGCACCTGTAATCCTAGCTACTCAGGAGGCTGAGGCACGAGAATTGCTTGAACCTGGGAGGCAGAGGTTGCAGTGAGCTGAGATCGTGCCACTGCACTCCAGCCTCCGTGACAGAGTGAGACTCTTATCTCAAGAAAAAATAAATAAAAACTTGTATGGCTGGGCATGGTGCCTCTTGCCTGTAATCCCAGCACTTTGGGAGATTGAGGCAGGAAGATCACATGAACCCTGAAGTTTGAACCAGCCTTGGCAACATACTGAGATCCCATCTCTTAAAAAAATGCTTGTGCATTTTAATTTTGTGGTATATGTGTATTAAAGGGTGTAGCTAGCTATATTTCAGAGTTGATGTTTTTACAAATACCGACTTTGTGTGTGTACACGGGGGTACTGTTGCATTAAAAATAATTGATGATTTCCTTAGGAAACTTCAGTTTTCACTAAGTTCTTAAAAGCAATTTGTAGAAAATTTACTTGTTTTTTTTGAGGAAATATAAACCAAGACAATGATTTCTTTTCTTTACAGAGACCATGAAACGTATGGTGCAATAGCCCTTCTTTTGGTGGGAAAAATATACAGCCATTCTGGTGAAGCAGTGAGTAGTGGTATCAGTAGCTTATACTACAGTGTCCAGGTTGAGAACTTAGGCCCTCAAGTAGTATGCTTGAATGATTGTGTTGTGGTACGTTACAAGTAATATTTTTTTGGTGATTATTTTGTTTCTATGCCAAGATGTCAATAAAGGCTTTACACAGTGAAACAGAGAAGAGGCAAGTGCCAGTCACTCCCTGGCCCACACAGCTTTGGGTCGCCCACTACTGTGCAGTATGTGTTGAGAGTGAGCTCTTCCATTGCATGTTGCATTAATATGATGTTTTTCAGAAGTGATTATTAGTTGGGCATTAAACCTGGTTTCATTCTGAGTCTAAAAGAATCCTCCAGGCCACTCTGTCTATGGGGTTAGCCCTGCTCTGTCTAGGGAGAGGCTCTTCTAGAAAAAATAAAAAATAAAAATAAAAAGTAAAGAATCCTTTAATAAATTATGGAATTAAAAATAAAACTTAAAAGTAGATTTTATACACTAACTATGCCTGGGCGATGTGTTATACACAAACTACGCCCAGGCATGTTTTATTGGACTTGGGGTTTCCTTTTTTTCATTTTTGAGATGGAGTCTCGCTTTTGTCGCCCAGGCCAGAGTGCAGTGGTGCGATCTTGGCTCACTGGAACCTCCGCCTTCAAACAGAGAATTGTGCCTCAGCCTTCCTAGTAGCTGGGATTTCAGGTGCCTGCCACCATACCTGGCTAATTTTTGTATTTTCAGTAGAGACGGGGTTTCACCATGTTGGCCACGCTGCTGTCGGACTCCTGACCTCAGGTGATCCGCCCACCTTGGCCTCCCAAAATGCTGGGATTACCGGTATGAGTCACTGTGCCCGGCCTGGACTTGGGTTTTTTTTTTTTTTTAGACAGAGTCTCGCTCTGTCGCCCAGGCTGGAGTGCAGTGGCATGATCTCGGCTCACTTCAACCTCTGCCTCCCAGGTTCACGCCATTCTCCTGCCTCAGCCTCCCAAGTAGCTGGGACTACAGGCTCCTGCCACCATGCCTGGCTAATTTTTTGTATTTTTAGTAGAGATGGGGTTTCACCATGTTAGCCAGGATGGTCTTGATCTCCTGACCTCGTGATCCGCCTTCCTCAGCCTCTCAAAGTGCTGGGATTACAGGCGTGAACCACTGCGCCCGGCTGTACTTGGGGTTTCTAATGAGTTTTTCAACCTCTTACTGTAAATAAGACTGTACTTTACTGTGTACTATTTTAAAGTAAAGCTCTTATTGAAACAAGGTCTAATCTTCCTAAGATCAGGTTTTCTGTGGGGACTGCTAAAGAGTTAAGGTGCTTATCTTCACTGTAATGGCTGAGTTAATTTCATATTGATAGAAAATGAAAGATGTATTAGTAGTTGTTTTTGTCTATAAAGTGCATCATTATTTCTTGGTATTTATTTATCCTGTTTTCCCTAAATTCTTGAGTAAATTCAGACACACAGTACCAGGAGAATAGAAGCTTGCTGTAGTGGCAGGTATTGCAAGAAAGTAATTGGAGATTAAGTTACGTTCTAGGTAGATTTAATATAGAATGCCTTTACTAAACACTTTTGGGCAGTGGTTGTCAAAACAAATGTGCATAGATTTCTGAGTTTCATTCCATCATTTTGCATTTTAAACAAAGTGATTCTGACACAGAAGATTCTTGGACCATTTGGAGATAACTGATTTTTAGGGAGTAGTTTGCCAAAGTATTTAATAGAACAATCAATTGGTTAAGCCTATTTTAAAGGTTTCCAGTTAAGGCTGGTCACAGTAGCTCATGCCTGTAATCCCAGCACTTTGGGAGACCAAGGTGGGCGGCTCATTTGAGGCCAGGAGTTCGAGACCAGCCTGACTAACATGGTGAAGCCCTGTCTCTACTAAAAATACAAAAAAAATTAGTCGGGCGTGGTGGTATGCACCTGTAATCCCAGCTACTTGGGAGGCTGACACATGAGAATCACTTGACCCTGGGAGGTGAAGGTTGCAGTGAGCTGAGATCTCCCCACTGCATACTAAGCAGTCTATCATATGTGGGGATGGGCAGCTTGGGTGGCTGATCTAAATCCTTGTTGGAAAGCTGCTAATTAGTCTTGCAAATGATTTCCTGAATCTATAAGTTTAAGTAGCCCATAATTTTCATTTCTTTACCCTTGAACCAATTTTATGTAGTTGGCTTACTGTAGAATAGTGGATTTTAGCCTTTTAAAACTCATAATCCCTATAATACTTAATTTCACTTTTTTGCATATTTCTTGTTTTTTTAATGTATGATTTTTTTTTTTTTTTGAGATGGAGTCTCACTCTGTCGCCCAGGCTGGAGTGCGTGCAGTGGCTTGATCTTGGCTCACTGCAAGCTCTGCCTCCCGGGTTCACGCCATTCTCCTATCTTAGCCTCTCAAGTAGCTGGGACTACAGGCGCCTGCTACCATGCCCGGCTAATTTTTTTATATTTTTAGTAGAGACGGGGTTTCACCGTGTTAGCGAGGATGGTCTCGATCTCCTGACCTCGTGATCCACCCATCTTGGTCTCCCAAAGTGCTGGGATTACAGGCGTGAGCCACCGCCCCTGGCCTGTATGAGGTTTTAAATTTTTATTTTTTCCTGCATTTTTCTACCATCTAAGAAGGTTGCCACATTTTAGTTTCTGTATTTTATAGTAGCTACTATGTATTTTCAATTTCTATGCTAAGTCCTGTGCCAAATACTTTGTTTACATTGTTTCATTTAACTCTGGCAAATCTGCTGAAGTAAATTCTATTAATCCCCATTTCATAGATAGACACCAAGGCTCAGAGGTTACTTAAGCAAAATTGCCTAAGATTGTAAATGTTAGATGATAGTAGATATATTCAAGATGGCTTTTTGAATGATACACAATTCTCCAGGGTTTGAAAACCTTGTTCTAATTAAAATGTACTTAACTATATTTTGCCATACCACTTAGTTTATGGTTTTGCTAGGGAGTTAACCTGGCAGTTAGAAATAAGAGTTCTCTGTTCCTCACCCACCCAGGCAACAGCTATTTGCTGTAAACATTAATTGCTCTTCAGTTCAATATAGTGAACTTGGGACATTTTTGGAAATCATATTTCTTCTATATGGTCCTGTGTCTTAAGTTAGATAACATGCTGTTTTTCCTTGATTGGCCTGGACCTGGCAGTAGTGAAACCCACTTGTTCATAAGAGGAAATACAAATTGTCACCTTTGAAGCCTGTTAAGCACAGGTCAGTGTTTAGTCAGTGCTGGATGACTGAATTTGAAAAGGATTTAAAGACTAAAATAAAATAAGTTGTTAGGTAACCTTTCTTTGAGGATTTTTTTTGTGTGTGTTTTCAGATGGAATCTCATTCTGTCACCCAGTCTGGAGTACAGTGGTGTGATCTCAGCTCACTGTAACCTCTGCCTCCTGGGTTCAAGCGATTCTCCTGCCTCAGCCTACCAAGCAGCTGGGACCACAGATGTGTGCCACCATGCCCAGCTAGTTTTTTTGTATTTTTAATGGAGATGGGGTTTCACCATGTTGGCCAGGCTAGTCTCCAACTTCTGACCTCAGGTGATCCTCCCACCTTGGTCTCCCATAAAAAGGATTATTTTATGCCGCATTTAATTTATTTGGAAAATGTCAAGTAGGTTGCTGTAAGTGATGTATTAATATAAAATTGAAATCAAGATTGTCTGATCTTAAAAATATTTTGCGGCCAGGCGCAGTGGTTCACACCTGTTATCCCAGCACTTTGGGAGGCCGAGGCTGGTGAATCATGAGGTCAGGAGATCGAGACCGTCCTGGCTAACACGGTGAAACCCCGTCTCTACTAAAAAATACAAAACAAAATTTTCTGGGCGTGGTGGCGGACACCTGTAGTCCCAGCTACTCAAGAGGCTGAGGCAGGAGAATGGTGTGAACCCGGGAGGCGGAGCTTACAGTGAGCTGAGATCGCGCCCACTATACTCCAGCCTAGGTGACAGAGCGAGATTCTGTCTCAAAAAAAAAATGTATATTATATATATGTATATATTATATATATTTTATATATGTATAT
>NC_045437.1:130540590-130544272 GCF_002776525.5 Piliocolobus tephrosceles
CGCCCGTCTCGGCCTCCCAAAGTGCTGGGATTACAGGCTTGAGCCACCGCATCCGGCGATCCCCATTTCTTAAAGTGATTTATCTTTTTGGTCCTTTGAGGATGTTTTATTATTATTTAGATACATTTTTCTGCTTTGCTAGGCATTCACTACCCACACACAATTACCAGTTTTATTTCCCCTTTTTCCCCCTTTTTGTAGTTTTCACTACAGTTTTCACTCATCATTATACAATTAGATGCTTCTTCCTTATGTTATTAAAAGCATTTAACACTTGGGTATTTTGTATGCTTATGTGGGAACAGCATAAAAACAATCCAGTTGCGAAATAGTAACATTCTTACTGAATTTCATAAAGATAAACATATCAGATTCCATTACTTGATACAAACAGCTGTAAAGTAATTGGCTGGGCTATACTTGCATTGAGAGTATGAATTAAATATATGGGAAGGACCCTAAACTCTAGCAAAATTGGCTTGTTGCAGTGGCTCTCGCCTGTAATTCTAGCACTTTGGGAGGCTGAGGCTGGTGGATCACTTGAGGCCAGAAGTTCAAAACCAGCCTGGCCAACATGGTGAAACCCCATCTACTAAAAATAAAAAAATTAGCCTGGTGTGATGGCATGCGCCTGTAATCCTAGCTACTCAAGTGGCTGAGACATGAGAATAGCTTGAACCCAGGAGGTGGAGGTTGCAGTGAGCTGAGATTGCGCCACTGTACTCCAGCCTGGGCGACAGTGAGAGTCTGTCTCAAAAAAACAAAACAACTCCCCCACCAAAAAAACCTCTAGTAAATTATTAGGTGTTTTTTGTTTTTGTATTTGTTTTATTTATTTTTATTTTATTTGAGACGGAGTCTCTCTCTGTCGCCAGGCTGGAGTACAGTGCTGCGATCTTGGCTCACTGCGACCTCTGCCTCCCGGGTTCAAGCAGTTCTCCTGCCTCAGCCTCCTGAGTAGTTGGGACTACAGGCATGTGTCACCATGCCCAGCTCATTTTTGTATTTTTAGTAGAGACGGGTTTTCACCATATTGGCCAGGCTGGTCTCAAACTCCTGACCTCAGGCCTCCCAAAGTGTTGGGATTACAGGCGTGAGTCACTGCCCCGGCCTTTTTTTTTTTTTTTTTTTTTTGAGACAAAGTCTTATTCAGTTGCTCAAACTGGAGTGCAATAGTGCGAACATTGCTCACTGAAGCCTTGACCTCCCAGGCTCAAGCAATCCTCCCACCTCAGCCTCCCAAGTAGGTGGGATCACAGGTACACACCCCCATACCAGGCTAATTTTTCTATTTGTAGAGACATGGAGTCTTCCTGTGTTGCCCAGGCTGGTCTCAAACTCCTGGACTCAAGCAATTTGCCCACCTCACCCTCTCAAAGTATTAGGATTACAGACGTGAGCCACTGCCTCAGGCTTTAGGTTATTAGTTTGAAAATAAGATTAAATCACTTACATGAAGCAAATTAAATAAAGTAAATTTTAGCCAAGGAAAATGGCTGCCGTGTATTGACCTATTGATCTTTATCTGAGTCCTTTGAGGTTGAAAATAGTGTTTTATTTTACACATGCAAAAATGTGTTTAGAGGATACAAACAGTTGATAAAAGACAGCTGTGAAAATTCACCTCAAACATTAAGGTAAGTATGGTTTAGTTAGTCCTAATAAAAGGAAGGGAGCTGGGTATGGTGGCAGGTGCCTGTAGTTCCAGCTACTCGGGAGGCTGAGGTGAGAGGATTGCTTGAGTTTAGGAGGTTGATGCTGCAGTGATCCATGATTGCACCACTGCATTCCAGCCTGAGTGACAGAGTGAGACTCTGTCTCTATAAGAAAATTTTATAAATCAATAAGAGGAAGGGCACTTCTCTTCATTCAGCTATTGAAACATCATGTGAATGTGTGATGGAGGCAAAATGATGCCTTCTTATGAGTTAGAAAATGTTATTGTTAATGCAAGTAGTGGTATTACATCAAATAAGTCCACATTGTTTATGTTGGTTCTACATTAAAACACAAGAAGCACCTCTTCTGTCATCTTTTGGAAAGGTGGTTAATGAGCTCCTGTGTACTGTGTAAGAAAGCGTTAAAGCTTAAAGTTACTTTGAGTTAAGTAGTCAGGAAGCAAACACTTGGTTACCAGAAGTTAGAATGGAGAAAGCAACTTTCTGTGCAGTCTGATACAATAGGAGGGTACCTTTCCTTTTTGGACTAGCTGAGACCTAATCTTTTTTTTTTTTTTTTTTTGAGGCAGAGTCTCGCTCTGTCGCCCAGGCTGGAGTGTAGTGGCCAGATCTCGGCTCACTGCAAACTCCGCCTCCCGGGTTCACGCCATTCTCCTGCCTCAGCCTCCCGAGTAGCTGGGACTACAGGCGCCCGCCACCTCGTCCGGCTAGTTTTTTGTATTTTTTAGTAGAGACGGGGTTTCACTATGTTAGCCAGGATGGTTTCGATCTCCTGACCTCGTGATCCACCTGTCTCGGCCTCCCAAAGTGCTGGGATTATAGGCTTGAGCCACCACGCCCGGCCTTGAGACCTAATCTTTTCCTACCGTAGGTAAAAAGCCTTTCCTTTTTATGTTTTATAAGTATTTGCTGTAAGTTATTGGTTTGTGGTAGCCAAGCTAACAAAGACTTTGGGAAAAAAAGTATTCAGGTGCTAGAATAGTATCTGGTATATGCTGGCTCTTTGTAAATCCTGCCCATGTTTAGGTTTGTCCACAGCTGTTAGTACCTAATATCAAGAGTTCTTCCTAGCAAAGGTATTCTGAACCTTTTTGGGAGCATAAGGACATTTCCGGCTGGACACGGTGGCTCACATCTGTAATCCCAGCACTTTGGGAGGCTGAGGCGGACAGACTGCTTGAGCTTAGTCATTCAAGACTGGCCTGGACAACATAGTGAAACCCTGTCTCTACAAAAAATACTAAAATTAGCCAGTCATGGTGACGTGTGTCTGTGGTCCCAGCTACATGGGAGGCTGAGATGGGAGGATTGCTTGAGCCTAGGAGGTTGAGGCTGCAGTGAGCTGTCATGGTACCACTGCACTGTACCCTGGATGACCAAGTGAGATCCTGTCTTTTTTTTTTTTTTAAACATTTTGGAGAATCTGGACACTGAAGATTTGTAATGTAGAAAAATAGATATATATAGAACATTGGTATCTAGTTTTGCAGGTTCCGCGTGAGTGACTACCCAAAGCCAATCTTTGGGTTTAGATCTAAGCCCTTTGCCTTACAGGATTGGCATTACAGTTGTAATGCGTTAGATACTGTTGGAATCAAATAGTGCATACAGTCAACATGCTAACATATATAGTGAAATTATTTGGTAGCATGATTTGATTTTATGTGAAGAAAACTTAGTATAGCAAGTTTATTTTAAGGATCAGGTTCTTGGTATTCAGCCCAGGCACGTTAAAACCCTGTTACTTCTTTTTTTTTTGAGACAGAGTCTCGCTCTGTCACCCAGGCTGGAGTGCTGTGGCCAGATCTCAGCTCACTGCAAGCTCAGCCTCCCGGGTTCACGCCATTCTCCTGCCTCAGCCTCCCAGGTAGCTGGGACTACAGGCGCCGCCACCTCGACCGGCTAGTTTTTTGTAGTTTTTAGTAGAGACGGGGTTTCACTGTGTTAGCCAGGATGGTCTCGATCTCCTGACCTCGTGATCCGCCCGTCTCGGCCTCCCAAAG
>NC_045437.1:130544372-130565397 GCF_002776525.5 Piliocolobus tephrosceles
TTTTTTTTTTTGAGACGGAGTCTCGCTCTGTCGCCCCGGCTGGAGTGCAGTGGCCGGATCTCAGTACACTGCAAGCTCTGCCTCCCCTGCTTACACCATTCTCCTGCCTCAGCCTCCCAAGTAGCTGGGACTACAGGCGCCCACCACGTCTCTCGGCTAGTTTTTTGTATTTTTTAGTAGAGACGGGGTTTCACCGGGTTAGCCAGGATGGTCTCAGTCTCCTGACGTCGTGATCCGCCCGTCTCGGCCTCCTAAAGTGCTGGGATTACAGGCTTGAGCCACTGCGCCTGGTCCAAAACACTGTTATTTCTAACTCTATCAAATAAGGTTATTAAAAACTGAGAATTTTAAAGATTTGTATTAGGTACCATGGTGTGCAAACAGGGTCTGGACCCGTAACAGAGTTTTCAAATCAGTTTAATGGGTCTGACTAGCCTTAAAACAAAGGAAGTAGACCAGAGTAGAAAAGAAATTATGTATCACAAAATACACAGTTAAGTACTTGGTGAAACTTTTGCTTAAGTTTGTGTATTTATGTATATATGGATGCATGTATACATTCATAAGTGTTTTTATTGGATTGCAGTGCAAATATATTTCTTAATATGAGATGATTTAAAAAGTTAGAAAGCCACAGCTCTGTAACTATGTGCTTTGGAAGTAGTTTGAGTAACTGAGTTCTTGATATTTTTGTGTTTTGGGAGACAGAATAGGTAACTAGTTAGGATGCAAGAGTAAAAGAGCAACTTTTTTTGAATCTTCAGTGATTAACCAATAAATTTGAGATGGAATTTTACTCATTAAATAGTTTTGGATAGTTAAGGCTGAATTTGCTTTGTGGAAGTTTTGAAAGCTGTTATAACCAGAGGAAGAAATATATGTGTGTTTCACAAAAGTTGTAGTTGCATTTACTGAAAATGTTGTTTGTGATTCAGTGAATGTCATATATGTGATGCTTAACATAAAGCTGTCTGAGAAAACATTCTTTCTGATTCAATACTGGAAATACCTATTTTAAGTATAGTCAACTATTCTTGCATTGCTTAGGGCAGCTGTTTGTTTTTACCAAAAATATAGGACCTAAAGAAATGAAGGTCTCTGGACTTTCGGGGGAAGAGATAGTAGATATTTGTGTTCTTGTTTTTTAATATGAAGTAGTTTTCGGGAAAGGTTATGTAAATAAGCATCAGGTGTTGTTTACGTTTAAGAAATTGAATTATAGATGTTAACTTAATGTCTTCTTTTTTTCTTCCGTTTCTTTCAAAGGTTTGGGCCCCATGGTATCCCTGTGACAGTATTTCCCAAAAGGGAATATAAGGATAAACCAGAAGCCATGCAGCTCCAAAGTAATACATTCCAAGAAGGGACAGAAGTCAAGTGTGAAGCAAATGGTGCTGTTCCTGATGACCCTTCTCCTGTCCCACATCCCGAGCTGAGTTTGGCTGAAAGCCTGTGGACTTCCAAACCACCACCTCTCTTCCATGAAGGAGCACCTTATCCTCCCCCTTTGTTTATCAGGGACACATATAACCAATCAATACCTCAGCCACCTCCTCGGAAAATTAAGCGACCCAAACGAAAAATGTACAGGGAAGAACCCACTTCAATAATGAATGCTATTAAACTACGACCCAGGCAAGTTCTGTGTGATAAATGTAAAAACAGTGTTGTTGCTGAAAAAAAGGAAATTAGAAAAGGTAGTAGTGCAAGTGACTCTTCTAAATATGAAGATAAAAAACGGAGAAATGAAAGTGTAACTACTGTGAACAAAAAACTGAAAACTGACCATAAAGTGGATGGGAAAAACCAAAATGAAAGCCAGAAAAGAAATGCTGTGGTTAAGGTTTCAAATATTGCTCACAGCAGAGGCAGAGTCGTAAAAGTTTCTGCTCAGGCAAATACATCAAAAGCTCAGTTAAGTACTAAAAAAGTTCTCCAGAGTAAGAACATGGATCATGTGAAAGCTCGGGAAGTGTTAAAAATTGCCAAAGAAAAGGCACAAAAGAAGCAAAATGAAACCTCTACTTCCAAAAATGCACATTCAAAAGTCCATTTCACACGTCGATATCAGAATCCTAGCTCAGGTTCCCTTCCACCCCGGGTTCGTTTAAAACCACAGAGGTACAGGAATGAAGAAAATGACTCTTCTCTGAAGACAGGACTTGAGAAAATGCGGAGTGGCAAGATGGCACCCAAGCCCCAGTCTCGCTGCACCTCTACCCGCTCAGCAGGTGAGGCCCCTTCAGAAAATCAGAGTCCCTCAAAAGGCCCTGAAGAGGCCAGCAGTGAGGTTCAGGACACAAATGAAGTGCATGTGCCTGGTGAGCAGGATGAACCACAGACATTGGGCAAAAAGGGCAGCAAAAACAATATCTCTGTTTATATGACCCTAAATCAAAAGAAATCTGACTCCTCCAGTGCTTCAGTGTGTAGCATTGATAGCACAGATGATTTGAAATCTTCCAACTCTGAGTGTAGTTCTTCTGAAAGCTTTGATTTTCCTCCAGGCAGTATGCATGCACCTTCCACCTCCTCCACTTCCTCCTCTTCAAAGGAAGAGAAAAAGCTCAGTAATTCCTTGAAAATGAAAGTCTTTTCCAAAAACGTCTCTAAATGCGTCACACCAGATGGCAGGACCATATGTGTAGGGGACATTGTTTGGGCCAAGATATATGGCTTCCCTTGGTGGCCAGCCCGTATTCTTACTATAACTGTGAGCCGGAAAGATAACGGCCTTTTAGTCCGACAGGAGGCCCGTATTTCATGGTTTGGGTCTCCAACCACATCTTTCCTTGCTCTTTCACAACTCTCCCCCTTTTTAGAAAACTTCCAGTCACGCTTTAATAAGAAGAGAAAGGGCCTGTATCGCAAGGCTATCACAGAGGCAGCTAAGGCTGCCAAGCAGCTGACCCCCGAAGTGCGGGCTTTGTTGACACAGTTTGAAACGTGAACATGGACAGTAAGGTAGGCAAGACCATTGGAAGTCACCACAGATTTTCTAGTCAGGAATAATTTCTACGAAATAGCTTGGCCAGATTGGAGAGAGAAGTTGCACTCAGTTGGCTGGCTTTTTAATACTTACCTTATAGCCATTTTTAGACTGAGAAGCTTAAACTGAACATATAATCAAATTTTGTGTTAAGGAAATGAGATTTTAGCAGTATTTTTCAGTTTTGAAGTTCAAAACCATCCCAAGGCATAGGAGCCATAGCCTCAACTGAAATTGAATTTTTGTAGGGACTGTTAATTGCCATTTGTACCTAATACTGTATATATACACATATATATACATATATATATATATGAAACATAGCCTGTCACTGTGTGACACAGGTTGCATATTTGGGATTGCAGTAAGGGCTTGGTGAGCTGGGGGAATAGTGTGGATATTTAATGACTACTTGTTTTTTAAATAATGAACGCAGCCTTCTTATGCGCATAATGGTGTAAAAGTTAGATGGTTAGGTGTTTGACAAACAGATGCTTGCTATTCAGTTACAGACTGGGGAAATAGCCCAGTGTTTGGGATTAAAACTGTCAAGACTGGATAGGTGTTAGTCATCACTGTCTTTCGTCCGGTGGGGATTTAATAAATACTTTCAAGCTTCTGGTTTGGGAGTTTAGATAGGTTTGATTTTGGATTTGTAAATAGTTGATTGCTAAATTTGGTCAGATTTCTCCTGACTGGCTGTTCCTAAATTCTTAGGATATGTCCCAGTAAAATTACACTTTGTGAATTAATTGTCGTATGTGTAATTGTTGCATTTTGGATGTACCTAATTTGATAATTAAAACAAAATAATTTCCGTTTAAGGTATCTGTTTGCAGGTCAGAAAATGAGAAAATGTAATTGTATAATGCTTTGAAATGTAAAAAAAAAAAAAAAAAAACCAAAAAAAACTAAATAAAATCAACTAAATCCAAATTATTTGTGTGTGTTTCTCAAAAAGCTTTGAAAAATTTCAAGATGGTAGAAAATTATTCTTTGTAAGAGTGTTTAGAAGAGATGAAAAATCAAACTTTTATTTTGCTATTTGCCCTATCGGAGTATATTATCTGAGATAAGAAAACTTCAAATAATGAGAGATGAATCAGTATATTCTCAAAATAAGATTTTATAGTATAGAGGTTTGATAATGCTTTTAGATTTGATACCCCCTTCCTGCCAATTTCTCATAAATGTGTGAATTTTAATTTTTAGCCTTAATATTTCATCACATGCTTCCTTTTTTTACATTTGGGTAATTACAACCGGTCTCTTCTGTTTGGTTTTCTGCCTCATATATCACTGCTTTTGGGGCTAGTAACTTAGCTTACTATTTTTCTACATGGTCCATCTGTCCCTAAGATTTGATTTCTTATTTTCCATTTTTAGCTTTGTATTAGTAGTGAGAAATATATCTGATTTGCTGTGGAGGCAAGTTTATCTCAAGATTTTTAAAGTTGCTTTCGTACGTTTTGTGTCTTAACAACTTTTGGATATCTAATTTCAATACTTTTAGAAATTTAAAAGTGTTAGCAGTTTTTGTGGATTTCTAAATCCAATTTGAAATAGTTATGGAACGCATAATGAAAAGATTAATGGAGGTTGAAAATCAATAGTCTTGTCAGCTTTCTTAAGGTTATGAACTGGTTACGAATTTCTGCAAAACCAAGTGGAATTTCTTCTGGGGAACTCAATGCTTTTTGATTATTATAAACACACAATTTAAAAACATGTTTCACTTGAGTAGAACATATTCTTTCCTGCAAACAGAAACAACTATACTTAAAAAATTCTTTGATTGAAATTCACAGTGTGGTTGAGAAGTTATAAGGAACTATCCTAAAAGATTTTCCAAGTATTTGTTTCAGATTAATGAACTTGTTAATTCAGGTGTTTTTAAAAGTTTGAAATCTAAAGTTCAGAAAGACTTAAAAGTCACCAAAACATGTAATTCCAAGGCTGTGTGTAATGATCCGGGTGAGTTTTATCTTAACAGTGGTTTGAAGTGGACATTACTAATATGGTCAAGTGCTTGGTAAATGTGCTCTTGTGGCATAAACCAAATTTGATTTGTTTCAGAAGCCATGGGGAAAGAGAAGAAAGAAAAAAAAAATCATGATTGTTGAATATAAAAATAACATTCAGTTTTGTAGAACACACCTTTGAGGAAAAGGTTGAGCGTATCACAAATGATATTATGCCAAATGACCCCTTCGCTTTAAACTGGCAGTCTGGCATATTTCATTTGTAGTGTCAGTAGGGAAGCAAGTTTTAAAGAATCTCTCTAATCTTAAATGTGTATTCTAAACTCTAATAGCTGAATATTAAAAACTTTTATTCCAATGGAAATGTCTTAGATACATTTGTCCAGTATCTACTGCAGATGGAGATATAGTTGAATTGGGTAGTTATAGCCACTTTATATTTCTCTTTGAAACGATAAAAGGCACTTATTCTTGATATGGAGATAACAGAAGTGGGTATTTTTTTTCCCTTTGCAGTGGGAGTAAACTGGCTTAGACCAAATCTGCGGCTTAAGTAAGAGTCGTGGCTAAAACAAAGGATTGGCAAGGGGAGAAACCAAGTGAAGGAAGAGTTGTGAAAGCTAAGAATGTCTATTTCTGGAAATTCTCAGAAATGTAAAGCATCAGAGTATTTTTCCCTTTTTACTTTCTAGAATTTATAGACCAGGAAGCTGACTAATCATTTGGAAGGAACATCCATTCAACTCTCATTTACAGATGTGGAACCAAAGACCACAAACAATTATCTGTGAGAGGCCAAGTGCGGTGGCTCATTCCCATATTCCTTGCAGTTTGGAAGGCCAAGGTGGGATGATTGCTTGAGGCCTGGAGTTCGAGACCAGTCTGGACAACATAGACCCCTGTCCCCCCTGCCATCTCTGCAGAAAAATAAAAACTTAGCCTGGCATGGTGGTGCACACCTATAGTCCCAGCTATTCGCCTGTATCCTAGCTACTTGGGAGGCTAAGATGGCTTGAGCTCAGGAGTTGGAGGCTGCAGTGAGCTGTGATCATACCACTGCACTCTGGTCTAGGCAAGAGTGAGACCCTGTCTCTGAAAAAAACCCTATATATCAGTGAGGTAGCGACAGTGGGATTCATTAGTCTGAAGCCTTTTTGTATGACTTGGTGGTGTGTCCCTAGAAGGTTTTGATGGGGAAGAAATCTGTAAATAGTAACTGTAGATTGGTACTAAGTTGAAAAAGCAGGAATTTTGATGTGGTAACAGACTGGAGGCAAAGAACAGGGAACTCATACTAAAATCAACTAAATGAATAGATCTTCATTAGTGAACCTGAGTATCTAAATTGCAAAATATTAAATTGAGTTACACTCCTATTTAAGCAGGTTGTACTTTTCTAAAAATTGGTTATGTTGAAAAGGTCACAAGTCTGTAGAATAACTCAATTGGGAATTGGAAATACCTTAAGTCTATAATTTATCTAAAATTAGGTTTTCCCTTTGAAGTTGTGAATTTTCTATGGTCTGTGCTGCATGCTTTCACTTTTATTAGTACTTACAGCTGAAGAGATGGGCAGATGTCTAGAAAAATTAATGTTTTGATTCAGGAATTTGTGCCTAGTGATGGCCTCCAATAGGGAATTTTCCAGAGAGGATGAAGACTCATTTTCTAAGTTGAGGCAAATGTAGTTTTTGTTTTGGTATTGTTCTTATATTACAGCTATTAAAACAATCTCTTAAAAAATGCCAGATATGGCTGGGCACGGTGGCTCATGCTTGTAATCCCAGCACTTTGGGAGGCTGAGGCAGGTGGATCACCTGAGGTCAGGAGTTCAAGACTAGTCTGGCCAACGTGGCAAAACCCTGTCTCTACTAAACCCTGTCTCTACTAAAAACACAAAAATTAGCTGCACATGGTGGCATAGGCCTGTAATCCCAGCTACTTGGGAGGCTGAGTCAGGAGAATTGCTTGAACCCAGGAGGCGGACGGAGGTTGCACTCCAACCTGGGTGACAGAGTGAGACTCTGTCTCAAAAAACAAAACAAAACAAAAAACATGCTGGATGTAAGGGAATTCAGAAACAGGATGCCATGCCAATTTCCAGGAGAAAATAAAACAGTGAGGGTGCATTAGTTACCTTTACCTGGTTCTGATTTAGTTAATAGGCCCTTCATATTCCAGATACACAGTTTGTGTAGATTTACTGTATTCCTTCATTCAACAAATGAACAGGATTAAAAAATGAAAGCATTAGCTAATAGTAATATGCTTTGTTGTGCCATTTTCAATGAAGGAATAGGAAGTTTAAAGTCACAGTGATATAGCTGATCTGTATATTTTTAGTTTTCCAGGGTATTTTGGTGTCATTACCATGGATAATTGACACTAACATAAGATAAACAACTCTTTGTCTTATCTTTACTCAAGTAAGAGACCTAACATTTATAGATCCAAACAGGTTTTTTTTTTTTTTGCCTTTCCTTGTGGCATTGTGTGGAAATCACTTTCTCCTTGTTATATTAATGGAGCACTGTGATTTTTTTGTGTGGTATTTGAAAAATTGTGGTTAAATAGATGTAAAATTTATCATCTTAATCATTTTTAATTATACAGTTCTATGGCATTAAATACATTCACAGTATTGTTCAACCATCACCACCTTCCATCTGTAATTTGGTTTTGATAGAAATCTTTTAAATCTGGGATGGCATTTTCTAGACGGTGTTGGAAATTAAGTTACAGGAGTGTTTTTCTTGGTCAGTGGTGTGATTGGAATATGCTGCTGGCATTGCCCCACTTCCAGAATTCCTTCCTGATCAATCTGTAGTCCTATACAAGGAAATGACTGTAGCTTACAATGCTAATCGGTGCCCCCCCACCAACTTTTTTTTTTGAGATAGGGTCGCACTCTGTCACCCAGGCTGGAATGCAGTTGCGAGATCACATCCTTGACTTCCTGGGGTCACGTAGTTCTCCCACCTCAAGCCCCCTACCCCCACCATAGCTGGGACTACAGGTGCGTGTCACCATGCCCAGCTAATTGTAAAAAAATGTTTAGTAGAGACAAAGTCTCTCTTTGTTGCCCTGGCTGGTCTCAAACTCCTGGGCTCAAGTGATCCTCTCGTCTTGGCCCCCAACAAAGTGCTGGGATTATAGGCATGAGCCACTGCTCGGCCAGTGTCTCCATTTTTAAGAACTGTAACTGCCAAAATTTTAGGTGAATTAGTGTGACTGTACTTACCGAGTAGTTAGTTGATTTTGGTTAAAACTGTTCCCTTCCAGTAGCGTAAACTTTTTTTTTTTTTTTTTTTTTTTGAGGCAGAGTCTCACTCTGTCGACCGGGATGGAGTACTGTGGCCGGATCTCAGCTCACTGCAAGCTCCGCCTCCCGGGTTCACGCCATTCTCCTGCCTCAGCCTCCCCGAGTAGCTGGGACTACAGGCGCCCGCCACCTCGCCCGGCTAGTTTTTGTATTTTTTAGTAGAGACGGGGTTTCACCGTGTTAGCCAGGATGGTCTCGATCTCCTGACCTCGTGATCCGCCCGTCTCCGCCTCCCAAAGTGCTGGGATTACAGGCTTGAGCCACCGCGCCCGGCCGCGTAAACTTTTATATCAAGGCATATTTGTTTTCCATTAAACTTTACCGACATAAAAAGTGGAAAAAGCAAGTAAATTTCAAAAAATAGTATATATATTATTAAAATATGGCAAAAAACTGTGATGGTATATAAAACTTGGAAAGTGGTTTAATTCCATTTACTAATTTAAATGATTTCCATATTCAAAATTGACAAAATATATATGAGACTGAACATGGTGGCTCATGCCTATAGTCCCAGCTACTCCAGAGGCCGAGGCAGGAAGATGGGGTTCCACCATGTTGGCCAGGCTGGTCTCAACTCCTGACCTCAGGTGATCCGCCTGCCTCGGCCTCCCAAAGTGCTGGGATTATAGGTGTGAGCCGCTGTGCCCAGCCCATAAAGCTTTGATGTTAAAAACAGACCAATTGCAAACTCAGTTTAAAGGTGAATTAAATATATATATATATTTATATGTTTTGAGACAAGGTCTCACTCTCGTCCAAGCTAGACTGTAGGGGTATAATCATGACTCACTGCAGCCTCGACCTCCTAGGCTCAGGCGATCCTCCTACCTCAGCCTCTTAGCTGGGGCCACAGATACATACCATCACACCTGACTAATTAAAAAAAATTATTTGTAGAGACAGGGTCTCACTGTGTTGCCCAGGCTGGTCTTGAATTCCTGGGCTCAAACAGTAACTTCCGCCTTGGCCTCCCAAAGTGGTGGGGTTACAGGTATGAGCCACTGCACCCAGGTATGAGCCACTGCACCCAGCTAAATATTGTTTCTTCACATCTCTGATATTCTGGCCAGGCGTGGTGGCTCACGTCTGTAATCTCAGCACTTTGGGAGGCTGAAGCGGGCGGATCATGAGGTCAGGAGTTCGAGACCAGCCTGGCCAACATGGTGAAACCCCATCTCTACTAAAAATACAGAAATTAGCTGGGTATGGTGGCGCATGTCTATAATCCCAGCTACTCAGGAGGCTGAGGCAGGAGAACTGCTTGAACCTGACCCGGGAGGCGGAGCTTGCAGTGAGCCGAGATCACGCCATTGCACTCCAGCCTGGGCAACAAGAGTGAAACTGTTTAAAAAAAGAAAAAAGTTGAAAACAGTCATTATTTAAATATGGAAGTTTCTTTGTATCATAAGAATGTGACGGTTATAAAGGCTGGATGCGGTGGCCCACATCTGTAATCCCAGCACTTTGGGAGGCCGAGGCAGGCGGATCACCTGTGGTCAGGAGTTCGAGACCAGCCTGGCCAACATGGGGAAACACCATCTCTACTAAAAATACAAAAATGAGCTGGGCGTGGTGGCAGGTGCCTGTAGTCCTAGCTAC
This sequence comes from Piliocolobus tephrosceles, assembly GCF_002776525.5. Classification (NCBI taxonomy): domain Eukaryota; kingdom Metazoa; phylum Chordata; class Mammalia; order Primates; family Cercopithecidae; genus Piliocolobus; species Piliocolobus tephrosceles. The sequence continues at coordinate 130,554,268 of NC_045437.1, forward strand.
TCGGGAGGCTGAGACAGTAGAATGGTGTGAACCCAGTAGGCAAAGGTTGCAGTGAACCAGGATCACGCCACTGCATTCCAGCATGGGTGACAGCGCGAGACTTCATCTCAAAAAAAGAGAATGTGACATGTGACAGCTGGGCGTGGTGACTCATGCCTGTTAATCCCAGCACTCTGGGAGGCCGAGGTAGGCAGATCACAAGGTGAGGAGTTCGAGATCAGCCTGACCAACGTGGTGAAACCCTGTCTCTACTAAAAATGCAAAAATTAGATGGGCGTGCTGGTGCGCACCTGTAATCCCAGCTACTAAGGAGGCTGAGGCAAGAGAATCGCTTGAACCCGGGAGGCAGAGGTTGCAGTGAGCCGAGATCGTGCCATTGCACTCCAACCTGAGTGGCAGAGCGAGACTCCATCTCAAAAAAAAAAAAAAAAAAAAAAAAAGAACAAAAAGTTGGCAGTTACTTCCTTATACTGCCTGGGAAATCTGAGTCTTAACCAGAAACCATGATTAAAACATCTCATAACTTTTTCTATCCTGGTTGTCAGTATCTACAAGGAAAAGCCAAGTACTTCATAACTGAAGTGTTAGCCTGTTATGATCACACTTTTTTCCTCTTCTCAACTAAAAGCCTTGTAATTATAATGCATATCAGGGGCTGAGCGCAGTGGCTCACGCCTGTAATCCTAGCACTTTGGGAGGCCAAAGCCGCTGGATCACCTGAGGTCAGGAGTTCAAGACCAGCCTGGCCAACATGGTGAAACCCTGTCTCTACTAAAAATACAAAAATTAGCTGAGCATGGCGGCTGGTACCTATAATCCCAGCTACTCAGAAGGCTGAGGCAGCAGAATCACTTGAACCCAGGAGGCGGGGGTTGCAGTGAACCAAGATTGTGCCACTGTACTCCAGCCTGGGTAACAGAGCGAAACTCCATCTCAAAAAAAATAAATAAATAAAATGCGTATCAGGTTTTAGCAAGGGCTTCTTGTTTTTTTCTTTTGTTTTTTACTATATAAGGTAATTTTGTACCCCACAGTGTCCCTCATTTAGATTCACTTAAAAGCTATTGAAAAGCCTAGGAGTGTCAGGTAAAATGCGATGGAATTTTTTTATTGCCTGTGGAAAAATTTTTTGTAATGTGAGAATGTCATCGAGTTGAGTGGAAAAGATAGAAATGGATACTCAGGAGTATATATATGACTTGCCAGTGATGCAGGTGAGTTTAAGCATTCATTAACATTTTTAGGACCAGGCGCCTTGGCTCATGCCTATAATCCTAGCACTTTGGGACACTGAAGCAGGAGGATCATTTGGGTCCAGGAGTTTGAGACCGGCATGTGCAACATGGTGAAACTCTGTCTCTACAAAAAATACGAAAAAATAAGGTGGGCTTGGTGGTGTGCCCCTGTAGTCCCAGCTACTTGGGAGGCTGAGGTGGGAGGACCACTTTAGCCTTGGAAGCTGAGGCTGTTGTTAGACATGATTGTGCCACTGCACTCTAGCATGGGCGACAGAGTGAGACCCCGTCTGAAAAAAACACAAAAAAGATTTTTGCAACAGTAGTGATTAATAGCAGGCTTTTATTGAGCAAAGAACCATTCCCTTTCACTTTCCAGGCACATGGCTCAAAGTACAAGCTCTTGAGCCAGATTTGCTGGATTCAGAGCCTGACTTGGATCAGCTACTTACAAACTATGTGATCTTAAGCAGGTTACTCCCAATATCATCACCTGTGAAATAGGGAGAATAATAGTATCTCCTCATAAGGTAATTGTGAGAATTTAAAAGAATATTTAAAGCAATAAAAAAATTTCTTGCATGAGGCTGTGTAAATACTTGCTATCATTACTACCACTGCAATCACTTTGTGTTGCACAGTCAATTCTGGTAGCTTTTGATACTATCATTCTGCAGCATATACTCAGTATAAATGAAAATATGTTATAACAATATTATTCATACCTGAAAATTTCGAGAATCATAGTATGATTATTCACAAATCTCTGGAAGTAGCATGAACTCACTGGTTTTAATAGGCATTTGTAGAGGTTAACTGAATCGAAGGTCATGAGGATTATGGTTAAAGGAGACCTGTGTTAACATATTTCAACTCTTGCCCCATTCATTTATTTAACACACAAATTTCAGTGATCTGGTACTCACTTTCCTATTCTCCTCTCCCTTATGCCAAGCACAGGGCCTGGCATGGGGAGGAATGATTGTCTTCTTGTGAATGAATTGTGAGCAATTCTGGTTCAGACACGTCCTAATGACCGATGACCATCTCAGATGCCTGCACATCCCGAATCCTTTCCCTGAGACATGAGAAGTATCTGAGCTGGTAGGGCTCAATGTAGTGGAGGTCCTATTAGGAGAACTTCACAAATGTGCTAGAACTACAAAGCCACATTTGTCAGCTTTTGGGTAAATTAGCTGATTTGCATAGGTGCTGTGTTTCCCTGGGACCATAGCATTTTACTGTTTTAATGTTTTGCAGTATGGTGAAAAAGGATTTGAACATTTTCATTTTTATTGCTGCTTGTATGATTGAGTAGATTGTCTCCTCTTTCTAGGAGGGAAATGCCACACATTCCAAGGCCTTGATCTGTGTGTGGTGTGGCCATATTTTCCTGAGGATAGTCATTTTTACCCATGGCTCCTTTTGGGGATGTTCTTAATCACAAATCTGTCATCTCCTGCAACAGTTTAGTTTTTAGCAAGGAATCTGGCTGGGAGTGGCACATCTTGGTGTGCGTCCTGGTATACCGGGAAGAAGTACGTGCAGTTTGTCTAAAACTCTAGTGAAAGAGTTGGTTAGAAAAATAGCACTAAGGTGAGAAATCCAGAAGGGCTATTGTAAGAGGAGACACTATTGATGCTTTTCCTGATTGTTCATGTTGCATCATGCTTTACTGTATTAAGAAAATTCATTTGGAGTGTTCAGTGAGAACAGGTACATGTCAATGCTCTTAAGATTTTAGTTTTTAATTGTGGGCTTTAAGAGCATAAGCTCTACTTCTTTCGTGCACACTAAGAGGGAGATTGAGGGTTACCCTGTTCTGATTTTCCCTGTTACAGTTCTGCTGCTTCCCAAGAATAGTTGCCATTGTTGCACTTAAACTTTTCTCTCAAAGGACAAAATAAGTAATTTCCGATGAAATTGCCGCCTTTTCATAGGTCTCTCCCGCCACTTACTGCATCACAGCTGGGTCTCCTTGGCTCTTCCTAATGGATATCCTGTACTAGTGGTAAATTTCTAAAGAAAAGCCTCGAGACCATAAAAGCATTGAGGGGAAGATTATCTTAAACATTAGCACAAAAGACTCACAGGCCAGGCACTGTGGACCAGGGACTGGCTTGTTAATATTTTGACATTTCAGGGGGTTGCAGGTGAGGAATTGCGCAGGGAAAGATGAGATCATTCTTTGATACATCTTGACTCTCCTTGCTTAAAGTTGAAAAGGAGATTCTTTAGAATGATTGCTGAAACCTAAGAAGTTTTACTTGGACAGGTTCAAAAGATAATTTCTTTCTTTCTTTTTTTTTTTTTTTTGAGACGGAGTCTTGCGCTGTCGCCCGGGCTGGAGTGCAGTGGCCGGATCTCAGCAAGCTCCGCCTCCCGGGTTTAAGCCATTCTCCTGCCTCAGCCTCCGGAGTAGGTGGGACTACAGGTTCCCGCCACCTCGCCCGGCTAGTTTTTTGTATTTTTAGTAGAGACGGGGTTTCACCGTGTTAGCCATGATGGTCTCGATCTCCTGACCTCATGATCCGCCCGTCTCGGCCTCCCAAAGTGCTGGGATTACAGGCTTGAGCCACCGCGCCCGGCCTCAAAAGATAATTTCTTTAGTGCACTCAGATTCCCTTATTGTGTGATTGCTGTTGGGTTATAGTTGATAGTATATTAAGTTTTTCCATGAACAAAAGGATAAATACCTCATTATTAAATCTCACCTAAAAAATTATTTTCCCCTGAGTTAAAATTCAGAGGGAATTATTTTTCTAGATCAGGTGTATACAAAATCTTTTCAATGAGTCAAAAAAGCCTTTTATAAGGTTTTCATTATATACTGCTGCTTCTAATTTTAACTTAGGATTAAAAAAACAATTATTATAAAGACTAGATGTTATCTAACTAATGATCCCAGAGTTGACTACATTGATGTGATAGGTGAATTGTTTTTTATAGTTAGGAAAGTAAGCAAACAAGCAAATATGTTTAAAAATTAGGCTTAAGATAGCAGTCCTTCATTTAAATTATACTTAGTATTTGAAGTCTGTTTTGAAAGCTTAAGTGTCATAAAAAAGCTTATCTTGTTATAACTGTTATTTCAACGAGGTATTACCTCACACAGTAAATTTAGGTCCTGAATAGTATGCAAGTGCGGTTATTGGGATTAAAGTGGAAAGGAGTTCAGGCAGTGCTTGGTCATTTTGCTAAAAAGGGTCAAAAGAGGCTCGGTGTGGTGGCTCACGCCTATAATCCCAGCACTTTGGGAGGCCAAGGCGAGTGGATCACCAGAGGTCAGGAGTTTGAGACCAGGCTGGCTAAAATGGTGAAACCCTATCTCTACTAAAAATATAAAAAAATTGCCAGGTGTGGCGGGCGCCTTATAATCACAGCTACTTGGAAGACTGAGGCAGGAGAATCACTTGAACCTGGGAAGTGGAGGTTGCAGTGAGCCAAGATCACGCCACTGCACTCCAGCCTCGGTGACAAGAGCGAGACTCTGTCTCAAAAAAAAAAAAAAAAAAAAGTCATTGAGCTCATTAATTATATAGTGTGGACAGGGATGACAGGTTCAGCCTTATCTTTGAATACTGACTGAGAAGATCAGGACTTCTTCAGCACTAGGCTAATGTGAGATTAGTAAGAAATTTTTGTTAGGAACACCCAGTGTGAGTTAGCATTTCCTCTTTCATTTGTAAGTTTGCTTGGAGGGCAGAGTCTTGGTGTGCCCCATGGCATCTTGCTGCGGATTTCTCTTGAGCCGGAGAGTGCCCTCTCTGGGCCAAGGCTGTTGTGTCCACACGGCTCTTAAGTCTGTTTTCATTTAGTACCAAAGCTTCTCTTTCTGTGAAGCCAGCAAGTTATCCAGAATAAATTTGTTATGAAAATTCACCTGAATTTTGGTCTTATTTTAAAACTATTTTTGGTAAAATGGATGGATTAAAAAAACTCGAATGCTTTATTTTTGTTAACTTGGTTTTTTCTACCATAGGTCTCAACAAATGGCAGCTATTACATCAGACAGTGACGAGTCCTGCTGCTCCCTTACAGTGTCTGACAGACCACTGTGGATTCAGACTGGGAGCATTGAAGTTAACAGTGAAACGGGCAGGTCTGTCTGTTTTAAGCCCTGCCACAAAGTGAAGAGGGCATCATGTCATCACTTAATAATTCCTGAAGTAGATTAGGCTAGACTTAAAAGAATTCATTAGTTCTTTTTCTTTAGTTTTCATTGACCTTGGTAGCCGGTGTGCCTTGTGTAGGTGATAGTTTTAATGAATGAATATAACTTTCCATTGATACTACCTGCCATGCCAAAAAACAGGAGTCTCCTGTGAGCTTCCGTGAACTGAGAGCAGATTCTCTTAGGGTGGTAGAAGTTGGGTGTGACCTTGCAGAATTATGTCAAATAGCAACTGAGTCTCCATGGAAAGTCAAAAATACTGGATTTCTTTTATCTTTTCACTATCTCAGTCTTTTTTTTGTCACTTCTATATTCATTAAACTTCTTAGTCATTACTTCTTAACTGTATATATATATATAAGAATATATATATGAACACATATGTATATATATTCTTAGTGAGTCTCAAAACCATTATCATTTACATAAAGCAACTCAGAATTCCAGAGGATGGTAAAAGATAGTGCTGAAATATAGTCTGTTTCTTTAAGTACATTTATTAATAACCCCTGAGAGGATGGTAAAAGATAGTGCTGAAATATAGTCTATTTCTTTAAGTACATTTATTAATAACTCCTTGGATAATGCCTAAAAGGCTTATTTTGGGCCCTTATAGGGTCGGAAAAGTTCAGGGATTTCTGTGTGTTTGCACTGCTTTGAAACTTACTACTTTTATTGCTTCCTTGAAGTGAGGCTGTTTAACCCTCTGGTGTTTGTACAGCTAGTGAAGAACTGTATAGTTGCATGGAAGCTGTAATTTGCAAACTGGGTCAGAATGGCAAATTTTGGATTAGAGATTGCAGTTGGGATTTTGGACACTTATCTGCGTAGGAGTGGTAGCTACCCTTAAGATGCGTATCTCTTGAGGGAATAGTGTTTTTTATTTTTCTGCACCTCTCATAGGAATAGTAAGATCTGCTTGAGTCCTTGCCTTTCCTGCCATAGATTTTAACTGAACTTGAACAGGCCTCACTAAAATTGAAGCCAAATATTGAGAGTCATAAATAGAAGGAAATGGGATTGTACATGGGATTGGGTGTTTACCGTTTTTTCTTTCAGTTTATAAAATGGGAACATTTGCTTCCAAAGTTCTGTGTGAGCCTGAATCTATTAGTATTGCAATCATACTAGCATAGTATCTTAGTTTTAGAAGGTAAAAACTGAGCTCAATGTCAAATTTCAAAACAGCATAAATCATTGTTTTTTTGTTTTTGATTTTTTTTCCAGAAGCAAGGATTACATTCATCTTTCATCTTGATGTGTGTAGTATTTGTCCCTAGAGGTCACTTTTCATTGCTTGAGGAGAAACGTGATAGAATACCCTGCGAAATGTATTTTGTAGGCCCTAATTTAGTAAGCGAAGGAAGCATGGGAACACCGGAAGGCAACACAAAATCAAGTTAGTTCTGTCAAATCATGGGGAAGATACCTCCTGTGAAATGTTTGGAAGTTAAATAATGGGAAGGATGGGGTGGTTTTTCTCTTTTCCTTGTTGCATTGTGTTTGTTGTGTCTGTTATTATTCCACTGAAATACCATTTTTGGTTTAAAAATGCATTTGACCAAAAAATTCATCTTTCTTTCCACGGATCATCTCTTTTGGAATTGAAACTCATGTTGGACTTGGGTTTTCAGGTTTGAGAGGCATAACCAGGGATTGCAGAAGGTTTCCGTGGGCGTCTTTCTACTTCGTAGTATTAGAGGGAGGTTGGTAGTGTTGGTCATTCTGGTCATGCTATTTAGCAGTAATTTTTATAAGCCCTGCCCTTTATAATTACTGCGCTTGGAGTCCTGCTTCTTGTTGGAGGTATGGTGAAGAGGCCTCTGCTGATAATCAGGTTTGCTGGTGTAACAAGGGATACTGGTCAGTCTAACCAGTGTACATGTGTTGTCTTCTAGTATCAGAATGGTGCTCTTGATGCCTTCTGATATGCTGTGTCTACTTCTGGGGAGGCACCCTCCGCTTCCTTCTTTTTTTACTCTCTGCAAGTATGTGGACAGTGTAACCTGCTGCTGATTTGTACATAGCCTGGCTCTGTTTATAAATTTGCTAAAACTGTAGGCTAGTCTGTGCTAGTAGAGGGCCGTTGGTGCTTCATAGCAGTCCCCAGCAACTAAGCTGACTCTCACAGCATTATACTGTGAAATGGCGATATAAAGAACAAAGTTAAAATTCCCCTGTTACTAGGCAGATATTTATAAGCAAGGGTATTTTTAAAAAAACACTCAAGTGCACATTGATTATGTAAAGATGACATCCATTTTACTTGTGTTGGAAACTGGCCTGATAATACTTCAGAAATAACATGAATATTTCTGCTGGTTTAGAGTGGCAGTAAGTTGTTTTCTCAAAACAACATCGGTCAGGTTTAACCGATTTAAAAGAAAAAATCAGGTGTGATCCCACAGTCTATGTAGGGCTTAAACAACAAGGACATCTTTTCCTCATATAATTACTTGTGCTTAACTACATTTTCTTCCTTTTCTTTACTATATTTCAGCACAAAGACATTAGCAGGCTGCTGGTTTCATGGACCTGTACCACAATGACACAGAGAACACCAGAGCATCAGGACTGAATGAAATTGGAGTTTTTAAAGCTGCACTAAGAAGTAAATGTTAAGGCAGTGGTTAAAAACAAGTCTATAAAGGGGCACTTGCAAATTGTCCTATCTTAAACCGAAGAAAAGGTATTAGGGAATATTTTATAAAAAATAAACTATTGCAATAAATCATGCATGAGATGAGGAGAAAAGTGATGTGAATTACACACACAAGAACTCACTTGAATTTTATGTATGAAGAAACACTGACAGTAACTTCTTTTGAATGTGAAGTTCTTATCAGTACAGTTTGGACAGGACTAAAAGACATGGGATGATGCAGAAATGCTGAATTATTTTTCATACTTAAACTTTGTGCTTTCTCCAAGGTTTAGGTTAATCAGTTCAGATACAAGCAAAGGTATTTCTAAAATGGCTCTTCTATGAAACAGCAATAGTCACATATGCCAAGGCCAATGTTTCCTTCAGGGTGCCAGTAGAAACAACAGAAAATAACATCCTGCTGAAAGGATAGCAAAGTGCCCCACCCCACCCCACAAACAAAATTTGGATCTTTTCCTTCTTTAGTAAAGCAGGGCTGTATTATCTTGAATATATGTTTGCTTGTTAGAACATATTAAGATATATTTATTTGCCACTAGTATTTAACATTTTGTGCACATTTTCATAATTACATTCTTACCTTTCAAATTTTGACTCAAAGAGGATAGGCTAGTGTTGATCTTGGAGTGCAAATGTATACTCCAAGAGCTAGTCCTTAATTCTGCTGAGTTGGAAAGCCTTTTATTATTGTCTGTATCCTTACTGGTTTTATCTAGTTCAAAAAAGGTGACAACATCTAAAGTTTGATGTGAACCTCTCTCCACAGAGAGCCCCTCCTAAGTGCAAGAAATTCTAACAGGTGTCAGTAGGGCTTGGCCCTGGGGGACAAGTGGCAGGAACAGGATCCTTTAAAACAGTGTCAAACTTTTCATGCATGGAGCATGAATTCTTACTAATAGAGACTGTAATTTTTTTCTTGTCTTTGGTAAATATTATAAAAAACCTTAATTTTTCTTTTTTAATGAATGGAGAAAACATGAGAAAACCAGATGGACTTGTTAGTACTACATTTTTAAGGCATTTTATATTTGATGGTGCCGTACTTTTAATAATAATAAAACAAGTTTTTTAGTGGCAATACTGATTTATTTTTTAAACCAGAAAGGTAATCCATATTGATTACTTATTACAAAAAAGGGAAAATATGCCAAAAAATAAAAAACCTTAAAATTCATATGAAGCAACATAACAGGTAACTGAGCACTTGGCTCAAGTAGTCAGACTTTCCATAATGTTACTGTGTAAGTTTGGAATTACCTAATAACCCCAGACTCAGGATTAACAAAGGGTTCTGGGTGAGTTTTAAAACATTTAATATACCTATGATTTGTTTTACAACTTGAAGAAGAGGCAGACAGTCTTGTGTCTAATGAGCTTAATGCAAATTCTAATTATACTGCAAATAATTTGAAGTTTTTATTGCATTCTACAATTGTCTGTTTGGAAAATTACATATTATGAAGTCATTATATATTTTATCAAGTCAGAAAAAAATCAGCTCAGGAACTGTAGCAGCAGGGAGTTCTAAAGATGACATGAACTATACTATAGGGGTGCCCTACTCTATGTGGTCTAGGGCTTTGGTTTGGGTCAGTCTTGTTCTTTCAGATACGTAACACCAGCAGTACCTTTCAGGCTCACTTCAAGAACCAGATAACTCCCAAACCATGGTGGAATTATACATGAATTGTATAATCAAGATTTTTAATTAAGCTTTAGAATTCTTTATTTGTGTAGAGTGATGGAAATGACCAAGAAGTAATAATATAAAGCAAAAGAATTGGGAGAGATCAGGTTTTAAGTATATAAATATATATTTTTTTCTCATGGCATATTCTCAAAGGTGTTTTGTTGCAAACCAGATTTTCCTTTTTTAAAAAATGAAACTTGGTGGTATTTAAAATCTAGACCTACCATGTTGCTATTTCACTTTCATTGCTTTAGTTGCTTAATATTTAAGCTTTGCTTCATGCTACCTTTTGTCTGTATTTCAATCTTCATAAGCCTATTTTGTTTTGTAGACTTGAATGATAAAAATTGTTTCTCATCTTAAGTATGCTCAGAGTTTTAAATGTTAAAGAATGTTGTGTAACCTTTATCCAATAAAGTCTTTGATTTTTTAAAAATTTAGTAATTTAAAAACTATGTTTACTTTTTAGGAGTTAGTTTTTAAATTTTTTTTTTTTTTTTTTTTTTTTTTTGCTATTAAAAGTCAATCACTGGCTGTACTTTAGGGAGCTGTTTTGAGTAGCAGTGCTTCCTAAGGAGAACAACCTGTAGGTTTCTAATCACTAGGAGATTTTATGGGACCTCTTTATGACCAAAGATAGAGAAAGGGTGAACAGTTTAATTAGGACCCTGTGCACAAACGTAACTGCTTTTTGACAGAAACAACCTACCCTTCAGCGTTGGATGTAATTAAATGCCTGCTGCTGGGTTTGTCTTGTTTTCCTTTGTTTTAATTTGAAGGAATCCTGCCCTTATGGACAGATGGTCGCTTCTTGAAGAGCCCAGCACAATCAGTGAGAGGTGGAGGGTTTGGCCTAGGAATCAGAAACACTTGGTTTTCAGGAGAAATGAGCCTTTTCAAACCTACAGACAGTTCACAGGACTGGCCCAGCAACTTAGGTCGGTGTACTTTCTTTTCTGTTTCAGAAAGGCAATCCTTTGGCTGCCTGTTATTCCAGAGTACATGAAGGCTTTAATCTCAAACATTCTCCCATTTCAGTTTATCTAAATGAGTGTAAAAAAGAGACCACAGGAATCTGGCTCTGCTAATATCTTGTTTCTCTCAAACGTCTCACTAATGAAAATGGAACAGAGAGAACCAGGGAAGATTAACAAGCCATGTGCTCATTATCTGAGAGGGCCTACAGGAGACTCACACTGATCCTGGTCATGTATATCAGTATATTTATAGACACGACTCCTACAAGATGCAGGGAATGAGTGATGCAACCCATCGATGCAACTGAAAATCTTACTGATGCTGGCCTTCACATAAGAAAGTGTAAGTTCACTTTTCCTCTTTCAGGTAAAGATTTTTTTTTTTTTTT
>NC_045437.1:130565797-130732295 GCF_002776525.5 Piliocolobus tephrosceles
TTTTTTTTTTTTTTTTTTTTTTTTTTTTTGAGACAGAGTCTTGCTCTTGTCGCCCAGGCTGGAGTGCAATGGCATGATCTTGGCTTACTGCACCCTCCCTCTCCCGGGTTCAAGCAATTCTCCTGCCTCAGCCTCCCGAGTAGCTGGGATTACAGGCATGTGCCACCACCCCCCGGCTAATTTTGTATTTTTAGTAGAGATGAGGTTTCTGCATGTTGGTCAGGCTGGTCTCAAACTCCCGACCTCGGGTGATCCGCCCGCCTCGGCCTCCCAAGATGCTGGGATTACAGAGTGAGCGACTGTGCCTGGACTTTTTTTTTTTTGAGATGGAATTTCACTGTTGTTGCCCAGGCTGGAGTGCAGTGGCGTGATCTTGGCTTACTGCAACCTCCACCTCCCGGGATCAAGCGATTCTCCTGCCTCAGGCTCCCGAGTAGCTGGGATTACAGGCATGTGCCACAACGCCTCGCTAATTTCGTATTTTTAGTAGAGACAGGGTTTCTCCATGTTGGTCAGGCTGGTCTCGAACTTCTGATCTCAGGTGATCCACCCGCCTCAGCCTCCCAAAGTGCTGAGATTACAGGCATGAGCCACTGTGCCTGGCCAGAATATGTTGTTTTTTAAGGATCCTTTTCTCTAGTGGTTAGCATGCTGCCAAATCTTTGCTTAATTGGAATGAGATTTATTTATTTATTTATTTAGAGATGGAGTCTTGCCCTGTCACCCAGGCTGGAGTGCAGTGGCATGATCTCGGCTCACTGCAACCTCTGCATCCTGGGTTCAAGCAATTCTGCCTCAGCCTCCCGAGTAGTTGGGATTACAGGTGTTTGCCCCCATGCCTGGCTAATTTTTGTATTTTTAGTAGGGATGGGGTTTCGCCATGTTGGCCAGGCTGGTCTTGAACTCCTGACTTCAAGTGATCCACCTACTTCGAGCTCCCAAAGTGCTGGGATTATAGACGTGAGCCACCACACTTGACTTGGAATGAAATTTCATGGCCTTAACAATTCCTTTGCTTTGGTACCAAGAAGGTAGTGAGCTTGGGGTGAAGGAGAGTATGATTCAGGAAAACTGCCAGAAGAAGAGGGAGCTGGCCAAACACAGTGGGAAGACATTGTCTTTAAGTGTTAAGAGTACTTTCAGGGTTAGCCCTTTCATTATTTCCTTGTGAGGCAAGTTTGTAGAAGCAGCTGTCTAAAGGAGGGAAAGCGGGTTGGTGATGTTCAAAGAAAGACGTTTTTGGCCGGGCGTGGTGGCTCACGCCTGTAATCCCAGCACTTCGGGAGGCCGAGGCGGGTGGATCATGAGGTCAGGAGATCGAGACCATCCTGGCTAACACGGTGAAACCCCGTCTCTACTAAAAATACAAAAAATCAGCCGGGTGTGGTGGTGGGCGCCTGTAGTCCCAGCTACTCAGGAGGCTGAGGCAGGAGAATGGAGTGAACCCAGGAGGAGGAGCTTGCAGTGAGCCGAGATAGTGCCACTGCACTCCAGCCTGGGCAACAGAGCAAGACACTGTCTCAAGAAGAAGAAGAAGAAAAAAAAGGTATTTTTATATTAATAACCTGCCTTAGTCTAAAGAGGTAGGAGACATGGATTCTGATATCAGTTCTGTCAATGACCTTTGACAGCAAAGTCACACAGTAGCCCCATTGGCAAAATGGGGTGTAGAAATCCATCTTACCAAGCTCTTCAGTTCCTACCCAGCCAAGGCCGAAACCCCTGGGAAGATGTCAGGAATTTTTTTTTTTTTTTGAGACGGAGTCTTGCTCTGTCACCCAGGCTGGAGTACAGTGGTGCGATCTCCGCTCACTGCAACCTCTGCCTCCTGGGTTCAAGCGATTCTCCTGCCTCAGCCTCCCAAGTAGCTGGGACTACAGGCATGCGCCACCGCACCCGACTCGTTTTTGTATTTTTAGTAGAGACAGGGCTTCACCATGTTGGTCAGGTTGGTCTTGAACTCCTGACCTCGTGATCTGCCCACCTCGGCCTCCCAAAGTGCTGGGATTACAGATGTGAGCCACCGTGCTGGGCCAGGAATTTTTGTTGTTGTTAAATAGAATATAATCCACTGTTTCTGAGTTTTGTTTTAGCTCAGTGCCTAAGTCCTCTGGATCCTGAGTAGGCAGCTCAAAATTTGGGCGATCTTCTACGTAAGTTGAACTATAACATCATTGTGGAGTGCCCTGAGGTAAAAGAGGAGGCTGACATGTTAGTGCCCAGAAAAGCAAAGCCAGGGCCTTTAGTAAGAACAGCCTTACAGAAGACAAGGATGGATGGACGCTTCACATGCCTAGATTCGTCTTTCTTAACATCTGTAGGAAATGAGACGGGCCAGACAGGCTTCTGTAGCACAAGCTGAAACTATAATCTCCAGCCTCTGATGCTAATTCAGAATCCAATCAAAGTACCACACTGCCCTAGGAAACTATCAGGCCTTTTCTCCCAGTTAAGTTGATGGGCAAAGTTGCAAACAGCATTTAATTTTGGGGCAATCAAACTACGCCTTACAAACTTGAGATCAAGTACTGTGTATAGCCTACGAAAGCCTACTCCTTTGATTTTTAATTACTATTTTCCCTACCTTTGTTCCCTTAACTCCCATCCCTGAGGAGTTTCAGGTTTGTGATTTCTGACTTGTGAGTGGGAGGCACCGAGTGGAAGCTGTTTGCCACTGGCTCAGACAGCACGTGGCAGCTGCTGGGTGTGAGTCCAGGTGGGCATGTCTCTGATGTGGACATCAGTCTGGTACTGTAGGCTGCAGAGGGACAGTGAGATTCCAGGATCTTCAAATCCACCTCTTCACATTTGAAACCAAGTGTTTCTCCAGAAGCCTTTTTGGGGGGGGTTCTCTTCACTCTGTCGTGACGACTGATGGCTGATGAGCCCAGTGCCTACTAGTGGTTCCCACCTTAATAGACCATATTTTTCTGCAAGCGGAACCGGCAGCTGGGACTGATGGAAATGAAGACTAGCTGACACTGGGTCACTGGCACAGATCACTTGCTGTGGGCCTCCTTGGCAGTGAGGTAGCAGACCCTGCTGTGCCTTAGTGAAGGGGGAAATAGGAGCTTCCAGTTTCCACTTGAGTGAAAGGAAAAAGAAGGCAGGGAATTATATTTCTAGTTCTGGCTGATAGAACTTAACTTTTGTATGATGGCACTTATTCCTAGCTTGCAGATCTCAGAGGACTGGGCAACTAGAAGAAAATTTTATATTACTTCTTTTTTTTTTTTTTTGAGATGGAGTTTTGCTGTTGTTGCCCAGGCTGGAGTGCGGTGGCACATTCTCGGCCCACTGCAACGTCCACTTCCCGGGTTCAAGCAGTTCTTCTGCCTCAGCCTCCCGAGTAGCTGGGGTTACAGACATGTGCCACCACACCCAGCTAATTTTGTATTTTTAGTAGAGACGGGGTTTCACCATGTTGGTCAGTCTGGTCTCGAATTCCTGACCTCAGGTGATCTGCCCGCCTCAGCCTCCCAAAGTGCTGGGATTACAGGCGTGAGCCACCCTGCCTGGCGATATTAATGTTTCTATTATAGAATATCTCAGATATTTGTAAAAGCAGACCAGTAAAACAAACCCCTGTATACCCAACCTAGCTCTAACAAGTACCAACTTGTGGCCAGGAAGATTGAAAATTTTGATGCTTTGAAATGTAAAAATAGAGAACATCCTCACTCTTTTTAGTCGTATTGTTTTTGAGACAAGCTCTTGCACAGGTTAGGCTGGAGTGCACTTGTGCAATCCTGGCTCACTGTAGCCTCGACCTCCAGGGCTCAGGCAATCCTCTGACCTCAGCTTCCTGAATAGCTGGGACCACAGATAGACATACTACCAGGCCTGGCTAATTTAAAAATAATCTTTGTAGAGATGGGGGCTCACCATGTTGCCCAGGCTGGTCTTGAACTCCTGGACTCCAGCAGTCCTCCCACTTCAGTCTCCCAAAATGCTGGGATTACAGGCATGAGCCAGTGCGTCCAGCCACTGCGCCCAGACCTCTCACTCATTTTCATAAACTTTTTTTTTGAGACGGAGCCTCGCTGTGTCGCCCAGGCTGGAGTGTAATGGTGCAATCTTGGCTCACTGCAACTTCCGATTCCTGAGTTCAAGTGATTCTCCCACCTCAGCCTCCCGAGTAGCTGGGATTACAGGCACCTGCCATCATGCCTGGCTATTTATTTATTTATTTATTTATTTATTTATTTATTTATGAGATGGAGTCTCGCTTTGTTGCCCAGGCTGGAATGCAGGCACCTGCCATCACACCTGCTGGCTAATTTTTGTTTTATTTATTTATGAGATGGAGTCTCACTCTGTTGCCCAGGCTGGAGTGCAGGCGCCTGCCATCACACCTGGCTATTTATTTATTTATGAGACAGAGTCTCACTCTGTTGCCCAGGTTGGAGTGCAGTGGTGCAGCCATGGCTCACTGCAGCCTCAACCTTGTGGTTCAAGTGGTCTTCCTGCTTCAGCCTGCTGAGTAGCTGGGACTACAGGTATGCACTACCACCCCCAGCTAACATAAAAAAATTTATTTTGTAGTGACAGGGTTTCCCTATATTATCCGGGTGGTTCTGAACTCCTGGGCTCAAGCGATCCTCCCACCTCACCTTCCGAAGGTGCTGGGATTACAGGCGTGAGCCACTGTGCCCAGCCCGTAAACTGCCCCTTGAAGGGTTGTAAGCAGTCGTTCTCATGTGCTAACGTTATTTTCACCCTACTTCTTGGACTGGCTGGTAGCAAGTAATCCATTTTTTTAATTGACTTTTTTTTTCAGAGTCCATGCTAATCTTCTCTGTATCCTTCCAATTTTAGTATATGTGCTGTCGAAGCAAGCACAGTAATCAGTTTTTCATTTTCAGAAGCATTAATGGATCTGGTATAGTGTGAGGTCAGGATAGCTCTGCACACAACAGGAGGAAGTGATTGCAAATGATAGCTTCCTTTCCCTGTACAGCTTTTAATTGTGCAGTTCACTGAAGGAGCATATTTTTCAGCCACTTCTGGTGGAATGCACACATACTTTTTAAAAGGAAATCCAGGTGATGGAAGGATTAAGCTTGTTACTATCAAGTACCAAGAAAGCAGGCTGGAAAGAATCCCTAACTGAAATCACTTCAAGGAGAGTTGCCTAGGATTGTGTGGGTATGTATCAAGTACACAATATCCACAGATAAGGTTAGAGGAAGAGTTTCTCTTCCCTATCCTCGTCCCTCCTGTATTTCTTAAGGGGAGGGACGAGCATAGGGAGGGAACCGGCACAGTAATGAAGGGAAGTGATCACAGAAAACAACAGGAAGGAACATACAATCCAGCTGGCAGTGACCACAGGCTGCAGGCTCATAAGGCTGCATCTGAATGGGGGCTGCGCAGCTGAGCGCCAGCAGCTCCAGCCTTTCCTCTTAAGCCAAGGGCAATCTGGAGAGAGCACAGATAACAAGCAGAGGAAACGGATGAGGGCTCGTCAAGATATTTCCCATCCTATGTGGTGTCTCAGATTTGCACTTTGGTCTTGGGGGATTATTGGACTCTTCCTCTTAAAGATCTTTTCCAAGATTAAAGCAGCCATTAACTTCCACAGCTGTCTTAACAGCCGTCCTCTTGGTTCTGTTATCATAGCCTTTCCCTTTGACATCCCAAGTTTTGCAGAACTGGTGGTAAAAGGATTTGCAGGCCTGCTTAGTTCCTGGGATCAGACCATGTTTGCAAAAATATATCTTCCATCAGCTTTACATCTGACGCCTGCTGCCAGCTTCTCCTCCCACTATCTATTCAGGCAGTAAAATGCCTCTAAAAAGCTCCTGCGCCTAGTCTTCCTGCACCAACTTAGATCCTAGCTTGAAAGTTGAGTGAAATGTTACTTACCAGTCGTCTCAGAGGCCAGTTCAGAGACTGAAGGGGCACCAAAAATAACTACTAAGCCCAACATCTCTTTTTCTTTCTGAGACAGGGTCTCACTCCCAGGCTGGAATGCAGTGGTGCCATCTTGGCTCACTGCAGGCTTGACTTCCTGGGCTCTGGTGATCCTCCCACCTCAGCCTCCTAAGTAGCTGGGACTACAGGTGTGTACCACCATGCCTGGCTAATTTTTTGTATTTTTACTAAAGATAGGGTTTTGCCATGTTGCCCAGGCTGGTCTCGAACTCCTGGGCTAAAGCTATTCACCCGCGTTGGCCTTCCAAAGTGCTGGGATTACAAGCGTGAGCCACTGCGCCTGGCCAGCAACATTTCTTAAAGCACTCTCCCCTACTTTCAGTTACCTAAAATATTGTAGGAACTGCAACTCTCAGCATTTATGGATGACACAAACATTCATGTCTTTGGCTTTATCCAAGCAGCTCTGAAGGACAGTGTATGAGGTCTTGTCATTTTGCCGAAGCTCAGATGTATGCCCAGTGCCATGATGTCCCTAAAGTTATAGGAGCATCTGTAACATGTAGGCTTAGCGACTCTCCAGCCTCCACATTTAGACATGGTATAACACTGTCTCCTTAAGTACAGTTATTTGTAAAGTGAGAAGATTTGCGTTTGGCAGGGAATGGGGCAAGGAACAAAAGGCTGAAAATCACCAACCACAACAAACTGGCTGCAGTGCTTGTGATGAAAGGGAAGCACACATGGAAAGGCATATTATTTTTTCTTTCAGAGACAGGGTCTCTCACTGTTACCCAGGCTGGAGTGTGGTGGCTCAGTCCTAGCTCACTGCAGCCTCGAACTCCTGTGCCCAAGTGATCCTCCTGCCTCAGCCTCCCAACTAGCTGGGGCTACAAGCATGTGCCACCATACCTGACTTGGTTTTAAAACATTTTTTGGTAGAGATGGGGTCTCAGTATGTTGACTAGGCTAAGGTCTCGAACTCCTGGTTTCAAGTAATCCTCCTGCCTCAGCCTCCCAAAGTGTTGGGATTACAGGTGTAAGCCACTCCACCCAGCTAGTTCTTAGAAAAATGGTTGAGATTTTTAAAATAGGTAAATTTAATGGCATGGATCCATGAGTAAAATGAAGGAATGAACCCACAGTGCACTCTACACAGAAAAACCACCATATGAGTATGAATTTGTTTTAGAAATCCTAATTTCCTGGGGAAGCCTCCTGCAGAGGCCCCAACCAATGGAAAAGCTGCTCCTGTGAAAACTGGAAAAGTAGTTAAGATACAGTGTGGGAATATACAGAAAACACAAGACTTGATGGAAACGTGGCCTGGAGAAGGTGAGGAGACTGAAACGAAAGGAAAAGTTGGGGATTTTTTAATCCTTGGAAATATCCAAGATGCAAAAAATGAAAACTTAAAAACCAGGAGACAGATGCTTACAGGCCAGGTTGAATGTTCAACATCTGAGGACATTCTGCATGGCCGTGCAAGACAGGCTAGACTGGCTTAGAGCAACCTTCTTTACAGAATGTTTTTTATTTTTATTATGTATTTATTATTATAGAAATGGGGTCTTGCTATATTGCCCAGGCTGGTCTCAAACTCCTGAGCTCAAGCGATCCTCCTGCCTTGGCCTCCCTAAGTGTTGGGATTACAGGCATGAGCCACTGCACCCAGCCTACAGAATGTTTTGAGCTCCATGGGTATGATTACTGGATTCACTATTGAGAAACCCTAGCTGAGCCCTCCAAATTTGCCAGAACTACACACTTAACGAATAACACTACTAAGAAAGTTTACTTGAATAACTAGGGCCAGAAACTCCAGGGTGAGGTGGCCACTTCGGGCAATACCGGGTTAAGTTACTGACTTTGATTCAGTGACACCAAGCTGTCGTCTCTGTCTCCCACTGCATTCTTTGGAATGTGAAAAATAGCAAGTAAGCCTTTTTTTTTTTTTTGAGATAGGTTGGTTTCACTTTGTCACCCAGGCTACAGTGCAGTGGCATGATCTCAGTTCACTGCAGCCTCGACCTGGGCTCAAGCAATCCTCCTGCCTCAGCCCCTCAAGTAGCTGGGACTACAGGCGCATACCACCACACCCAAGTAGTTTTTTGTAGAGATGGGGTTTCACCATATTGCCCAGGCTGGTCTTGAACTCCTGAGCTAAAGGAGTCTGCCCGCCTCAGCCTCCCAAAGTGCTAGGATTATAGGACCTGTGCCCGGCTGAGAAAAAATAGCAAGCAAGCCTCCTAAGCTGACACTTGAATTACTTGCTGGGTCTTAAAATTTATGGAGATGACTAGTTTCTATTTATCTTGAGGTAACAGATATTGGTTAGTAGTGAAGGAGAAATCTGAAAAAACAGGCACTAAAAGGGCACAGAATTAGAAGACTTTTGAATAGTGATGGTTGTTCACATTAAAACCACCTCTTGTGGAATATCCTTTAATACCAGTTTACTAAGTCTCTAGTACAGTGGTAGCTGCTGGTACTATTAACAACATAAATGTGGCCCTTTCCATGAACTCACGGTCTACTCAGGAGGCAGACGAGAAATAGTAGATAATATTTTAAAGAACGTTTCTCAGAGTCTCCAGGGCAATTCTAAAAGATCAAAAATTATTTTTTTGAGACAGGGTCTCACTGTGTTACCCAGGCTGGAGTACGGTGGCGTGATCTCAGCTTACTGCAACCTCCGCCTGTTGGGTTCAAGTGATTCCCCTGCCTCAGCTTCCTGGGTAGCTGGGATTACAGGCGCCTGCCACCATGCCCGGCTAATTTTGTATTTTTAGTAGAGACGAGGTTTTGCCATATTGGCCAGGATGGTCTCGAACTCCTGACCTCAGGTGATCCACCTACCTCAGCCCCCCAGAGTGCTGGGATTACAGGTTTGAACCACCGCACCTAGCCTCCAAAAATTATTTTGACTCATTGCAATATTGTTGGAATACGAATATGTACAACGTCACAGTGTTACTACTACCTTAAAAGTAAATTCTGGTATGCTTTTTTGGTGGGGGGTGGGAAGCATCATATAACTTTTAAAAATTTTTTGAGATGGAGGCTTGCTCTGTCACACAGATAGGAGTGCAGTGGCGTGATCTTGGCTCACTGCAATCTCCAGCTCCTGGGTTCAAGCGATTCTCCTGCCTTAGCCTCCCAAGTAGCTGGGATTACAGGCATGTGCCACTGTGCCTGGCTAAATTTTTGTATTTTTAGTAGAGATGGGGTTTCACCATGTTGGTCAGGTTGGTCTTGAACTCCTGACCTCAGGTGATCCGCCCACATTGGCCTCCGGAAGTTCTGAGATTATAGGTGTGAGCCACGGTACCTGGCCATAGCTTTAAAATCATACATTCTAGCAGCAATAGGAAAATACAGGCCACCTTCCTACCTTAACACTTACTTTCTACTTTTGAACTCTGAAGATTTTCTATGGTCAAACATTTTCTTTTTTTTTTTTTTTTTGAGACGGAGTCTTGCTCTGCCGCCCAGGCTGGAGTGCAGTGGCCGGATCTCAGCTCACTGCAAGCTCCGCCTCCCGGGTTCACGCCATTCTCCTGCTTCAGCCTCCCGAGTAGCTGGGACTACAGGCGCCCGCCTCGTCGCCCGGCTAGTTTTTTTGTATTTTTTAGTAGAGACGGGGTTTCACCGTATTAGCCAGGATGGTCTCGATCTCCTGACCTCGTGATCCACCCGTCTCGGCCTCCCAAAGTGCTGGGATTACAGGCTTGAGCCACCGCGCCCGGCCCAAACATTTTCAAAAGGTTTGAATATACCTTTTCTTACAAATGTTAGAAGCAGCAAAGTAACAGTGCCCGATAAAAACTCCTTGGCTTAAGCAAACTCACACCTGCTGACATCCTTTCCTTTCCAGACAATGCACTGCTTTGCCCACCCACTGGGAGCATGTAATGTTGGCCTTGTGTAGCATCCTATAAGATTTCAGTGTGATTGAGAGGAAGAGGAGGATGAAGCCTAAGAAACAAAATCTGTACACTCACAGCAATGGTGGTCTCGGGCATCTTCTCTTAACCAAAGCTGTTTCTAGATGAACAAGTCTATTTCCTATTCCTTGGAGACACTGATAGTCCTTCAGGAATCTCAGCCCTGATTTTGCTAAGTCTAAGCCATGGAGCTCAAGGCACAATCTGACAGTAGTTCTCAAAATGTAGTCCCAGGCTCTGTAGGCATTCTGGAGACCCTCTCAAGGTGTCTATCTGGCCAAAACTATTTTCATAATACAAAATTAAAGGGTCTACTTTTTTCACTGTCATCCTGTCAATGACTGCACTGTGATCTCATGACAAACTGAATATAGGAGATGTGAGACTCTTGCTGTTTTCTATCAAGTCATGCATTAAAGAGATTTGCAAAAATGTCACTCTTCTCACTAAAATGTGTCTCTGAGTTGGAAGATTTTTTTCATAAAAATATAAAAAAAATTCATTAAAATTTCCTTTTTTTTCTTTAGAGACAAGGTCTGTGTCACCCAGGATGAAGTGCAGCAGTGGGATCATAGCTCACTGCAGTCCTGAACTCCTGGGCTCAAGCAATCAATCCTCCTGCCTCAGCCTCCCAAGTAGCATGAAGCCACTACGCCCAGCTAATTTTTTTTTTTTTTTTAAACTTTTTTTTTTTGTAGAGATGGAACCTTGCTATGTTGCTCAGCCTGGTCTGGAACTCTGGTCTCAAGCAATACTCCCACATTGGCCTCCTAAAGTGCTGTGATTACAGGCATAAACCATCCATCGTTCCTGACCCGACATAAAATTATTTATAGTAACATGAAACATGTTATTTTTTTAAAGGGATTAAATACTTTAAAATTTTCTATCTTAATTTTTAATATACTAAATATTGATACAATGCATATAAGTGGAAATGCTCTTAAAATTTTTTTTGCAGACTATGAAGGGCTCCTGAAATAAAAGTTTGGGCATGGTGGCTCACACCTAATGCTTTGGGAGGCCGAGGTGGGTGGATCACCTTGAGGCCAGGAGTTCAAGACCAGCTTGGCTAACATGGTGAAACTCTTGTCTCTACTAAAAATACAAAAAATTAGCCAGGTGTGGTGGTACATGCCTGTAATCCCAGGTACTCTGGAGGCTGAGGCAGGAGAATTGCTTGAGCCTGGGAGGCAGAGGTTGCTGTGAGCCAAGATCGTGCCACTGCACTCCAACCTGGGTGACAGAGCAAGACCCCATCTCAAAAAAGAAAAAAAAGATTGGGAACCACTGTCTAGCATAATGCTGGCTGCACAGGAAGCACTCAACACTCACTACCAGACCATCCAGCATTCCACACGGTATTCATACAACTTATATGATTTTTCACGCACACATTTTTGGGAAAATTGGATGCCAGATTTAACATAGTTTCTTCTGAGGTTCACTTTGACCAAAAGGAAAAAAAAGCCAGAAGCTTTTCTTTTCTTTTTTTTTTTTTTTTGAGACGGAGTCTCGCTCTGTCGCCCAGGCTGGAGTGCAGTGGCCGGATCTCGGCTCACTGCAAGCTCCGCCTCCCGGGTTTACGCCATTCTCCTGCCTCAGCCTCCCGAGTAGCTGGGACTACAGGTGCCTGCCACCTCGCCCGGCTAGTTTTTTTTTTTTGTATTTTTTTTTTAGTACAGACGGAGTTTCACTGTGTTAGCCAGGATGGTCTCGATCTCCTGACCTCATGATCCGCCCGTCTCGGCCTCCCAAAGTGCTGGGATTACAGGCTTGAGCCACCGTGCCCGGCCCCAGAAGGAAAAAAAAAGATCAAAAGCTTTTAGGAACAGATCAGAAGAATCACATAGTCCTTAACACTGGGAGTATGACTAACTACTGCACATCACTTACAGAATTATATGTGTAATTTACTTCCAAGATGAAACTTGCATGGCAATGCTTTTGACACTCAAACCAGAGCAACTGCAAGCTTTTCACTAGCATCAGTGATGAGTAGAAAAATATTCTATCTTTGACACCTCTGGGTTCATGTAGTTGAAAAGAATATGGTTTTGTTCTGGGATTCATATACTACCATTCCTTGATGAAGCTATTTTAAGTTAAAAATATTAACATTTGGTCAAAAACAGATTTATAATTATCTACACAAACCTGGTGGGGCCCAAGACAGCTTGTAAGGTGGACTTTCTGAATTCTAGTACATGGTAGAATGGTCAACTCTTCAAGATAAATCTACAAGGCACCAAAAACTTTGGGCAGATTTGTGGAATCTGTTATCAGTAACCCTGCTTGAAACCAACACTGCTCCCAAAGCCAGAGAAGGCTTCTGCCTTAGTTGTCATTACGTGACAAAATTCACAACCCAACCCAGACCTAAGCACAGAAAGCTTTTATTACCACAGAGGAAACCAGGAAACGCTGGAGGCAGCCTCGTTAGCTGTGTGATCAGGGAGGGGACAGGCAGGCGGGAACCCGTCATCAGTCATGTCTGGGCAGTCTCCCAACCAACAGGTCTGTTTGGTTCAGGAGAGGCTTTTGCTGGGCTATGTGTCTGTGTGGATCAGGAAGGTCAGCCTCGACAAATGGGCTTCTTCCTGGACATAGGACAGCCAGAACCGGGGCACCAGCTGCACAGATACCACCTTAAAATAGAAATCAAATTAGGTTCATTACATCGGGAAGTACATTTCACCCTGATCATAAAAGAGGGAAAAGGGAGCACTAGGCTCTACTGGATAGGCTTTCTTTTAGATAAGATGCTTTTAAAAGTTAAACATTGGCAGGGCCTTTCCCCTTGCTAACAGCAAGCAGCACACAATTCCAAGTCAGCTTGTAAAGCTATTGTTATCTTTGTTATCTGTTATTATTTGGATTTTGAACGAAATTGATGGAGTACGAGCCGGTAGAGGAATCCTGTTTGATCTGGAAATTTTCTGTGGAGAGCCCAAAAGGTCGGAGAACCAAGTTCCCAAGATCTTTTAATTTACCTGTAATGTAAAAGCAAAAACTCAAATGAATACAGGAATGAACAGAAGCGGGAAAGCACCAATTAATCTTGCCTTACCACTGAGTACAAAATATAAAAGTATCTCTTTGCAGTTAAAGAAATGCCTACTTTTAATATGATGAAAGCTTCCAGGAGAGTTCCCAGCCCCTATTTCCCACTCAGCAGTGCAGTCACTTCAGTGCCATCCACCCCAAGCCTGTGCTTCATAGATGAGAGTGGAGTCCTGCTGGCTCCCTCTGGGAGATCAAAGCCTCCTGTCCTAACTGGCCAGTACTATCAAAGGACACAGGCTTCTGGGGTGAGTTCTGGGAAAACCAACTGCTGTTCCAGTGAGGCTCAAGGCACCCTGCCAAGCCAGGTCTGCCTGGTAGTGAGGGCAGAGGTCCCTCCAAGTCTCTTTTCTCTAGAACGGCAGCAGCCACCTGCTAAATTTAATTCAACTCAGTCCATTTCCACTGAGCTTGGATTCATATTCAAGAGCTTCCTGCTTTCCTAAGCAAATCCTTAGCTTCTATACCAGACTAGCCATTTCTTAGAAATGGGATCTTGTTCATTTGCACAGCAACCTCAATAAGACCTCAATAGTCCACGCTCCTCTTCCCAAGTTTCAGGCTTTATTTACACATGACTTGAGTGAGATATATAAGCCAGGCGTGGTGGCTAACACCTGTAATCCCAACACTTTGGGAGGTTGAGGTGGTTTGATCACTTGAGGTCAGGAGTTCGAGACCAGCCCGGCCAACATGGTGAAACCCTATCTCTACTAAAAATACAAAAATCAGCTGAGGGTGGTGGCATGTGCCTGTAGTCCTAGCTACTAGGGAGACTGAGGTAGGACAATCGTTTGCACCCGGGAAGCAGAGGTTGCAGTGAGCTGAGATTGCGCCACTGCACTCCAGCCTGAGCGACAGAGTGAGACTCCGTCTCAAAAAAAAAAAAAAAAAAAGGTCACGGTATATAGCCGACGGTTCCTGCCAAGCGTGGTGACTCATGCCTGCAATCCCAGCACTTTGGGAAGCTGAGGCAAGAGGATGGTTTGAGCCCAGTAGTTCCAGACCAGCCCAAGCAACATGGTGAGACTCTCATCTCTACAATTAAGAAAAAAAAAACAAAAAAACTAACAGTTCTTATGATGTTTTAAGATATAAGGAACATTTGAAACTAGGAATGTTCCAGAAAATTTTGGTGGGGATGGGTGAATAAACAGTTACAACCCTTTCTAAACTGCTTTAATTTTTCTTGCAGGTCTGCTTCCAGTGGAGGTGAGAATGGGGGTAGACGAAAAGAGAAATCCCTAATCACCAGAGGCACAGGCTCCTTCCCACTTCCTAGCAGCTTTTCTCACTCTGAGACCTCCCATCTTAGAGTAAAGCCCAGGTAAAGCACTTAAAGATGCATGGCCTCGGCTGGGTACAGTGGCTCACACCAGTAATCCCAGCACTTTGGGAGGCTGAGGCAGGAGGATCACATGAGTCTAGGAGTTTGAGACCAGCCTGAGCAACACAGGGACACCCTGTATCTACAAAAATTTAAAAATTAGCTAGATGTGGGGGACACGCCTGTTGTCACAGCTATGCAGAGGCTGAGGTAGGAGGACTGCTTGAGCCCAAGGAGTTCAGGGTTGCAGTGAGCCATGATCATGCCATTGCACTCCAGCCTGGGTAACAGAGCAAAAAAGACGCATGGCCTTTACATTTTCCAGGCCTCCCTAATAACTCATGGTAAGAACTTTTAGTCTCAGGCTTAAGAACTAGCCCAAGGAAGCTCATCATGTCCAGAGAAAGGCCAACCCATCTTTGGATGAAACAGTAAATTGAGAAAGCTCCCAGAACCTGGGATGGCCGTCCTCCAGGCAGGCCTCCGAAACCTAAACCTGGGACACTCGCGTTCAGTGCTGCTGCTTGTGTCAGGAAACCACTGGCACAAACCCTGGGTGCCTGCGCACAGGAGCGGCACAGCCTCGGGCACATGTGTATATAGGGAGGGGCTTGCAACAAGCAAGAGTAAAACAGGGCAGCCTCAGGGCAACCCGAGTTAGCAACACCAACCAGGAACGCTGGCAGTTTGTCCTGGGGTTGGAAAAAGAGGACAGGGAGGGGGAAAAAAATCCCATCAAAAGCAGCCCAATAAAATGTTGGTACTGGGGAAATCCTTGGCTCTTGTGATATGGAGTGAGTGAAGTGAGAATGAGTCTCAGGAGCCACTCACATCAGACTCCCGAGAGGGGCAGTTCCATGGTGGAGAAGCCTCTGGTCCAGGCCTACTCTGGATGGTCCACTGAGCCCAGGGCCACTACGTGGATGGAGGGATCATTGCAAGCTCATCTCCAGTGCCAGAAAAACAATTTAAAGTACAAACTGGAGATTTTACTTGGCATCTATTATGTGAGCCACTGGGATGTCAAGAATAAAAGTAGCTTCCATGCACAGTGATCACAGTCTAGTGGGGAGGCAGACCCAAAAGACTGAGGTGTGCCCAGAGGTGCTTTCTGACCTTGCAGGAGCACGAGGAAGTCTTTTCAGAAGAGGCCACATGCTGCAGTGCTCTGGGGGATGGGAATCGGTCCCGGGCGATGGCATGTCACCGTGCTCCAGGGATGGCAGCGTCCTCAGGCAGCAGTGGCTTGGCTTTAGGCTGGTCTGCACTAAAGGAGGTTTCCTTCTAGTGCAGAAAGCCCATTCCAAGCTAAGACTGCAAATATTCAAACTGCCGAAGAGAGGAAGAATTCTCTTTCCCAGGCCCTCACTTTGCCTAACTGGCTAAAGGGCCTGTCTGCCACAAGTCACCTTTGAACTTTTAGCTTGTATGATTCTATGGTGTGGCAGTCATGAAGATGTACTTCTCCAAATGCAGGGGACACAGTGGCTGCACTCTAAAATCCATCAGCACATTCATGCAGAGGCCACCCTTCCTACCTGCGGCTTCCAGCCAGCGCCTGAGCATACGAGGGGTAGGCCAGGGACTCGTCTGAGGGGCAGCGCTGGCTCCCCAATGGCTTTGTTGAAACTTTCTCAACACCACACTCCAGTGGAAAACTTTCCCCCTCCCCCGCTCCTCGTCCTCCACAGGGGTCTGCCAGCTCTGCCAACATCCTCCAGTTTCCCTTGCAGGTGTTTCCCCCAATAAATCTCTTGCACTTTTAATCCTATCTTGGCATCTGTTTTTTGGATGATCCAGACTAACAGATAGATAATTATTCTTTTTCCTTCAATTCCAGTATCTCTGCCTTTATACCATTCCACATTAATTTCACCAACCAACCATCACTTACAGGAAAAAAAAAAGAAAAGAATATGCAAAATTCTGCTTTCTAAACAAGACTACATATATATAATACCTGGCAGGTAGCAGGTATGTAATAAAAGATACACAAATAGTCTCTGCATTAGAGAAGACCTAAGGTCACCTGATATAGATTAATTCAACCAACATGTACTCATTACGTGTGTGGCACCTTGCTGTGTGTAGTAGAGATGCAAAGATACATGACATGGTCTATACACCAAAACAAGTTTAGAATTTGACAAGGAAGAAAAGACATACATGCAAAACCAAATTCATATGTAGCTGAGTTATAAAATGCCAAGAGAGTCAGGAAAGGGAAGATTCCTTTGGCTGGGGCAGGAAGAGAGGAAAGGGGTGGAGGAAAGAGAAGATTTGGTTTATCTTTGTCTAAGAGTTTGCACTTGAACCAGGCACCAAAGGCCATAGGACTGCAACCATATGAGACAGAGGTGGTGTCAGTGCAAGCCCAAACAGTGTGTGCCAATGCACAGAGGTAGGTAGGCGAGCTGTGTGTCCAATGGGGCTGAAGCGGGGCAGGCAGGTGCCTCCTGCCAGGCTCTCCTGAGCCAGGCCCATCAGCCTACAGTTCCTATGCCACAGGAAGCCGCTGATGGCTTGAGAACTGAGTGTTCAGGGTTAGTAATCCTGTGGCAAAATGAAGAATGAACCAGAAGGGGAGACCCTGGGGGTGGTTCTGACAGAAAGTTAGTCCCACATTATGGGAAAGAGGCCATTTATTCACTGAACAAACATTAACATTTCTACAGTGCTTGGGCAGATGGGCTCTGAAGCCAGAGTGTGGTCAGTAGAACACAAAGAACAGGGCAAAACAGTATGGTAGAATCAACAAGTTTTAAGTGACTGAAAAATTTACTTTTTGCTGTTTGTGCCAATGACAGAGAAGGAACAGCCTTCAGTAGAGCTCAGGCTCCTAAATATATGCACACTCACACATTTTTCTGCCTGCTGTTTAGAGTCAGGTTAGATGCTCAGAGGCTAAAGCAGCTTCCTTGTATCCAAACAGGATCATCTGCCAAACTAGCCTATCTGCCACACTTTCCACTGGTTGTCAAATTCTGTCTTCCTTATCTGGACACTAATCAATGAGGTTTCCTTGTTTCCACCTATAGCACAGGCGGCACCATCACTTAGCCTGAATGTGTCCACATGTCCCTAACTATTAGGATCTCGTCTATCAGACTAGATCCCATGGCAAAGAGAAGAGTACAAAACTACTCGTGCTTAGACCAGAATGTTTAGAAACAGGAATCAGAGTGCTTGCCACTGGATTCAGTTGAAAAATATTAATTTCTCTGCCAAGTAGCATATCACAATAACCCAACTGATTTGTTATGCATAATTTCTCTTTGGAGATACTGACTGTGCACCAGGCAGTTTACCCTGAGCAAAACCAGGAATGCTGTGTTTTCATCTCCTTAAGCTCACTCGGGCGTGGATTCGATGGAACAGCTACTTTGGGACTTTCTTCTCTGTTTAGATGAAACAAATTACATACAACTGAATCCTAATACCACATTTCCTCCTGTGAGGCAGGAAACTAAGGCATGCAGCTAACTCTAGCTTTTCTCTAAGCAAAAGGCAAATCAAGAGAGCCCAGGGTAGAAAGGATAAAATTCTCGCCCAATTCAAATTCTTATACAGGCAGACTTCATTTTGTTGTGCTGTGCTTTTCTGTGCTTTACCGTTACTGTTTTTTTCCACAAACTGAAGACGTGGTAATCCTGCCATCAAGCAAGTTTGTCAGCACAATTTTCCCAATAGCACGTGCTCATTTCGTGTCTCTGTTTCATATTTTGGTAATTCTCATAATATTTCAAACCTTTTCATTATTCTTACGTCTGTTATGGTGATCTGTATTCGATGATCTGTGAGGTTACTATTGTAATTGTTTTGGGGTGCCACGAACTGCACCTGCATAAGACAGCTAACTGAACTAATAAGTGCGGCATATGTTCTGACTGCTCCTCTGACCAGCCATTCCCTTGTATCTCTCCCTCTCCTCAGGCTTCCCTCTTCCCTGAGCCACAACAATATTGAAATTAGGTCAATTAATAATCCTGTAATGACCTTTAAGTGTTCAAGTAAAAGGAAGAGCCAGACATTAACAAAATTAAAAGTGCTACTTCAGTGAACACAGGAATAAGAAAGCAAAACAGCCTTATTGCTTATATGGAGAAAGTTCTAGGTGTTTGGATAGAAGATCAAACCAGCCACAACATTCCCTTAAGCCAGAGCCTTGGATTGCCACAGCAAGGCCCTAACTTTCTTCAGTCCTACCAAGGTTAAGTGAGGAAGCTGCTTTAAGGAAAGAAGGCGTCTCCAAAACATAAAAGAGAAAGGTGGAGCAGCAAAGGCTGATATAGAAGCTGCAAAAAGTTATCCAGAAGATCTAGCTAAGATCACTGATGAAGGTGGCTACACTAAACATGTTTTTAGTGTAGATGAAAGAGCACTATATTGAAAGAAGATGCCAGATAGGACTTTCATAGCAACAGGAGAGAATAATTCAATGCCTGGCTTCAAAGGACAGGCTGACTCTCTTGTTAGGGGCTAATGCAGCTGGTGACTTTAAGTTGAGGCCAGTGCTCATTTACCATTCCAAAAATCTTAGGGCCCTTAAGAATGATGCTAATCTACTCTGCCTGTGCTCTAGAAATGGGACAACATAGCCTGGATGACAGCACATCTATTTAGAGAATAATTTACTAAGCACTTTAAGCCCACTGTTGAGACCTACTGTTCAGAAAATAATATTATTTAAGAAATACACTTCATTGGCCGGGTTCAGTGGCTCACGCCTGTAATCCCAGCATTTTGGGAGGCCGAGGCAGGTGGATCACGAGGTCAGGAGATAGAGACCATCCTGGCTAACACGGTGAAACCCCGTCTCTACTAAAAAACACAAAAAATTAGCTGGGCTTGGTGGCAGGCACCTATAGTCCCAGCTACTCGGGAGGCTGAGGCAGGAGAATGGCATGAACCCAGGAGGCGGAGCTTGCAGTGAGCTGAGATCGCACCACTGCACTCCAGCCTGGGTGACAGAGCGAGACTCCATCTCAAAAAAAAAAAAAAAAAAGAAAGAAAAAGAAATACGCTTCATATGGCTACGGCTGCTGAGATGGTCAAAATGCCAACATTAACGGATTAACGGGAGTTTCAAAGAAGCTGATTTCAACCCTCATAGATGACTTTGAGGGGGTGAAGACTTCAGTGGAGGAAGTTGCTACAGATGTGGTGAGAATAACAAGATAACTAGAATTTGAATGGAGCTTGAAGATGTGACTGAATTGCTACAATTTCATGATAAAACTTAAATGAATAAGGATTTGCTTGCTGTGGATGAGCAAAAAAAGTGGTTTCCTGAGATGGAATCTACTCCTGGTGAAGATGTTGTGAACCTTGTTGAAGTGACAACAAAGGATTTATAATATTACATAAACTGGCCGGGCACAGTGGCTCACTCCTATAATCCCAGCACTTTGAGAGGCTGAGGCAGGCAGATCACTTGAGGTCAGGAGTTGGAGACCAGCCTGGCCAACATGGTGAAAACCCATCTCTACAAAAATAGAAAAACTAGCCAGGCGTGGTGGCATATGCCTGTAATCCCAGCTACTTGGGAGGCTGAGGCAGAAGAATTGTTTGAACTCAGGAGGCAGAGGTTGCAGTGAGCCAAGATTGTGCCACTGCACTCCAGCCTGGACGTTCTGGCGACAGAACAAGGCTCTGTGTCACAAAACAAAACAAAACAAAAAAACCCCAAATATGACATAACCTTAGCTGATAAAGCAGCAGCAGCAGGGTTTGAGAGGACTGAGTCCGATACTGGAAGAACTATTGTAGGTAAAATGCTATCAAACAGCACTGCGTGCTACTGAGAAATCTTTCATGAAAGGAAGAATCAACTGATGTGGCAAACTTCCTTGCTATCTTATTTAAAGATACCGCCACAGACGCTCCAGTGTTTAGCAACTACCACCTTGATCAGTCAGCAGCCATCCATGTGGAGGCAAGGCTCTCCAGCAGCAAAATGATTACAACTCCCTGAAGGCTGAGCTCATCATCAACATGTTTTAAGCAACTTTTTGATTTCCCAGTGCATACAGAAGTCACGTTTATATAATACTATAGTGACTTCTGTATGCACTGGGAAATCAAAACATTCTTGTGATTCGCTTTATTGTGCTGGTCTGGAACTGAACCTGCAACATCTCTGAGGTACGCCTGTATTAGACCTTGGGTAAATTCGAGGGCTGAAAGAAGCCTTACCAAGGATTTTCAAAGGAGTGGGAACTATTCTCCTAAGAAGCCTCAGGATAGCAATTAGGAAATGAAGACAAAAGTAAAGCACTGAAAATCTACTGACATTCTCTACTAAGGGAACAACCAACCACAACAAGGAATTGGTTTCTTGTGGAATGTGGCCAGAGTGCAAAATCCTGCAGGTGTAGTCTGTAATGACAGATATCAGGTAGAATAGTGTGAGAAGTGTGAGAAATGTGGGGGAAAAAAACAACAACAACAGACTCTGGGTTTCTGTACCTACATGTGTGGCTTCAGCAGCTTTAAGAGGGGTGGTAACAAGTCAGTCTTTCTTGTGAGCCTCAGTGAGGGAGCTGATTCTAGGACCTTCTACTACTTGCAAAGCAGAAAAGTACACGATGTCCAGGTATAGCCAGAAGAATATGCTGAACTTGGCAATGACATGTTAATTCTATCTCTGCATGTAGCTCTTGAATGTGGCACTCATACAAGATGATATATATATATTTTTCTTTTGAGACAGGGTTTCACTCGGTTGCCCAGACTGGCATGCAGTGGTGCCATCACAGCTCACTGCCGTTTTGACCGCCTGGGCTCAAGGAATCCTCACAACTTAGCCTCCCAAGTGTGAGACTACAGGCACATGCTACACGCCAGGCTAATTTTTTATTTTTATTTTTGTAGAGACAGGGTCTTGCTATATGCTGCCTAGGTTGGTCTTGACCTCCCCAAGCTCAAGGGATCTTCTTACATAGGTCTCCCAATGTGCTAGGATTATAGGCATGAGCCACCATGCCAAGATCTAGATGGTATTCTTTTAATTCAGTTCACAGTGTGCCCTCATCAGATTGCTAGTGGCCAGGAGTGAACTGAGTGACTTTAGGAATCAGGAGACCAGAGAACAGGAATGTGTTCCTAGAAAGTGAAGGTATGAGTGAAAAACCTGGGTTGGATACGAACAAGGCCCACATGTGTGCCAGAGTAGCCAGGGCAGGGGCAGCAGCAGGTGCTGGTGAAAGGAAGGTGGATTACTGGGGCAATGCCCTGTCTTTGTGTCTGTGGTTTCTTTGACAGAAGTAGGTAAGTTTCAAATAGCTGCTCTAGGTCAAGGTGGGGATAGGCACCTGGCAGCTCTTGGTTAAGGTAGGAAGAGTAGCATCTCATGGAATGGTCAGAACACAAGCCATACTTGTGTTCTGGGACCTACTCCCTACCCAGGACCTGGGGCAAGGGAAGCTTGGTATCCCCCGCACACCCAGTAAGTGGTAATGTAACTGACACTATTCCTCCAGTGGCAACTTGTCCAAATAGAGAGCTGAGATCTGAAGTCTAGTGAATTGGAAGACCACACATTTTGAAATGTCTGCTTTCTACTTTTTCTCTGCTGCAGCTACAACACAAAGAAGAAAAGATAAAACTCAGTGTCATGGCTGCTTTTGCTCAGGAGGTATCTCTCGGAGCAGAGCTGAATGCCCCTCTTAGCCATGCCCTCCTTTGGCCTTTAACTCCTCACCTGAGCTGCCTCTACACTCTGTCTCTCAACTCATCAGGGTCATTAAAGTTGAGTGTGTTGGCCGGGCGTGGTGGCTCAAGCCTGTAATCCCAGCACTTTGGGAGGCCGAGACGGGCGGATCACGGGGTCAGGAGATCGAGACCATCCTGGCTAACACGGTGAAACCCCGTCTCTACTAAAAATACAAAAAACTAGCCGGGCGAGGTGGTGGGCGCCTGTAGTCCCAGCTACTCCGGAGGCTGAGGCAGGAGAATGGTGTAAACCCGGGAGGCGGAGCTTGCAGTGAGCTGAGATCCGGCCACTGCACTCCAGCCTGGGAGACAGAGCCAGACTCCGTCTCAAAAAAAAAAAAAAAAAAAAAAAAAAAAAAAAGTTGAGTGTGTATCAGAAACACTTGAGGGTTTAAAACTAGATTGCTGAGTTCCATCCTAAATCTCTGATTCAGTAGGTCTGGGGTAGGGCCTGGTATCATGCATTTTTGGCAGGTCCTCAGGTACTGATGTTCTGGGCACCATATTTGAGTTGCAGCCCCAAAAGGTTAACTTGCTTTGCAACTGGTGATTAGAATGTTGATGAGAGGGCGTGTATCAAAAAATGAATTGTAAACACCCATCTCTACTGATTAGAGGGATAAAACTGCCTGGGTAGAGCTTCCCCATTAGACAATGTGAAAAGTAGCCCACGCAGTCTATGTTACTTTTTGGAGAAAGTAGATGACTCTATCTGCTACCTCATAGTTCAATAAACTGAGATGACGGATCAAGGAAGAACCAA
The DNA here is from genome assembly GCF_002776525.5 of Piliocolobus tephrosceles. Lineage (NCBI taxonomy): Eukaryota > Metazoa > Chordata > Mammalia > Primates > Cercopithecidae > Piliocolobus > Piliocolobus tephrosceles. The sequence goes on from NC_045437.1 coordinate 130,588,488, forward strand.
AAATATGTACATACAGATTTTATTGACAATTTCACTTGCTTGAAAGACTTCTTGGCTGGGCCAGCAAACAGAATAAAGTAACTTGCAAATGATGACAGATGTCTTTACCCTATATTCTTTTCTATTTGGAATCAAAGTTTGTTTGGAGACCTGTGGCATCATCCCAATATAAATCTCTTGCCCTCCCAGCATGGCTGCCAAAAAGAATGACTCATGTGCAAAGAACTAACCCCCAGGGAGGTACTCCTCCCATAAGGTGACACAGCCACACTTCTCAAGGGACTCCTGAGGGCAGAGCAGTAACATGGAGCGTTTGTCCTAAGAATCTTACAGTTGAGCAGAGGAGCTTCAGGGTTGCTGAAAGTGTCTCGTCAGTTTTACTTTTAAATGTTTGTTTTTTTTTTAAACTATTTACCTATGTGAGCAAAAAATTTAATACTGTAAAATTGAAACAATATATACACATAAAGGCTTAGATATACTCATAAAGGCTGTGTCTGCCATATGAAACCTGACTTCAGATCTTTATGTTCCTCAAACTAACCTGATTATTCTGATTATAATTGCTATACCGTACATTTGAATTTATATAAAACACTACTTTTTTTTTTCTATATTATGGTTTCACATGAGATTTTTCTTTTCTTTTTTTGGTTTTGAGAAAGGGTTTTGGCTCTGTTGCCCAGGGTGGTACCATCATAACACTGCAGACTTGACCTCCTGGACTAAGACGATCCACCTCAGCCTCCCAAGAAGCTGGGACCACAGTCTTGCGCTACCACGCCTGGCTAATTTTTTTTTTTGAGACAGAGTCTCGCTCTGTCGCCCAGGCTGGAGTGCAGTGGCCGGTTCTCAGCTCACTGCAAGCTCCGCCTCCCGGGTTTACGCCATTCTCCTGCCTCAGCCTTCCGAGTAGCTGGGACTACAGGCGCCCGCCACCTCGCCCGGCTAGTTTTTTGTATTTTTTAGTAGAGACGGGGTTTCACCATGTTAGCCAGGATGGTCTCGATCTCCTGACCCCGTGATCCGCCCGTCTCGGCCTCCCAAAGTGCTGGGATTACAGGCTTGAGCCACCGCGCCCGGCCCTTGGCTAATTTTTAAAGTTTTTGCAGAGATGGCGGTCTCACCATGTTGCCCAGGCTGGTCTCAAACTGCTGGGCTCAAGCAATCCTCCCACCTTGGCCTCCCAAAATGTTGGGATTACAGGCATGAGCTACTGTACCCAGCCAACTTGTTTATCCAGCTATTTAAGAAAACTGTGAAATCATTACATCAGAGAAAAAGCAAATAAAGCATCAATGACTAGTTGCTCAAAAATGCTCTGAGCCTCCTGGGATGCTATGTGCAGAGTTTCTATTTCCATCTCATCACACTATCAACCACATATACCCTTAAGTTCTTTTAAACCTTACATTCCTTGGTTATTATGGCTGTGAGGCTAATTATCCCAGAGAAAAGGACAAAAAAAAAAAAAAAAAAAAAAAAACACCAAAAAAACAAAACCCAACCCCCCACTCCAGCTGCTGACCACTTTCCTCAAGTGATCGTCTTGATGCTATCATGATCATCTTCTGTGATCAGCAAGGACTGTGCCACTAGGACTAATGGCCACCCTGGGTCTCCTGTTCTAAAGATTATAAATGACGGGCTAGAAAGGGCAAAGCAAATAATTGTTCTACCCACTAATAATGCCTATCAGGATTTTTTCCTCAAGGAGTACACAGCTTTTCTTTCTAATGAAAAGGAAATTACAGATATGGAAGAAAAAACAAGTTAAAGAATACAGAACAAATCTAAATAAAAACCCATTTTGTACTACTAGAGGTGATCTACAGATTCAATGTAATCCCTGTCAAAACACCAATGACATTCTTCCCAGAAAGAGAAAAATCCCAAAATTTGTATGGAACCACAAAAGACCCTGAAAGCTAAAGTGATCCTGAATAAAAAGAACAAAAGCTGTAATAGGCATCACACTACCTGATTTTATAATTTTCTTTTTTTTAAAGACAGGGTCTCACTCTGTCACCCAGGCTTGCGTGCAGTGGCATGATTGTGGCTCAATGAAGTCTTGGCCTCCTGGGCTCGAGTGATCCTCCCACATTAGCCTCCTAAGTAGCTGGGACTACACGTGCACACCAGCACATCTGGCTAATTTTTGTAGTGACAAGATTTTGCCATGTTACCCAGGCTGGTCTCGAACTCTTGGGCTCAGCCTCCCACCAAATTGCTGGGATTACAGGTGTGAGCCACTACACCCAGACCACACTACCTGATTTAAAAAATGTTTAACTGCTTATACTCCATAGAAGTCATCATTTTAACAGGAACTAGCATAAAGATCATGCAGTCCACTGTGAAAAGCTCGCTCAGAACTGCTAAGTGATACGAATTTGCATTCAGAATGTCTAGCCTCCAGGGATCTCAACAGAACATGAACCAAAGTTACCTCATCTGTAACAAGGAGGAAAGAACACCAGAAAAGCTCTTGTGGGGGCTGAAATTCCATGTAAAGAGTGATTTCTCTCTTCTAGGTTATCTACTATGGGGTAACACCTAGAGCAGTATCTTATTCATGATTTCTATACTCATTAAGGGAAAAGAATCTAGCCATTCAAACTACACATGTGTAACAACACACATTATTTACAAAGCAACTTAAATTGGTTAAGTCTAATGGCAGGTGAATTCATTTTAGAAGCAACTGAGGGAATGAATTCAACTTGAATTTTTTCAAATGAAGACAATGACATAAGAAAAACCCAAAGCCTTGGAGACAGAAAATTCTGGTGCATTAGAATTTATAAAGACAAGGACAAATGGAAGTTTTAATTCCATCTGGAACTAACAGTAGGCAGTAAGTTTTAGTTTGCACCAGTCCCTTTACTGGACTGGCTTTAAAAAAACAGACTAAGAGACCAATGCCTTCCAGATCCACTATGGCCATTCACAAGGTCATCTTTTTTAGCAAGAAATTCAAATACTAAATGCAAATACTTTTTTTTTTTTTTCTAAAATAGAGCATCATTGTTAGTAAAAATAGGTAAGAAAAATTTTGCTCTTTTCCTTCTTCTCTTTTTTGAGACAGGGTCATGCTCTGTTGCCCAGTGAGGAGTGTGGTGGCACCATCATCGCTCACTGTAGCCTCGAACCCTTGGGCTCAACTGATCCTCCCATGTAGCTGGGACTACGGGCAGGCACATGCCACCATGCCTGGCTAATTTTTTCTAGAGATGGGGTTTCACCATGTGGCCTAGGCTGGCCTCAAACTCCTGGGCTCAAGCCAGTCCTCTTAACTTGGCCTCCTAAAGTGCTGGGATCACAGGAGCCACTGTGCCCAGCCAAGTTTAATTAAATAAGTAAATTAAGGGAAAAGCTCCCCCATCCCTCTCCCTTTTTTGGAAAATCTGGGGAGGGCTCCAGAGCTATCCCGAGTCTGAAGTAGCAGTCTTTACAGTCTCTAGCCGGCAGGGGCCAGAAGACTCTGGATAGTCTAGGTTAATGGCCTCCTCTCAATCGACCTGGCTATCAGAATGATCCTTTGGGAAATTTGTTCCCATTCGCTGGATACTGATGTCTGGAAGGCCGTAAATGCCAGGCAGGCCCAATTAATTAATTAATTAATTAATTAATTATTTTTTAGATGGAGTCTTGCTGTCTCCCACGCTGGAGTGCAGTGGCGCGATCTCGGCTCACTGCAAGCCCCACCTCCCGGGTTCACACCATTTTCCTGCCTCAGCCTCCTGAGTAGCTGGGACTACAGGCGCCCACCACTACGCCCGGCTAATTTTTTGTATTTTTAGTAGAGACAGGGTTTCACCGTGTTAGCCAGGATGGTCTCGATCTCCTGACCTCGTGATCCGCCTGCCATGGCCTCCCAAAGTGCTGGGATTATAGGCGTGAGCGCCCAATTTATTTTAAATGATTTTTCCTTTAGGGCCACATGATTGCAATGTATTAAATGTAATTCAAATAACAGATTTAGAAAATACTCATAAAGGAAAATAGATGGCAGATCCTGACCAGCGAAATATCAGACAGGTTACAAGTGGAATAGACTTAAGTCTGTGTTCAGAAGCCCTCACTCCTCTTACTCAAGCAGATTGTTCGTGGGAGGTTCTCTGATTCCAGCTCTAAAATGCTTTGGCAAATACGAGAAATAACTAAACATGGATCAAATGAATCCATTTGACCTACCCCTACCCCCAGTCTTTTTTCTCTTTACTCCTAATTCCTGTCCTCTCGTGTGTTCTCAAACACTAAAGGGACTTTGAGGGCCATTTTCTAAATAAAAATTCTCATGATCTTGACTGCATCCTAATGAACCTGAAGGAGTGATTATTCAATGAAGAAACTCAACGGTTTTTATGTAATTGTCATCTGAAATCGAGGTTGGTGGTATCCTAGGATTTTTAATTCCATTTAAGCATAATCCCAGGGAACTGAATTACGCTTAAATTCTTGCAGGCAAGAACAATTCCCAAGAAAATAAAAAAGGAAATCTGGTTTCCGAAAAAGCCAATATCCTCTCAGCCATGCTGCCCCTTCTGGGGTCAAAATAACTGAGAAGTCAGTAGCCCTGTGGTACTGCAGTCCACAGTAAAGGCAGAGTTGGAAACTTTTTCTTTCTTTTTTTTTTTTTTTTGAGACGGAGTCTCGCTCTGTCGCCCAGGCTGGAGTATAGTGGCTGGATCTCAGCTCACTGCAAGCTCCGTCTCCCGGGTTTACGCCATTCTCCTGCCTCAGCCTCCCGAGTAACTGGGACTACAGGCGCCCGCCACCTCGCCCGGCTAGTTTTTTTGTATTTTTTTAGTAGAGACCGGGTTTCACCGTGTTAGCCAGGATGGTCTCGATCTCCTGACCTCGTGATCCACCCGTCTCGGCCTCCCAAAGTGCTGGGATTACAGGCTTGAGCCACCGCATCCGGCCCTGGAAACTTTTTCTAACTGTTGTGTTCTCCTCTAGTATTCACTATGTCCCCATCCTAGGTTCCTAGCTGTTTATGATCAAGTGAAAGTAAGAAGTAAGCTTACCTAACATCTCTTCTTTTAGTCTTTCATTACGTTCTTCAATTTGCTTAGGTAATCTCTGAGGAAAAGAAGAGAAACAAGGGTTGGTAAAAAAAAATCCTTTGCCTTTATTTTGAATGTGAGAAACACGATAATCCTAATGTGGAAATAAGATCAAGTTAAGTATATGTCTATGATCCTATTAAATAAAGGGGGGAAAAAAATCCAAGCATTTATGTTTGTGGGTGTGCTACATAAAGACAAAAGTTCTGTTTGGGCCAGGTGCAGTGACTCCTGCCCTTATTCCCAGCACTTTTGGAGGCTGAGTTGGATAGCTTGAGTTCAGGAGTTTGAGACCACCTTGGGCAACATGGCAAAGTGCCACCTCTATAGGAAATACAAAAATCAGCTGGGTGCGGTGGCATGTGTCTGTAGTTGCAGCTGAGGCGGGAGTGCTGCTTGAATCTGGGAGGTCGAGGGTGCAGTGAGCCATGACTGTGCCACTGCTCTCTAGTGTGGGTGACAGAGACCCTGTCTCAAAAAAAAAAAAAAAAAGTTTTATTTGGCTCTATTTCCAGGTTTTAACAGAAAGCCTACACTAAAGGAGGGCATCAATACAAATTTAACAAATAAATATATACAGAAAAAAAGTCTGAAAGGATACATATCAGATGTTTACAGTGCTATATTTGTATTTTTAACTTTTCTTATTCATTTGCATTTTTCTTTTTTTTTTAAGACAGTCTTGCACTGTCACCCAGACTGGAGTGCAGTGGCGCAATCTCAGCTCACTGCAACCTCCACCCTCCAGGTTCAAGCAATTCTCCTGCCTCAGCCTCTTGAGTTGCTGGGATTATAGGCATGTGCCACCACGCCCGGCTAACTTTATATTTTTAGTAGAGACAGGGTTTCTCCATGTTGGTCAGGCTGGTCTCCAACTCCTGATCTCAGGTGATCTGCCCTCCTCGGCCTCCCAAAGTGCTGGGATTACAGGCGTAGGCCACCGCACCCAGCCTGGTTGGTTGTTTTTAAGAGACAAGGTCTTACTCTGTTGCTTATGATGGAATGCAGTGACATAGTCATAGCTTGCCGCAGCCTCCCACTCCTAGGCTCAATGATCCTCTCTGTCGCCCAGGCTGCAGTGCAGTGGCATGATCTCAGCTCACTGCAACCTCTGCCTTCTGGGTTCAAGCAATTCTCCTGTCTCAGCCTCCCGAGTAGCTAGGACTATAGGTGTGTACAACCACACGTGGCTAATTTTTCGTATTTTTAGAAGAGATGGGGTTTTGTCTCTCGAGCTGGTCTCGAGCTCCTGGCCTCAACTGATATCTCCTCCTCGGCCTCCTGCAGTGCTGGGATTACAGGCATGAGCCACCACGCCTGGCCTCCCATATATCTTAATAAGCTCCTCAAAAGCACAGAAATGGAATTTAACTGAGTCTGAAGGGATTATTTAGGACTCACTGGGTAGCAACACAAAGAATAGAAGGAAAAATATTTAAAAAAATGTAGGTTTTACCATGCAAGCCTCTCTTGCTTGATGTACTGATGGATCTTTTTCTAATATAGATTTATAGTCTTCCAGGGCTTCATCTAGCTTGTCCGTCTTCTCATACAACTCCGCTCTCCTCAATATTGCCCTGATATAGCTGGGGTTTAACTGAATTGCTGTAAGAAGAGAAAAAATAATTTTTATCACAAAGAAAAAAGGCCTACATGTCTTTGGCTATATCAGATTCCTTCACCAATCATCCTCCAAGGGTACGAAAGGAAGAGTCATTTGTCAAGTGCATACCTGATGCTGGAAAACTTTTTCCATAAAGAGCAAGACAGTAAAGACTGTAAGATTTGTGGGCCAGACAGACCCTCTGTGTCGCAACTCCTCAGTGATGCTATTGTAGCACGAGAGCAGGCACACATAGTACGTGAACAAAAAAGGGTGGGTGTGTTCCAATAAACTATTTATGGACACTAAAATTTAAGTTTACATACTTTTCACATTATCATGAAATATTTTTCTTTTGCTTTCCAATCATTTACAACTGTAAAAACCATTCTTATCTTTTAGGCTATCAAAAACAGGTGGCAGGCTGGATTTGGCTTGTGGCTGTAGTTTGCCATATCCTGGTCTATACTCCAAGTCCTGGTTTTTGCCCACTTGTCATTTACCCAGTCCAGGACAGGCCAGAACACAGAGTTCAAGTGCGCAGCGAAAGAGTGAGAGAGAATTCTTTTTTAGACGGAGCCTCGCTCTGTTGCCCAGGCTAGAGTGCAGTGGTGTGATTTTGGCTCACTACAACCTCCCCCTCCCAGGTTCAAGCGATTCTCCTGCCTCAGCCTCCCATGCGGCTGGGATTACAGGCATGCGTCACCACGCCCGGCTAATTTTTGTATTTTTAGTAGAGATGGGGTTTCACCATGTTGGCCAGGCTAGGTGAGAGATAATTTGAAGATACAAATTAAGGAGTTAAGGGAAACCAGTCTGGTGGCAGAGTTTATCATTCTCTTTTTTCTAGGTCTTGAGTACTAAGATTACATTTCTAGTTAAATCCTCACTGTTCCTTCAACCCTCAAACTACTGCTCCAGCAGTATGAGGTGGTTGATGCATATCTTTTCCTATATCCAGCATCAGCTGTCCTTCTAATAATCCTTTGCTATGTTTTGGTTCAACATACTGCATTTCTTCTAATTTCTTGCGAGTTGTTTCTTTTTCTATTAGAAAGCAGTGCTGGCCAGCAGCGGTGGCTCATGCCCATAATCCCAGCACTTTGGGAGACTGAGGCAGACAGGTCAGTTGGGGTCAGGACTTTGAGACCACCAGCCTAGCAACATGGTGAAATCCCATCGCTACTAAAAATACAAAAATTAGCTGGGCGTGGCAGTGTGGGCCTGTAATCCCAGCTATTCGGGTGGCTTAGGCATAAGAATCACTTGAACCCAGGAGGCGGAGGTTGTAATGAGTGGAGACTGCATCACTGCACTCCAGTCCGGGCAACAGAGCGATAATACTGTCTCAAAAAACAAAACAAAACAAAACAAACAAACAAACAAACAAAAAAGCAAGGTCTTGGCTCTAGAACTTTTTTCTTTTCTCATAATCTATCCTTAATTTTAAAATTCATGCTTCCTGGTATATGTCTGGGCTATAGTGGTAAACAAGACAGATACAGTACTTGTTCCCATGAAGCCTTATGCTATTCTAGTAGGCAAGAGTAGCCAGGTATATAATTTCAATAGTCATAGTACTAAAATGAAAAATAAAACAAGGTAATGTAAATGCAAGTGAAGTGAGAAATGAGGCAACTTCAGAAAGTGGTCTCAGAATATGAAGAGGGACTATGTGAGAGAGGCCAGCCACGTCAAAGGCTAAGGAGGAGTGTGCCAGGAAGAGGGACCAATAAGAATAACTCTGGCATGTTACCAGGCTGGGGACCAGAGGTTGAAATGTGGGGCCGTGGAGGACCTTCTTGGCCAGGGAAAGGAGTTTGGACTTTTTCCTGAGTGTGATGAGAAGCCACTGGAAAGTTTTCAAGCAAGCTTCAGACATTCTCTGATTTACAGTTTTGAAGGACTGCTTTGGCTGCAGTGTGGGGATTGGGGCAAGACTGAAAGCTGTGAGATCAGCTGGAAAGCTAATGCAGTGGTCCAGATGAGAGAAGATGTTGGCTTGGTCTAAGCTGGAAATAGTAGAGATGGAAAACAGCACCTGGATTAGATTGTGTTTAAATTTGAGCCCACGGAACTTGCTAATTAATTAATTAGCCACGTGGCATGAAAGAACAATCAGGGATGACTCCCAAGGTTTAACTTAAGCAAGGGAATGGATGGTAATGCCATTTATTAGAATGGAAAAAATGAACTGCAAGTTCTGTGTGTGTATGGGGGCTGGGCACATTATATCTGAGGTGCCTACCAGACATCCAAGCAGAAAGAACAACTTTGCAGTGGGATACAGGACACTAGACTACAGGGCAGAAGTCAGAGCTGAAGACAGAAACTCTGCCATACAGATGGGATGTATTTATTAGTTTTATATTTAAAAATTCATTAATTTTGGCTTTTGTCTTTATGAAAATACTCCTTTTGTTTCCCTTAATTGCATTTTTGTTGCTCCAGTTTCTTTTTTTTAGATGGAATCTTGCTCTGTTACCCAGGCTGGAGTGTAATGGGACGATCTTGGCTCACTGCAACCTCCACCTCCCGGGTTCAAGTGATTCTCCTGCCTCAGCCTCCTGAGTAGCTGGGATTACAGGCATGCGCCACCATGCCCTGCTAATTTTTGTATTTTTAGTAGAGACAGGGTTTCACCATAATGATCAGGCTGGTCTTGAACTCCTGACCTTGTGATCCACCAGCCTCAGCCTCCCAAAGTGTTGGGATTACATGTGTGAGCCATTGTGCCCGGCTTGTTGCTCTAATTTCTTAGGTTAAATAATCCGTGCATTTTCCTCTCAATTTAACTTTTAAAACGACAAATAAAAATTGTGTATATTTATGGTATATAACACAAACATAACGTATTTTGAAATATACACACAAGGTGGAATGGCTACATTGTGCTAATTTATAGATAGTATTTAAAGCTTCAGAACTGAATGAGATCACTTAGGGAGAAAATACAGAAGGAAAAAAAAAGAAGAGGGTCCCATGCTGGACTAAGAACTAGAGACTTCCAAATGTTGAGGTTGACATAAAAGCTAACAAAGGAGAATAAGAAGGAACAGCCAAGGAAGCAGGGAAAAAACAAATAGAGTTCATTAAAATTAAGAGAGAGAATTTTAAAGGAGAAAGGAATGATAAACTGTATTAAATGCAGGTAAGGTCAAGTAAAGTTAGGCTAGAGAAGCAACTACTAAATTGAGCAAGATGAAACTGTTGATGACCTTTACAAGATGGGTTTCAATGGCATGGATAAAACAAATGCTCCGGCCGGGCGCGGTGGCTCAAGCCTGTAATCCCAGCACTTTGGGAGGCCGAGACGGGCGGATCACGAGGTCAGGAGATCGAGACCATCCTGGCTAACACGGTGAAACCCCGTTTCTACTAAAAATACAAAAAAACTAGCCGGGCGAGGTGGCGGGCGCCTGTAGTCCCAGCTACTCCGGAGGCTGAGGCAGGAGAATGGCGTAAACCCGGGAGGCGGAGCTTGCAGCGAGCTGAGATCCGGCCACTGCACTCTAGCACGGGCGACAGAGCAAGACTCCGTCTCAAAAAAAAACAAAAACAAAAAACAAAAAACAAAAAAACAAAAAAAAAAAACACCAAATGCTCCATGGAAGTGAAGTAAGGAGAAAATGGAAGACTAAGTAGAGACAGCCAAGTATAGACAATTATTTCAATGAGAGGGATCAGATAAATGGTATAGCAATTGAAGGGGAATATTGGGTCAGGAGAAGGTTTTCTGAAAAAACCCCAGACCTTGAGCTGGGCGCAGTGGCTCACCCCTGTAACCCCAGCACTTTGGGAGGCTGAGGTGGGCAGATCACGAGGTCAGGAGTTCGAGATGAGCCTGGCCAATATGGTGAAACCCCATCTCTACCAAAAATACAAAAATTAGCCGCGCGTGGTGGCATGTGCCTGTAGTCCCAGCTACTCAGGAGGCCGAGGCAGAAGAATCGCCTCCTGGGAGGCGGAGATTGCAGTGAGCCGAGATGGCACCACTGCACTCCATCCTAGGCGACTGAGCGAGACTCTGTCTGAAAAAATAAAATAAAAAATAAAAAATAAAAAAGTCAGCTGGGTGTGGTGGCGTGCACCTGTAGTCCCAGCTACTTAGGAGACTGAGGTGAGAATGAACTTAAACTTTATGTCAAGGATGAAAACCCTGGAGCTCCAATATGACCTCAGAAATAAGCTCTTTGCCAAGGTTTATGAATTGAGAGAGGGGAGAGAGACAGAGAGAGAGAGAGAGAGTGCGAGTGTGTGTGTGTGTGTGTGTGTGGAGGTGGGGGATGTCGGGGGCTCTCGATACAAACAAACCATATTGATATAAATGTAATTTGCCTATGAATACAATGCATGTATCCATAACGACCATGTCTAACCACATAAATATTAGTTTAAGCAAATCCAAAAACAAATGTGGAAAACACTTTCGCTGGAAAACACTTTCTTCTCCTTTCCCTCATTTTCTAGGCAAGGCTCCTACACTTTGGGCTGCAGCTGGAAGTAAACTGTTTCATATGGAAATGAACTATTTCTAACAATATACCATGCTAATCACGCTTACAAGGCATTTTTTCACCATTTGGTTACAGAGAAAGACGCTCTGAAAACCAGCAGCTTGTTCCTAATTTAAACTTCTCAAACCCACACATCCTCACATAAAGGAAATAGGTTAAATAACTTCTTCCAAACAAAACAGTACATTCAAAATTAGTTCCAGTCCAACTTGGTAACAGATCAGAAGTGGTCTTCTATATTATAATATAGAAACAGTTTCAGACACTATAAGGAAACACCAAATACAAAGAAAAGAAAGCCAGTAGAGAGGGCCCCAAACTAATTAAATAAAAAGATAGGAGTGTCAGAGGCATTTGAATCAGAGTGGCTCCATCTTGAATAGGGGCTAGGTAAAATAAGGCTGAGCCCTACTGGGCTGCATTCCCAGGAGGTTAAGGCATTCTTAATCACAGGATGAGAGAGGAGGCTGGCACAAGATACAGGTCACAAAGACTCTGCTGACAGAACAGGATGCAGTAAAGAGGCTGGCCAAAACCCACTAAAGTCAAGATGGCGATTGAAGTGACCTCTGGTCATCCTCACTGCTTCCTATATGCAAATTATAATGCATTAACATGCTAAAACACATTCCCTCCAGCACCACGATAGTTTACAAATGCCATGGCAACATTCAGAAGTTACCCTATATATTCTAAAAAGGGACCCTCAGTTCTGGGAAATCTCTGCCCCATTCTTGGAAATCTCATGAGTAATCCACCCCTTGCTTAGCATATAATCAAGAAATAACTGTAAGTATACTTCACTGAGCAGCCCACACTGACTGCTGCTCTGCCTATGGAGTAGCCCTTCTTTTGTTTCTTTATTTCTCTAATAAACTTGCTTTTTCACTTTATGGTCTTGCCCTGAATTATTTCTTGTGAGAGGTCCAAGAATCCTTTCTTGGGGTCTGGATCAGGATCCCTTTTTGGTAACAGCAGGGGAATACACGCTTAGTGTGAGAGGGGATCTAGATAACATATAAGGTTCTCTTCCACTCTATAATTCTCCCAGAAACTATTATCCAAAGAAGAAAAACTAAAAAAATAGAAAACACAAAAATAGTGATTTGTTAGAAAAACTTGTGAGACTAAGGTGCAAGACAAAGTGATTACGTGTACTCTTCACATGAAGTTGGTTAGAGAGGCAAGACACCAGTCTGGCCTATCAGGCAATTTTTGAAAAACAAAACAAAACAAAACCCCCCAAAACACAAAAAAACTGTAGTGACCCTATGTCTGAGGTGTCACTATAAAAGTTAGTGGGATGATAAGATCTTAATAGAACTTAGGTATCATATAGCAAAGGCTTGATTCATTGTGAATCTGAAAGGGTAAAAAAAATGATGTGAAGTAGGTTTGGAAGAATTATGACACCCGAAAAGACTATCAATTCACTAACAGAAACTGTCCCTCATCACAGTTGTCCCCCTTCTCAAAATACACAGATCCAAATGCTCTAACAGCAGCTACAATCTTCAATTTGAATCTCAACAGAAAGTAATTCAGAGACTACAGGAGGTAAATTCTATTCCATGAGTTCTGTTGCCAAGATAGCACTGAATTTTTTTTTCTTTTGGAGACAGGGTCACTCTGTCACCTAGGCTGGAGTACAGTGGCATAATCATGGCTCACCACAGCCCCAACCTCCTGGGCTCAGCCTCCCGAGTAGCTGGGACTGCAGGCACATGCCACCACATCTGCCTAACTTTTGTATTTTTGGTAGAGACAGGGTTTTGCCATGTTGCCCAGGCTAGAATTTTTCTTCATGTATTTACCAGTAGAGGAGAAACTGACTGAACTATCCATTCAAAAGCAGTTACTCTAAGATGACTATTATATAGTATCTCTGAAAATATAGAATTATAAAGCTACCTCTTGAAAGGCCCCAGAGGAAGGTTACACATGTACAAGCGCACACCTGACCCAAAGCCCCTCTGTCTGAATAATGCTCCTGTATGTTAACATGTAGTGAGATAATAAAGCTGTACCTTTGCTGCAGTCATTGATGGCCATTTCTTTCTTGTCCTAAAAAGAAAAATAGTATTAATATATGTTGCCCTAGTTTTATCTTAATGGCCCAAAGGCTTAATGACATGATCTGATCACTAATAACTGCTTATGGAGATACAGAATGGTTTTCAAAGAAACTATGTAAAAACCTGAACGTTACTTCCAAGACAAAATTCAAAATTTACATGGGGATGGCTCTGATCTGAAAGCCTCCTGGTAACACATTATTCAAGTCACTTCTTTCTGAAAGTGTCTTTAAAGATTGTTCTAACTGACCTATTACATTTGCAAGACACTTTACATCAGAATGCTGACATTGAGAAACTTTGTGACCTAAAACAGGGCAAATGACTGACATGTGAATAACTGAATTACCCTCCTCTCTGGCTAGTGGTTATACTATCATACCCCAAAGTTGTATATTTCAGAAAGTATACAGATGCTCCATCTACAGACACACAGTGTGGCTTGTCATGTAGTCTCAGTTATAAACCTTAATTTATCCACTGATCAAACAAAAATACAAAACACTTAAAGTATTTAACTAATTGAACTTTCTGAATCTAGAAGCATGACACAGCGGAAAGAACACTGGATGTCAAAGACTGAATTCTGGTCCTGGCTCTGACAACCTGCTCTTTAACACTGGCCATGCTATTTTCCTTCTCTAGGGCTCAGTTTGTCTCATTTAAATTAGGAGCAGTGTGGACTGGACTGGATGTTATATAAGATGTCTTGTAGTTCTAAAATGTCCATTTTCCTGAAATTAGGAATTTTTGTATTACAGAAATAAGTTATTTCAAATAAGTGTTCAATATTCTCACAATGCCTACTGTAGCAAATACTAAATATTCTGCAGAATATTTCAGAGCAATGTCAGCGAAATTGTTTCAGGATTCAATCAAAAGCAGTTTCAGGGCTGGGTGCAGTGGCTCACACCTGCAATCCCAGCATTATGGAGGACCAAGGTGGAAGGATTACTAGAGGTCAGGAGTTTGAGACCTGGCCAACATGGTGAAATCCTGTCTCTACTAAGAATACAAAAATTAGCCAGGCGTGGTGGCGGGTGCCTGCGATCCCAGCTACTTGGGAGGCTGAGGCAGGAGAATTGCTTGAAATCAGGAGGTGGAGATTGCTATGAGCCGAGTTCACGCCACTGGACTCAAGCCTGGGCAACAAAGCAAGACTCCGTCTCAGAAAATAAAAAAAAAGTTTCAGGATGAAGAGTGATGACTTAATGAGTGTGGGGTATCCTTTTAGGATGATGGAAAAATTCTGGAACTAGATAGTGGTATTGGCTATATAACACTGTGAAGGTATTTTAATACACTTAATTGTATACAGTCGTGCACTATATAATGACATTTCAATCAATGATAGATTGTGTATAAAACAGTAGTCCCATAGGAGTATAACGGAGCTGAAAAATTCCTATCACCTAATGACACAGTAGCCATCATAACATCATGGCATAACTTACTACTCAGATGTTGGTGTGATGCTGGGGTAAACAAACCTACCGCATTGCAAGTCATGTGAAAGTATAACACAGGCTGGGCATGGTGATTCATGCCTGTAATCTCAGCACTTTGGGAGGTCAAGGTGGGCCCATCACCTGAGGTCGGGAGTTCGAGACCAGCCTGGCTAACATGGTGAAACCCCATCTCTACAAAAAATACAAAAAAATTAGCTGGGCATGGTGGCGCGCACCTGTAATCCCAGCTACTTGAGAGGCTGAGGCAGGAGAATCGCTTGAACCTGGGAGGCAGAGGTTGCAGTGAGCTGAGATAGCACCATTGCACTCCAGTCTAGGCAACAGAGACTCCATCTCCAAAAAAAAAGAAAGCATAACATATACATAACACTTGATAAAAAACGGCTGTTACTGGTTTATGTATTTACTATACACTACTTTTTATTATGTTAAGAGTATACTCCTTCTACTAAAACAAAAAGTTTACCATCGAACAGCCTCAGACAGGTCCTACAGGAAGTATGGAAGTATTCCAGAAGAAGGCATTGTTATCATAGGAGATGACAGTTTCATGTATGTGTCACTCTTGAGGACCCTCCAGTGGGACTAGATGTGGAGGTGGAAGACAGTGATACTGATGCTCCTGATCCTGTGTAGGCCTAGGCTACTGTGTGTATTTGCATTCTAGTTTTCAACAGAAAAGTTTAAAAAGTGAAAAAAAAACAAAAACAAAAACAAACCACTATTTAATAGAAAAAAGTATATAGAATAAGGATATAGCTGGGCATGGTGGCTCACGCCTATAATCCTAGTGACTCGGGAGGCTGAAGCAGGATGACCACTTGAGGCCAGGAGTTCAATACTAATCTGTGAAACACAGTAAGACCCCATTTCTTAAAAAATTTTTAAAAAAATTAAAAGAAAACCAAACAAAATTAGCTGGGCGTGGTAGTGCAGGTCTGTAGTCCCAGCTACTTGGGAGGCTGAAGTGGGAGGATTGCATGAGTCCAGGAGTTCAAGGCTGTAGTAAGCGATGACCATGCCATTGCACTCAAGCCTGGGCAAAAGAGCAAGATACTGCCCCGGCTCAGAAGATAAGGATATAAAGAAAATATTTTTGTAGTTGTACAACATGTTTATGTTTTAGGCTGTTATTACAAAAGAATTTACAAAAATTTAAAAGTTGATAAAGAAAACAAAGTATAGTAAACCAAGGTGAGTTTATTAAAGAAAAATAAAAAAAATAAATTTAGTGAAGCCTAAATGTAAGATGTTTATGAAGTCTACAATAGTGTAATGTCCTAGGCCTTCACATTCACTCACCACTCACTCACTGACTCACCTAGAGCAATTCCTAGTCCTGCAAGCTCCATTCATGGTATATACGGTATATGTATGTGTATGTGTATACATATGTGTGTGTGTGTATATATATATAGATGCACCATTTGAAAAATATCTTATACTGAATTTTTACTGCACTTTTTCTGTTTAGATACTCAAATACTTACCATTGTGCTCCAACTGCCTAGAGTATTCAGTGTGGAAACATGCTGTACAGGTTTGTAGCCTAGGAGCAACAGGCTATGCTATACAGCTTAGGTGTGTAGTAGACCATACCATCTGGATTTGTGTAAGTATATGATGTTTGCACAATGATGAAATCACCTAATAACACATTTCTCAGAATGTATGCCTGTTGTTAAGTGACTCATGACTGTACTTTAAAATGGCCAACTTTATGTTATCCGTATTTTACCACAATATACAAAACAAAAGGTTTCAGGGTCATCTGGGACCTTTTTTATTTCTCTTCGAATGTTCAGTATACCAGTTCAAGTATTAAAAACCCTAAGAAGTCCTTTAAAGAAATTTGTATAACTTTATATGTCAGTATTTCTCCAACCTATCACATTTCTCTAAGTCAAAGACACACAATTTCACAGTTTCTGAAATAGAAATAAATCTTTACAATTTATGTGTACAGCTGTTGTGGTGGTATTCTTTGTGTGCCTAGAAGTGATTATTAAGCTGTAGTGCATCTTATCCACTGCCCTCTTCAAACCAAGGAATTACGGAATTTTATTGCAGAAACTTTTGCTTGAGGCTCATAGTCTGCTAATACCTCAGAAGACCCAGGTGTTGTCTGGTGCTTACAATGGTAGTCCCCAAAGTGGAGTGTGTGAAGAAAACAGATCACAACTTTACCATTCTTTCATAATTTTTATATATAGGTAGCTATCTCTATAAAACAATATACATAATACATAAGGACAAAACAAATGTACACAATATACAAGGACAAACAAATCTAACTATACATATAAAACAATGTATATAAGGACAGTAAAAAAAGAAAAAGAGAACCTATTCTTTTAGGGCTCTGCTCTTGTGTAGCTAGCAAGACCTAGAGCTGAAACTCTGTCCTAACTCCAGGTTACCTTTTCTCTCTCCAGATACGAAATGTGAAGTGTGGCCAGGGGCACTAAGTCAGGGATGCTAAGCTTGCAAACCTGCCTTTCAGAAATTCTTCGTCTTTACCTCTTAAAGCAGTTGAACCATCATTTCCTTGAAAAACTTAGAATATGCTCCTTAAATTGTGTCAGGGCACTAATCCTAGAAGTTATCAAGTCTCTCATTTTAGAGTCTTCATAAACTATTAAAAACTTAAGGCCAGGCACGGCGGCTCATGCCTTCCTAGCACTTTGGGAGGCTAAGGTGGGCGGATCATGAGGTCAGGAGTTCAAGACCAGCTTGACCGACGTGGTGAAACCCCGTCTCTACTAAAAATACAAAAATTATCCAGGTGTGGTGGTGGGCACCTGTAATCCCAGCTACTCAGGAGGCTGAGGCAGGAGAATCGCTTGAACATGGGAGGCAGAGGTTGCAATGAGCTGGGATCATGCCACTGCACTCCAGCCTGGGTGACAGAGCAAGACTCCAATCTCATTAAAAAAAAAAAAAAAAAAAAAAAAAAGAATGCAACACTTAAAAGAACAGAAAACTTTACCAACAAAACTATTCTTTGAACAGGAAGCAATCATAGAGCAATGCTCTTTTGAGTTTTCCTCAGATGTGACAGACAAAATATTATTAGCAAGACCATATATCTTCCTAACTCAAGAACCAGATTACTTATGCCAGCCCAAACCTAGAAATATCAATAACTTGGGTAACTATGGAAACAAAGAATCCCCAATTCCAGGAGCTAACTGGGTATGGTGCATTTCCCCTGATACTGAAGGCGCATCCTTGATCCCATTTCACAATGACAATGTCCAGTCTAAGAATGTGGCAAAATGGAGAAGCAAATCCAAAAGATCAGAATTTTCCAGGTAGGTGTAAAAACTGTTAGATGTTAATTCTGATTGCTGGTGGGATACATTAAAGAATATTGTTTTAAATAAAAAAAACCAATTGTTTTGTTTTCTCTAATAAAAAATGTTGCTTTGTATACTCTAAAATTATTTCTTCTCTCATGCCGCATGAAATAGTCCAAAAACACTCTGCTTTGAAGATTGAATCCTATACAAGTTCCAGTAAAAAAAACCGTAACCTTTCTCCATGTCCAAGCATTCAAAGCACACATCCCCATCCCTGCCCTGGAGCCTTTCAAAAAAACAAACAAACAAAAAAACCTTGTCCCCTAAAGTAACTGTAGTAGAGACGTTTGAGAATTTCAGACAGTATCCAAAGAGATATCTGATCTAAACAAATGAAAAAACTGCCACTCCCAATCTTGAGCCAGCATCATGGTTGCTTAAAGCTATGTTAAATAACCTATCCTTTGCGCTTTGAATGTAAGTAGCCATAGTTTAAAAAGTGGTATTTAAAAAAAAAAAAAAAAAAACACTCCCATTTCAATCCAATGATTATGAAGACTAAATAGGAAAATCAGACAAATCAGAAACAAATCTAACTTATTTTTTGAGATGGAGTTTCACTCTTGTCGCCTAGGCTGGAGTGCAGTGCACTGCAACCTCCGCCTCCAGGGTTCAAGAGATTCTCCTGCCTCAGCTTCCTGAGTAGATGGGATTACAGGCACCCACCACCACACCTGGCTAATTTTTGTATTTTTAGTAGAGATGGGGTTTGACCATGTTGGTCAGGCTGGTCTCGAACTCCTGACCTTAGGTGATTCGCCCACTTCGGCCTCCCAAAGTGCTGGAATTACAGGCATGAGCCACTGTGCCTGGCCCAAATCTAACTTTTAATACCATCACGGTATAAAACAAATATATTTGTACTCTCACCTATTCCACACTCACCTTATTATACTAGGTTCTCAATCCTTTGGAAATACAAAATGTTTTTAAAGTTCCTTGACACCTATTTTGCATTTAGGGGTACCTTTTATCCCAACCGTTGGAGATTTCTCCAAGTGTCCATACTTTGAACAGAAAAGTCAGAATCCTAGGAATAACCATCTTTAAAGATGCTTTAAAGCCCAGAGTTTTCACCGGTGTTTCCCTGTGCCTTTGCATGTTTATCTAGAATTCCAGAGGCCTAAAATAAGGATCTAGAGCTATTCTAGGACATGCACTGCTTGGTTCACTGCTTCATTAACCTGCCCTAGTTTAGCAAAAAACTTGCCAGCCCTCCTTCCATGAAAGTATTCACTCAGCTACTTTAACGGGGAATATTAACAGTAATCTGACTCAAGTTTTTCAAAAGATTTTCTTTTCTTTTTTTTTTTTTGAGACGGAGTCTCGCTCTGCCACCCAGGCTGGAGTGCAGTGGCCGGATCTCAGCTCACTGCAAGCTCCACCTCCTGGGTTTATGCCATTCTCCTGCCTCAGCCTCCCGAGTAGCTGGGACTGCAGGCGCCTGCCACCTCCCCCGGCTAGTTTTTTGTATTTTTTAGTAGAGACGGAGTTTCACCGGGTTAGCCAGGATGGTCTCGATCTCCTGACCTTGTGATCCACCCGTCTCGGCCTCCCAAAGTGCTGGGATTACAGGCTTGAGCCACCACGTCCGGCCTTTTCAAAAGATTTTCTATTCTCCCTGTGGCCTTTACATCAGGAACATACATGGGTAGGAAAAGGGAGGCAGCAACCTCTATGCTAGTTTTTGGAGAGAAACTATGGTATGAAAAGACTGCAAGTCCATGTGCTTTTTAAAAAGAAAAGGTCAAAGATACATACCTGTTTCATCCTTGCTGCAGCTCTATTTGAAAATAGAATCGACCTCTCCTTTTGGAAGCAGCATGGGCACATTTCAAGGGCTCGACTATAAGAACTTTCAGCTTCTATATAATCTGAGGATGATAAGATAAAGGATGAGTGGTCATTATTATTTTATTCCTGATACTACTATATTCCGCAGGATCTCAGAAGCACTGTTTTCCATTCATAGGATGAAGGTTTCGAGTTAAAAGATGGTCACAGTCTATTAAGTCTGGGGCAGTAAAAATCACTTCCTCCTTTCTTCTCTTTAAAGGAACAGTGCTCACTTGTGCCAACCTCACAGGCTGTGCTTGGTAAACTGACAGCTGAACATGCTGTCAGCGACAAGCCCTCAATACTCAGGAGTCCTGGCATTCCCTCAATGTTCAGTTTTCATTTGGCTGGGGAATTCAGAAAGGAGTTTTCAAAGGAGGTTAGAGAACTAGACAGAGGAAAGAGACTAAACTCTGGGATCCATGGCCTGAGATAAAGAAAAAAATTATATTTGTTTTAATTAAATCTGTTGTGCTTTCATACAGTCAACCTGGCTAAAACGGCATCTGTGAAATGTTTGAAGAGAGACATTTGAAAGGAAAAATGTAAAAATCAATATTCAAATCAAGACCTTAAAAGAGAAAATGGTGAAAAAGAGAATTATGGTCAGGATACTAACAGAAAATTGCCTATGTACTCCTTTCTCAGGTTTGAAATATTTAATATTAACATACAAAAAATATGCTTTCAAAGTTAGAAGTATTTATTCTATTAGAAAAAAATATTAATGATTACTAAACCAGGAAATAGAAGAAAAAAAATTAAAATTTGAAATCAGATAATAGGGTAACTTTTGGGGAAAAAAAAGAAAAAAAAAAAAAACCTGAAAATGACTGGGGGAAAATCTTAACACTCCTAGATTTCTGAAGGATATATACTTTGAGATGTGACAGAAGACTTCTGCTCTCAGATCAACTAGTTAACCCAAATTATCAGAATGAACCCCACCAACTTATTTCTAAGCAAATGTAGAAAATGCAGAAGGACATGAAGAATCTCTCTACTTAAGGCATCCAAAGAAAACGGCACATGAAAGAGCAACCCTTCTGAAGCAGTTTGGAGAATTTAAAAAAAGAAAGAAAGCAGGAGCAACCAAAGCCCTACCAGAGCAGTCAGGCCTGCTTTTATAGCCCCACAGCAAGTGAGGAGTGGGGACTCTGCTTTTACAGCAATGCAGCACATAACCTTTTAACACTCCAGGTTAGTGTTTTCCAAAGCAAGAGCTCAAGAGTTTCACCCTTGATTCTAGATTAATGGATAGTGGATTACAGAAAGACCATGCATGTGCCAAGAGACAAACGGCAACTTGTCACCATCAGATGAATAATTTGGCCTGGTTAAAAATCCAAAATGCCAAGGTACTGGGAAGCAACATTGTATTGTGAAGTTTGGTTTTGGGGTTTCTTCAAATGTTCTTTGGGATTTCTTCACAGACTCTATAACAGGATGAGGAGTCAAGATGACCAGATTATCAGTGCTGAAAGTTATCTTACCTCCTTTCTTAAACTGTTCATTTCCCTCCTCCTTTAGTCTAGTGCTCTCTTCTCTTCTTTTCTGAAAGAGATCAGAGAATTACATAATTTCTCACAATATTATTATAAGTGAACA
Organism: Piliocolobus tephrosceles; assembly: GCF_002776525.5. Lineage (NCBI taxonomy): Eukaryota > Metazoa > Chordata > Mammalia > Primates > Cercopithecidae > Piliocolobus > Piliocolobus tephrosceles. The sequence continues at coordinate 130,610,030 of NC_045437.1, forward strand.
AAAAGGTGAGCTTTCTTTACACACAAGCCTATTTAATAGGCAACAGTCTGACTTTTGAGAACTGGATCAGTTTCACCAAAACCTTGTACAGTGTTAGAGGAAGAAAAACACATGACCATCGGGCTAATTATCAATTTTATTCTTGATGTTTAAAACAAAAAACGTAGGTTTTCTTGGCATGTCCTTTGCTTTCTATGTTTCTGGCTTTTGCATGGAATGATAATTATAGTATCACTTAATTTCTACTTACTCAGAAATGAAACTAAATAACATACCCACTGGTGTACATACCAGTGTAAATTCAAATTCTAGCTTCCAGTACTTACTAGTTATGTGACCTTGGACAAGTTTCAGAATCTTTCTGAGCCTTAGTCTCTTCATTTCAAAAATGAAGCTTTAATAGTATTATGTACTACTGTTTAATGGATTAATGTAATAATATATGTAAAGCTGCTCATACAGTGACTAGCAAATAAGGGCTCAATAAAAAATAAGCTATTATTTTCTGTGAAATAAGTACTTTAATCCTTATAGATATAGGAACCCTTCATGGTTTGTGTCATGAAGGAGACACAGTATGCTAGGAGAGCACATTCGCGGGGACAAGCCATGTCTGTAGGGTTAGGGCAGTATACTGTTAGCAGGTTAACACAGGAAAATATGAAGAAACCTAAATAAATTAGTCTGTCTTTTCTTAGCTTATTCAAACAACACAGAAACTCGCAAAGATGGCCAAAAACTCATCATATACAAAAGCTGAGAGAATATTTTCCTGCAAAGCCAAGTAGACGCATGTTGAGTGTGTGCACTTTCTTCTGGAACATCTTAACAATATAACTGGCACAACCCAAACCAGAAGAGTCTGCCTGCCTGCCACCTTTTGACAGTGCTTTAAAATAAAAACAACAAAACCCCCAAAAACAGAGAATCCCCCAGAGTCCCCCCCTTTTATTTTTTAAAGAGATAGGGTCTCGCTATGTTGCCCAGGCTAGAGTGCAGTGGCTATTCACAGATGTGACCAACACACACTATAACCTTGAACTCTTGGGCTCAAGTGATCCTCCTGCCTCAGCTTCCTGAGTAGGTGGGACTATAGGTGCACACCACTGTGCTGAGTTCTTTCTTCCTTCTTGAAGCTTCTGATTAAGTAATCTCAAAGGGAGGAAATACAGTTTGAGCAGGGTATTTCATGCACGAGAGAAGCCTGGAACCTAAACAACAGGTCTTTTTAACATTAGGAACTGATATGGTCTGTGTCCCTACCCAAATATCCCCACAGGTTGAGGGACGGACCCTGGATCATGGCGGGGTTCTCCCATGTTGTTCTCATGATAGTGAGTTCACTCTCATGAGAACTGATGGTTTTCAAGTGCCACACTTTAAAACCATCTGCTTCCCCTTCACTTTCCGCCATGATTGTAAGTTTCCTGAGGCCTCTGCAGTCATGTGGAACTGTGAGTCAATTCAACCTCTTTTGTTTATAAATCACCCAGTCTCAGGCAATTCTTAATAGCAGTGTGAAAACGGATTAATACAGGCACCAAAGTAAAAATATTCTTTCTCTGGAAAAGATTTGTCAATATGCTATTGATGAGACCGGGTATTTCCCAAATGTTTTATTATTACATTGCGGATTAAACACAGCACTTGATGAATCTCAATGAAGAAACTAAAAGGTAAGTATAGAGTGAATCTAATTTTTATGGTATGTACTATGTGCCAGACACATAGCAGATACACATAAAAATTCATTTTAAGATATAATGTATCTGAGGGAAGGGCTATTCTAAAGGAATTCAGAAAAAAATAAAATATAAGAACATGGCCATATTTACCTAGTACTACCCATAAGAAAGATGCTTGGATTGTAATGATCTCTACTGTATTGATTAGGGTTATTGGATGCAAGCAAAAGACTATCTTATGCAAAAAACTTTAGGGGGTAGGCTTACTGGAAAGACATCAGCACTCAGAATCAATGGGAAGCTTAAAGAATAGGCTTAGAAAGCAGGTAAAGCTCGGCCAGGCATGGTGGCTCACACCTGTAATTCCAGTACTTTGGGAGGCTAAGGCGGGTGGATCATGAGGTCAAGAGATCGAGACCATTCTGGCCAACATGGTGAAACCCTGTCTCTACTAAAAATATCCAAAAAAAAAAGTAGCTGGATGTGGTGGCGCCTGCCTGTAGTCCCAGCTACTCAGGAGGCTGAGGCAGGAGAATTGCTTGAACCTGGGAGGTGGAGGTTGGAGTGAGCCAAAGTCGTGCCACTGTACTCCAGCCTGGTGACAGAGTGAGACTCGTCTCAAAAAAAAAAAAAAGAAAGCAAGTAGAACTCAAGGAGGCTCTGTCAAGAAGCAGAAGCAGAATGCATGAATGTCTTTTAGTGAAAGACTTGCCAGGACAGGGCTGCGATGGTAGCAAATCAACTCTAACCATTCCATTTTCTTTGCTTCACTCAATCTGGATTCAAGGTCTCGGTCAGAAGCATCTAATATACCAAGCATCGATCACAAGCCTTGGTTGTCAGAGCATGAAGTGAGAGACATGGGGTACTACCACTCAATAAGATTACAACACAAGAGAATTCCTCCAAATAGGAAGGGATATTGGATGCTGGCGAGCAAAGACAACATAACAAATTCAGTTAACAGTTATTTAAGAAACAAATTCTTCATAGAGGGGTTAAATCATCAAGTTACTAGAGCTTAATGCCCATCCTTTAGGAGTTTTCAATTTCTTTAGCATTAACTGTAAATCTTAAGCTACTTTCTGATCTATAATCTTCTCTTCAGAGCCAACTCATTAGGAAACTTCTATGAACACAGATGAATCAATCAGACCGCCAGACCAGGCTCTTGTGAAGTAAGCGTGTGTATGGGTATTCATGTTTTAGGAGACCAATCATTCTTTGGGAAATTGATAACATCAAGTTCCCAATGGGCAAAGCCAAGAAAGGAATTAGTGCTAAGGGCCAGCCAGAGCAGCCAGCTCAAGAAATACCGTGTCTTTATTTTTATTTTCAGAGACAGGCTCTCCTTCTGTTGTCCAGGCTGGAGTGCAGTGGCACCATAAGAGTTTACTGTAACCTTGAACTGCTGGGCTCAAGCAATCCTTCTGAGTAGCTGGGACTATAAGCAAGCATCACTGCCTGCCCCTAGGTAATTTTTTTCTGTTTTTAATAGAGATGGGGTCTCACAGTGTTGGCCAGGTTGGTCTTAAACTCCTGGGCTCAAGCAGTCTTCTCATCTCAGCCTCCCAGTGTGTTGAGACTATAGGTGGGAGCCAGTGTGCCCAGCCCTCATCTTGTCTTTCTAACTTGAAGGACTGAAAGTTGAGCTAGCCAAGCGAAAGGCTCCAGAATGTAATTCTGAGGTTATTATTATTATTTTTTGAGACAGACTCTCACTCCACCACCCAGTCTAGAGTGCAGTGGCGTGATCTTGGCTCACTGTAACCTCCACCTCCCAGGTTCAAGTGATTCTCATGCCTCAGCCTCCTGAGTAGCTGAGTTTACAGGCATACGTTACCACACCTGGCTAATTTTTTGTATTTTTAGTAGAGATGGGGTTTTGCCATGTTGCCCAGGCTGGTCTTAACCTCCAGGCCTCAAGTGATTTGCCTGTCTCGGCCTCCCAAATTTCCGGGATTACAGGTGTGAGCTGAGGTCAACTACTCTTAAGTAAGGCATCCCATTGTTTCAACTGATAAATCACAACCCAGTGGTCCACTGAGTAGTAAACACTGAAAAAGAACTGCTGCTTCCCTCTCCACAGATTGTGCAAATTAAGAGTAATGCAATTATCAGTATCATGCTGAACATCTCCTTGGAAACAGCTAAAAATAGCACTTTGAGGAGAAAGTTGAACTATTTCCCAGCTGTGCTGAGACTGAAATGATGATCCCAGTACAAAGACTGGAGTTTTTTTCTGCTGAATATATTCTTTCTCCAAAGGATGACAGGCATATAGTACAATATTACTGGAATCCGAGGACAGATATGATAAATAGTGTACGGGTTTTCCTTAGCGTGCTAGGTGCCAGAAGCACACACACATACGTGAGCCGGCGGTGCTGATATTCTGCAGCACTATCAGGGGAGTCTTTCCAGGTTCTGTTCTATGAACAGAAGCTTCTAATGTGGTTAAAGCCCTTACATACCTCCACAATGCCTTTTAACACATTCCAGAGAGGCCTCACAGGGAAATATCTGATCTTGAATTATACTTCTATAGAAATGGAAACCAAAGAAATTTTATAAGGCCCTTTACTCAGTACTTTCTTCTCCATCACTGAAAACTTAGGGGGAAATAGTGACATTATCCTGCATTGTAAATCATCACAGGAACTGCCAAGGAAAGTCCCAAACAGACAACGCTCTCAATAAATGGAGCTTATTTGAAAAGTTACTACCACAACTGTAAACTTCTCAATTTGGTATTCAAAATTCATTACAACCTACACTAGTACAGCGCTTCACTGCTGAAAATCTGCTGTCACATACATTAGCTCATTTGTTTTTCAAGATAATTTTGAGAGGTGGACATGGAGGTCTTGACTCATTTTGCAGACGAGAAAAATCAAGATTCAGAAATCTCTTGTTCACGCTACATCAAGCTTCTGTTCCAACCTACTCAACCTATGCAACACAAGTCCTCTTTGCTAGACAGTCTGATCTCACTATTATCTCTCAAAGCTCACTATGCTTTTCCCTCATCCCATTTGTTTGCTTATCTGTCCCCCATGTCCTTCCACGGAGCATCTCTTCCATATCCTCCTCCCAACTCTCTCACACCAAATTTTCTGTAGTTTTCAAAGTCTAGTACAAACCATAGCTCCTCCCTGGGGCCACCTTTTACTTCTTTTCCCACATTATCTTTCTCTGAATGCAGACTGTACATACTGCTTTTAATTTTGTAATTCAATTCTGCCTTAGAGATTGTTTTAAATTATGAACACAACAAAAGCACTGCAAAAAATCTGGAGTGTTACTTAATGCTTAAATGGTTTCATGTGTTGTAGAGGGCTTTTTGGCCCTCAGACTTGGGCAGAAGAGGCTCTCGTCACGGTCCCCCTCTTGTGGGCCCCACCCATATCCCATACGGCCCTTTTAAACTATGTTCCAGGTAACTGAGTTCTCTAGGATTTCCAGTTCAAGCCTCCCTAGCCCACTTTCAGAACCTGCATGGGTATTTTACCTGGGTTTATTTAACTTTGTTGCAGGTTTACGTAATATTCTGGGTGTAGTATTCTGTACTTTGCCTACCCTAGATCTGGCCATATCTCCAAGAAGTCCTAGATCAATTTTTACTTACTTACTTACTTACTTATTTAAAGACAGGGTCTCGCTTTGCCACCCAGGCTAAAGAGATCATGGCTCACTGCAGCCTCAACCTCCTGGGCTCAAGCAATCGTCCCACTTCAGTTTCCTCAGTATCTGGGACCACAGGTGCATACCACCACATCTGGCTATTTTTTTTTTTTTTTTGTAGAGATTGCGGGGGGTCTCACTATGTTGCCTAGACTGGTCTTAAACTCCTGGGCTCAAGTGATCCTCCCACTAGAGCCTCACAAGGTGCTGAGATTACAGGTGTGAGTCACCCCATTCAGCTGAGTCCTGGATTCTTTTAGTGTGGAACAGTGTTTAGAAACAAAGATCTGGTGTCAGTGTGTTCACTGTTACTAGGGTGTTACTGCTTTTAGGCCCTCTCAGTGAAGAAACCCAGGAAATACATCTTCAACAAAATGAAACCCTTATGAGTCCAAAGAACACATACAAGTGAAATCCAACAACACAGGATTCTTCCTCACATTCCTCCACAGTGAAAACTCTGGTTCTCAGAAGAGTGACTTTATTAATTTGCTCTATCCTACAATAAACAAGAGTTCCAAAATTACTACACAAATATCATTACCAACAATGAACCTACTATGTAAAGTTCAAGGTTTTGTTGCAGAGTCTGTGTCCAAAGTTAATGGAATTATCTTTTCTATATAATCAATTCATGATTGTTATGTAATTTGTTTGTTTACAGTCAATTTTAAGCCTTGTTTTTTTTCTCATCCTTTCTGATTTAATTTTATTTTTTGAAAATAAAAAACATTATTTACACAGTTCAAAAATAGGTGGAATTTCTGATGTGGTGAAGTAAGGAGGTTGACAAAATCCTTTTCCTTAAAGCCAACTGTAAAACTGGACAGGCCAGGGACAGTAGCTCATACCTGTAATCCCAGTACTTTAGGAGGTCGAGGTGGGTGAAATGCCGGAGTCAGGAGTTTGGACCATTCTGGGCAACATGGTGAAACCCTGTTTCTAGCAAAAAGCCAAAAAAGTTAGCCACGTGTGGTGGTGCGCACCTGTGGTTTCAGCTACTCTGAAGGCTGAGGTGGGAGGATCGCCTGAGCCCAGGAAGTTGAGGCCATGATTGTGCCACTGCACTACAGCCTAGGCCACAGAGTGTGGCCTTGCTTCAAAAAATAAAAAGAATAAGTAAACTTGAAGTTGTATTGGAAGAAATTATCCAAGCAAAAAGACCGAAGAAAAATGGACAGGACCCTATTAACATGAATGGAAGACCCAGAAGAAGGGAAGAAAGAGAAGAACAGAACAAATGTTTGAAGAAATAAAGGCTGATAACTTTAAAATTTTGATGAAAAACGTTAATCTAAAGATCCAAGAAGCTCATCTCAGTGAACCTCAAGTAGACTAGAAAGATCTACATCTGAGGACACCACCGTGTCAAGAGTGATGAGAGATAAAGAGAAAATAAAGCCACAAGAGAAAAATGATAAAAGACAACAAGACTACTAATTTCTGACATCTCACCAGAAACAGCGCAGGGCAGAAGGCAGTGTAATGATATATTTAAAATGGTGAACAACAAAAATTTTCAAGACAGATTATACATTTAACAAAACTACCTCAAGATGAAGGCAAAATAAAGACTTTTACAACAAACAAAGGGAATTTACTGCTGTGAAACCTGCCTCACAAAACATATTAAAGTCCTTCAGGCTGGAGGAAATGACAGTAGATGGTCACTCAAAACCACAAGAGGAAATGAAGAACACCAGAAATGGTAAGCAGATATAAGACTCTAATGTTATTTTCTCTCTTCTTTAATTTCTTTAAAAGACAAAAGATTATAAAATGACACTCAGTGGTTAGGTTTACAACATATATTGATATAATGTACATGACAATGATAGTTCAAAGTGGAGGAGAGGAAATGGAGCTATGCTAAAGCAAAGCTTCTATCAATACATTTCACTGAAAGTAAGTAGTATTAAACTAAAGTAGGGCTGGGCACAGTGGCTCCCGCCAGTAATCTCAGCACTCTGGGAGGCCAAGGCAGGTGGATCACTTGAACTCAGGAGTGTGAGAACAGTTTAGGCAACGGCCAAACTCCATCTCTACAAAAAATACAAAAATTAGCTGGGCATGGTGGTGTGCACCTGTAGTCCAGATACTCAGGAGGCTGAGGTGGGAGGATCACCTGAGCCCAGGGAGGTGGAGGCTGCAGTGATCCATGATTGCGGCCACTGTACTCCAGCCTGGGCAACAGAGTGAGACCCTGTCTCAAAAACAAAAACAAAAACAAAAAAATTCCGAAAAACTAAAGTAGACTATAAAAAGATGTACATTACAATTCCTACAGCAACCATTAAGAAAATAGCTAAAAGTAAACATAGTTAATAAAATCCGAAGTATTATAATAGCATGCACAAAATATTATCTAATACAAAAAGAGGCAGTAAAAAAGAAACAGGAATAAAGAACACGAGACTTGTAAAAGACAAATGACTAATGTAAATCCAACCATATAAATAAGCAGATTAAATATGAATGGACTAAACAACTCAAAGAGGAGAGATTATCACACTGGATTTAACAAGATTCAATCATATGCTGACTATAAGATGCATACTTCACATTCAAAGACATATACAGTTTGAAAGTAAAAGTATAAAAAAAGATACTGTGTAAACAGCAACCTTAAGAGAAGTAGCTGAAGTGCTATCAGACAAAATAGGCTTTAAGACAAGATATATTACTGGAGACCAAAAAAGGGGATATTTCATAATGGTAAAAAGGTCAACAAATTGGGAAAATAGAACAATTATAGGTGTATACGTATCTAACAGCAGAACCATAAAATACATAAAAGAAAAACTGACTGAATTCAGAGGAGAAACAGACAATCCAACACTAGTTGAAGATTTTAATACCCCAATATCAGAAATTGCTTAAACAACCAGAGGTACAATACACACAGAAAAACATACAGAAATGTACCACTTAGTATACTGTTGCAAAATATATATTCACAAAACTACTATACAAATTAAGATAGAGAGCACTGCCAGAACCTCAGAAGCTTTCAGTGTACTCCTTTCTAAATTCTCTCACCCCGACATCCCTAGCCAAACAACTTTTCTTCATAACTTGAAGGAGTTAAATAATTGAGGTTGTCATACTTCTATAACATTCTGGAATGTACACTTGCAACCTTTAGAAAACCAAGTATCTAAAAATGATTTTTAAGAGATCTTGTTTGTTCTATTCTAGACCTGAAATATTTTATGGTCTATGTTCATTGAATTTTGACTTAATAGCTATAGTTAACAGTTCCTGATTGCTCTTGTCTGCTAGTCATTTAATCCTTATGATCCCATTTTATGCCAAGTTAAATGATAGAGCTAGGACAGATCTAACATTCCCAAGTTAATGTTTTTAGGTGAGGTGGTGCACACCTTAGTCCCAAGTACTTGAGGGACTGAGGTGGGAGAATCGCTTGAGCCCAGGAGTTGCATTGGCAACGAAGCTAGACCCTGCCTTTTAAACAAAACAAAGCAAAACAAAACAACAAAGTTCATGCTTTTAACCACAAGACCATACTGTCTTCCACAGGTGTGGAAATAAAGAATTGTTTGCAGGAAGTAGAACTGAGTAAGGCACAGAAACTGCTGCAAAAAGGTGAACACACAGAACTTATATGCTTCATAGTTCTAAAGAAAAAGTCACTTGTAATTCCCTTGGTGTCAAGAACTAGGGATGACACTGAAAAGAGGATGACACTGACAAGAAAAGAGGATGACACTGCTCCAAAACATGTTATTTAGTTCCAGAGTTCTGATCTATAGTCATTTTGAGAACTATGTTAAAAATAAATCTCACTGGGTGTGGTAGCCCATACCTGTAATCTCAGCACTTCGGGAGGCCAAGGAGGGTGGACTGCTTGAGCTCAAGAGTTTGAGACCAGCGTGGGCAACACAGCAAAACCCCATCTCTATTGAAAAACAAAAATTAGGCTGGGCGCAGTGGCTCACACCTGTAATCCCAGCACTTTGGGAGGCCAAGGCAGGTGGATCGCCTGAGGTCTGGAGTTTGAGACCAGCCTGGCTAACGTGGTCAAACCCCGTCTCTATAAAAAATATAAAAATTAGCCAGGTGTGGTGGCGTGTGCCTGTAATCCCAGCTACTTGGGAGGCTGAGGCAGGAGAATCACCTGAACCTGGGAGGCAGAGGTTGCAGTAGGCTGAGATTGCATGATTGCACTTCAGCCTGGGTGACACAGTAAGACTTCGTCTCAAAAACAAACAAAACAAAAAAATAAATAAATAAAAATACAAAAATTAGCTGGGCATGGTGGCTCATGCCTGCAGTCCCAGCTACTCTGGAGACTGAGGTGGGAAGATCACTGGAGCCCAGGAAGTCGAGGCTACAGTGGAATTATGGAATCATGCCACTGCACTCCAGCCTGGGGGACAGAGCAAGACCTGGTCTCAAAAAACAAAGCAAAACAAAACAAAAACAAATCTTTTCCTCACTGAATCAAGGGCTTGGACCACAGGACTTAGGTTGCTCTATTATTATTATTATTATTACTTTTGAGGTGCTAGGATCACTTGAGCACGTGAATTCAAGATCAACCTGGGCAACAAAGCAAAACTCCGTGTCCTAAAAAAAAAAAAAAAAAAAATTAGCTGGGTGTGATGGCAAGTGCCTGCAGTCCCAGCTATGAGGGAGGCTGAGGCAGGAGGATCACTTGAGTCCAGGAGTTTGAGGCTGCAGTAAGCTATGATCATGCCACTGTGCTCCAGCTTGGGCTACTCTAGTCTCTCTCAAAAAAAAAAAAAAAAAAAAAAAAAAGGAACTATCATGAACTAGAGAAAATCAAGGCGACATGAAAACTAAATGCAATGGGTCCTGGAACAGAAAAGATGACGTTCATGGGAAATGTGATGAAATCTGAATAAGGTCTGTAGTTTATAGCGTTGTAATAATGTTTATTTCCTGGTTTTGATAACTGCACTATGGCTATGTAAGCTGTTAAAACTAGGGGAAGCTGGAATCTATTTTTTGCTACTTTCTAAAAAATGTTATTTCAAAAATAAAAAGTTAAAATAGAACTCTCCACCTGGGAAATAATTTTTCTCTTCCAAGAGCTAAATACAGCCTCCAGTAAGGATTTGAAACTCCTACCTCAGTAATGACAGTTTTTCAACATACTTACGGCACATAACGTGCAGGCACTGTGCTAAAGTACGCAGCACAGAGAAAGCTCCACCCATTGCTCCCCGACACTTACATGCCAACCAGAGTATGCTGATAAAACACGAAACTACCTAAAATAAAAAGGTAAGCATAGTTACATGTCTTCCTGGCTGAATTATAAGTTTCTTGACAGAGAAAACCATATTCTTCAAGAAAACTTCAGCCTGGGCAACATAGCAAGACTATGCCTCTACTAAAAATAAAAAAAAATTAGCTGGGCGTGATGGCTCATGCCTGTAGTCCTAGCTACTTGGGAAGCTGAGGCGGAAGGATCACTTGATCCCCGGAGGTTATAATGAGCCATGATTGCGTCACTGCACTCCACCCTGGGCAAAAGAGCAAAACCCTATTTCAAAAAAAAAAAATTTGTCTTTTTTTTTTTTTAGACAGAGTTTTGCTCTTTTGCCCAGGGTGGAGTGCAATGATGCAATCTCAGTTCACTGCAACATCTGCTTATCGGGTTCAAGAGATTCTCCTGCCTCAGCCTCCTGAGTAGCTGGGATTACAGGCACATGCCACCACGCCCGGCTAATTTTTTTGTATTTTTAGTAGAGATGGGGTTTCACTTTGTTGGTCAGGCTGGTCTTAAACTTGACCTCAGGTGATCTGCCCGACTTGGCCTCCCAAAGTGTTGGGATTACAGGCGTGAGCCACCGCACCTGGCCGATTTTGTCTATTAATTGCAGGTACTAACAAATGTCTGCTGAACGAATAACTCAATTTCTAGAATTACCCTGAATCTATAGCATATGTGGGTTAATTTTCATTTAACTAACAAAGAAATAAGGGTGGAAACTATTACAAGTGTCCTTTCTGAATAAAATTAGCAAATCAAGGATATAAACATTATAAACTGCTTTGCATAAAGAAGATATTCTATAAAGAAGACAAATTACTTTAAATGCTAGTTAGGATGAAAAATGGTATACTAATATTGCTAAGTGAAGACTCTTCCTGTAAAGTAAATATCCATGACTTGGCTATAATCTTACCTTGTCATTTCCTATTTACTAACATAGTACTCCTATCTGCTTAGATTACCCAAAGATGCCTGATTCCATGGCTGCGTAACTCATTCAATGAGCTAAAACTCATAATACTTAGTATGTAGCCAGACATTGTGCTAAGAGCTTCAAATGGATTGATTCACTTGCTTAAAATATTAGAAGTAGCTTGAATTTAATTTGTTAATGGACAACAAAAAAACCACCCTTCAAAAAACCCAAAAATCCAAGCTATAGAACTTCAACTGATATAATTTAAAATCCTGGGGTAGCAAGGCAAAATGTTAGAAAGTGCTCCTCTAGTCTCTTATAAATAAACCACTCTTACAATGCAGTGGCTAAGTAGGGTATTTCTTTTACTTTAGGTCAGTGAATACAACATAAACACACTTGACTTGGAGTTTACAAGTGTATATCCCACCTATCATTATTAAATAGTAAAAACTGGCATGAAATACATTTAAACAATAATCTCATATTTAAATAATCCTACAGTAAGCATGTGCTCAACAGACAAACGGATAAAACCAAGACTGTCGCTCCAGCAAGCTTATGTCCATATTATAAATCTATCAGCAGCTCTCTGCTGCGCTCTGCAGTTTTGTGAAGTAATTGCTACAAAATAAAACAGCATACACTTTACGCCAAGCACAGTACCCAAGAATCACAGTACCCAGAGATCAACTGCTGGAGTAAAAGAGAGAGTAAAGAGAGCTACATACTTGCTCAATTGCTGGAAAATGGAGGCAAATGCGACAAAACCTTCTGCTTTAGTCTTATCTAGGTGGAATGAGAAAACTACACTTGGAATGCAAATATTGGAACGGCTAGGGACACCACTTCTACAAATTATTCTGAAGGGAATTCCTTATCATTAAAAAAATAAGCTTTCGGTTTTGTCTTCTTTGAAATCAGGTATCTCTTGCTTTACGTATATAAAGACATATCTGTTCTTTCCACGAGTCACCTTTACAGGTCCTCTAGGGAGGCATGAGGGAAGAATCTTTAGATCTAAGCCACAGTTAGAAACTGCCTCTCAGTAGGTATTATCCTTCTGAGGAAAAAATGACTGATCTATGAGGAATTAATCTTGGAAACAGTCCCTTGTTTCTTAAATCAGAAAATTCTATTTCCCAAAACACAATTTAGTAGAAATAAATTTTCTGTCAGGACTGCTTAAATTTGGCCCAACAAGTTGTTTTCAGACCTTGATCAACGGATGTGGGTAAAAGAAAACCTCCCATTCAGTTCTTCCGATGTTGGATGAAGTCAATGTACGGGTTAGGTCAATACTTCTTGTTTTGGAAGCTCAGTCATCTGCGTCCATCTGGATCTGTTTCCCATGGGGTGGCCACAGTTCTTCCTATATTGAAATTACCTGGGAGGCTTGCTAACAAAGCAGATGCCTGGTTGTGGCCTCACAGGTGTGTGGTATCAGACACTTCTCAGGCTTTGCATGGTTAATACATTTCCTGTGATGCTTAGGCACAACAAAGTCTGGAAACCACTGATCTACACAAAGTGACCTTTCTTAATAAACACAGGAAATACTGAATGCCATTTTAATTTTCTACCAGCAAATAATGTAAACATACATTATTTGTTTATTAAGTGACCTTTCTTAATAAACACAGGAAATACTGAATGCCATTTTAATTTTCTACCAGCAAATAATGTAAACATACCTCACTAACTTCCAAATATTTTAGAGCAGCGGTCCCTAACCTTCTTGGCACCAGGGACTGCTTTTGTGGGGGACCATTTTTCCACGGACCAGGGTCGTGGGGGAGGGGGTGTTCGTAATGATTCAAGCATATTACATTTATTGTGTACTTTATTTTTATAATTATGACACTGTAATATAGATTACCCAAAGATGCCTGATTCCATGGCTGCGTAACTCATTCAATGAGCTAAAACTCATAATACTTAGTATGTAGCCAGACATTGTGCTAAGAGCTTCAAATGGATTGATTCACTTGCTTAAAATATTAGAAGTAGCTTGAATTTAATTTTTTAATGGACAACAAAAAAACCACCCTTCAAAAAACCCAAAAATCCAAGCTATAGAACTTCAACTGATATAATTTAAAATCCTGGGGTATTTTCAAATAGTTATACAATTCCCCATAATGTAGAATCAGTGGAAGCCCTGAACTTGTTTTCCTGCAACTAGATGGTCCCCCCTGGGGGTTATGGGAGACAGTGATAGACTATCAGGCATTAGATTCTCATAAGGAGCCACAATCTAGATCCCTTGCATGTGCAGTTCACAATAGGGTTCACGAGCCCACAAGAATCTAATGCCACCACGCATATGACATGAGGTGGAGCTCAGACAGTTATACAAATGATGGGGAGTGGCCGTAAATACAGATGAAGCTTCGCTCACTAGTCTGCTGCTCACTTCTGCTGTGTGGCTGGGTTCTTAACAGGCCACAGGCTGGTACTAGTACATGGCCGGGGGTTGATGACCCCTGTTTTAGAGCAAGCAACCCTTATTTCCTCTGGTTTAAACTCAGGATCAGGCCAGGCAGGGTGGTTCATGCCTGTAATCTCAGCACTTTGGGAGGCCAAGTGAAAGGGCCTCTACAAAAATAAAAATAGACAAAATTGGGATCAGAAATCTAAGCTCCTTCCAGGATTTGATTTAATCGTTTGTAGACAGCATTAAGTTCAACAGTGGTAACCCTATAAGAAGTTGGTAAAAATGACTACCTTAGTTCCAAAAGATGCCCATTAGAAATGAAAGAAAAGGAGGCTGAGGCGGGTGGATCACTTGAGGTCAGGAGTTTGAGACCAGCCTGGCCAACATGGTGAAACCCCATCTCTACTAAAAATACAAAAATTAGCCAGGTGTGGTGATGGGCACCTGCAATCCCAGCTACTTGGGAGGCTGAGGCAGGAGAATCACTTGAACCCAGGAGGCAGAGGTTGCAGTGAACCAAGATCATGCCACTGTATTCCAGCCTGGGCGAGAGGGTGAAACTCCATCTTGAAACAAAAAACAAAACAAAACAAAAAAACCAAAAGAAAACAAGAAATGAAAGAAAAGGAGGCAGGAGGCAGGGCGCAGTGGCTCATGCCTGTAACCACAGCACTTTGGGAGGCCAAGGTGGGTAGACCACGATGTCAGGAGTTTGAGACCAGCCTGGCCAATATGGTGAAACCCAGTCTCTACTAAAAATACAAAAATTAGCTGGGTGTGGTGGCACACACCTGTAGCCCCAGCTAGTCGGGAGGCTGAGGCAGAAGAATCACTTGAACCCAAGAGGCAGAGGTTGCAGCGAGCAGAGATAGCACCACTGCACTCCAGCTTGGGTGACAGAGTGAGACTCCGTCTCAAACAAAAAAAAAAGGAAGAGGTGCAGCACACCAACATGGCACAAGTATACATATGTAACAAACCTGCACGTTATGCACATGTACCCTAGAACTTAAAGTATAATAATAATAAAAAAAAAAAAAGAAAGAAAGAAAAGGGAAACAACAAAATCAGAAAGGTTGCTCATGAAGTTAACAGGACTATGCAGGCCACTATGGAAGAAGTTACTGAAAACTTTCTGGAAGCAATCAAGAGAGTATTCCCTGCAAACACATCCACAGCCACAACATTGATTAGATTATGAAAATGATGCAATAGGTGGCAGAAACATGGAAATCCAAAAGATTAAGTAATGTGGAATTTAGGAAAAATGACAGAGGGAAGAGACTAAAATATAACTTCTGTTCTAAACTGAGACTTCTAAGCTTTGATAATGGTTCCTAAAGAGAAAATGACCTTAAAGAACAATGCTTGAAATTTTCAGAGCCTAATGTTTAAAAATCTCAGATCCCATGCATTCTGAATCTATGTTCACCATGCAACAGACTTTTGGATCCCTTATGTGTACATGTAAATGAATACCATTTGCAAACCACTGGTAGGCAGCAAACCTACTGAAATGACTAAATCTGCATTTTGGCTTACAAATGAAAATGTTTGTTTGCAAGAAAGAATTAAATCACCAGAACCTGGATAAGTTCAAAGTTCCTTCATCTTCTTCATATTAATAAAGGCCACCACCATCCATCCAGTAGCTGAAGAAAAGGAATCATTCTAAAGTCTCACTCCATTCCTCCAATCGAATCCACTGCAATGTGTGGTCAGCTTTACCTCTGAAATACATCCCGAAATCATTCATTTCTCTTCAGATCCACAGTTTAAGCGACTATTATCTTTGCCCGGCCTACTGCATTAGAGCCTAACTGGTCTCAAATGTTTCATTCATGTCCCTCCTCTATCCTTATACCCCTCCATTCTCTGTATAAGAACTGAATTCTCTTATTAAAATGTAAATAACTCTCGTCTTTCCCTGGCTTAAAATTATCCACCTGTTTCCTTCTGCACTTGGAACAAACTTCAAATTCTTTACCATGGCTTAGGAACTGTTCCATAATCAGACCCTTGCCTACTATCAGCCCACTCTCTTCCTTAATCATTATGCTTCAGCCATAGGCTCTTCCACTCCTTGAACATGTTAAAACACCAAGGCTGTTGTTACTTTAGGGCTTTATTCAACTGCTCTCTTTGTCTGCAATGCTTGCCTCTCAGATGGTCACACACTTGGCTGCTCCCAGTGCCACCCTCCCCCAGGCTCTGCTGAAAGGCCACCTCTTCAGAGAGGCTTTCCTGACCAGCCAATCTAAAGCAGGTCTCTCCACCTGTCTTAGTCCACTCAGGGTGCTATAACAAAATAACACAGACTGGGTAATTTATAAATAATAGAAATTTATTTTGCACAGCTGTAGGGGCTGGAAACGCCAAGATCAAGGCACTAACAGATTTGGTGTCTGGTAAGGGGCGTGTTCTCTGATTCAACATGGTGCCTTCTTTCTGCATCCTCACTTGGTGAAAGGGGAGTAGAAGGGCCCAACAAGTTACCTCAAGTCTTTTATTGGTATACTTTATAAGGATACTGATTCTTCTAATCACCTTCTAAAGGCTCAACCTCTTAATACTACACATCAAGGATTAAGTTTAACATGAATTTTGGGGAGAAACATTCAAACCATAGCACCATCCTTCCAACTCAACCCTGCATCACTTCATCTTAAGATTTTGTCCTAATTCCCCAATGAGAGAACAGAAACCCTCTCTGTCTTGTTCACCACTGTATCCCTCAGGGCCTCAAACAATGCCTGGTGTGTGGAAGAAATGCAAATATTACTAGAATAAATGTGATAAAAAAATTTCTGTAACTTGTAAGGCCAATTATTGGCTCTCATGGGGGAGATAAAGACACTATTCATTCAACAGCTATTTAATGGAGGAAGACTGTGCAAAGCCCATGACAGTGGTCCTCAAGTCTCAGCATGTGCATATGAATTACCTAGGAAATTTACACACGAGGCCTAAGAAACTGCACTGTGACAAACAGTCCATAAAAGGCGATTTTCTTATAGAATCAATACCAGCATTCTGCAGTATGTGCCATAGGTCCTAATACTATAAACACTCGCTACGGTCTGAACGTGTCCCTCCAAAATTCATGTTGAAACCTAATCCCCATTGTGTTGGTATTAAGAGGTGGGGCCTTTTGGGATGGGATTAAGCCATAAGGGCTCCATCCTCATGAATGGATTAGTGTCCTAATAAAAGAGGTTGAAGGGAGCTGCCCCCTTCTGCTACATAAGAACACAAATGGTGCCATCTGTAAGGAACAGGCCCTCACCAGACACTGAAATTGCTGGCACCTTGATCTTGAACTTCTCAGCCTCCAGAATTACGAGCAATAAATTTTATTTATTTATTTATTTATTTTTTGAGATGCGGAGTCTCGCTCTGTCGCCGAGGCGACTCCTGCATGCCAGGAGTGCAGTGGCGTGATCTCGGCTCACTGCAAGTTGTGCCTCCCGGGTTCACGCCATTCTCCTGCCTCAGCCTCCCGAGTAGCTGGTACTACAGGCGCCCGCCACCTCGCCCGGCTAATTCTTTGTATTTTTAGTAGAGACAGGGTTTCACCGTGTCAGCCAGGATGGTCTCGATCTCCTGACCTTGTGATCTGCCTGCCTCGGCCTCCCGAAGTGCTGGGATTACAGGCATGAGCCACCGCACCAGGCAATAAATTTCTATTATTTATAAATTATCCAGTCTAAGGTATTTTGTTATAGCAGCTCCAACACACTAAGATAGCACTTCTTGTATCATAATGTTCTTACTGCAATTCTTGTCTGCTGCTACAACTGTCCTTCACCTTAGCCAAGCCTCTCGGAACCAATTATTTGCTTCACATACCTAGTACATCTCAAATGTTAGCTAAAATTTCATTCCTATGGGTAGTCATGTCTACATTGAAGCTTTCACAAACAGTTAAGATTCACTGCTGAAATAAACACACAAATACACTATACTCCCATTGAGAGCTTTTTCTGCTTTTTACCAAATCTTAACTGCTTTCCTCCTCAATTACTCTTGATTTATGAGTTCTGCTGAGAAGTGACACTGTACTTGAGCCTGAATTATCTTCCCAGCCACAGGACCAGTGAGGTTAGCTTGATTAACAGACTTTGGCTATTGTTATTTGGTTGTGTCCACAAGAAGCCTTTAATAATACATAGACTCTATACGGAATAGCACTTCTTTCCCAAATCCTCAGGGGTCGGCTTTATGTGCTTTTGTGGTAGGGCATACACTTTGGTTGTAAAGTAATCAATTTTTACTTATTTATATTCTTAAAATGGAATAATGGAATATAGGCTTACTGTGAAAAAAGCAAATATTACAAAATTGCATTACATATAAATTAAAATTCCCTAATAATCGCACCTCTCAAAAGTTACTTACTGCTTACACTTTGGTGTATACCCTTCAAATTTGTATGTATAAACATACTTTCACATAGGTTTAGTTTAACTTAAAAGAAATCATCGCTGTTGTATAACCTGATTAATTAATTTGACATTACATTACAGGCAGCTTCCCATGTCAATACCTATGATTCATCTTTAAAGAATTTTTAAAAAAATTATTTATTTATTTATTGAGACAGAGACTCACTCTGTCACTCAGGCTGGAGTGCAGTGGCGTGATCTTGGTTCACTGCAACCTCTGCCTCCTAGGTTCAAGCAATTCTTGTGCCTCAGCCTTCTAAGTAGCTGGGACTACAAGTGCACGCCACCATACCTGGCTAATTTTTTTATTTTTAGTAGAGATGGAGGTTCACCATGTTGGCCAGGCTGGTCTTGAACTCCTGGGCTCAAGTGGTCTGCCCACCTTGGCCTCCCAAAGTGCTGGGATTATAGACATGAGCCACCATGCCCGGCCAAGATTTATCTTTAACAACTGCATTGTATACTACATAAATATAACAACAAAAGTTAAATAATACTCTGGGAAGAACATATTTTTCTCTCCTACTATACACTCCCAATAGTTCTGACAACAGATGAGAGTTTTCTTCCACACTAAACAATTCTCCAGCGGACACCAACGGGGTGTCCTGTAATTCAATTCGGTACTGTCACTATCTCGGTAGCCAGTGTCTGATCCCACAGGTTAAGAGTTCAGTCTCACAAGCCTGGCCCCACTTCAGACACTAATCACAAGTCCCAGGTTGTGACCTGTGATTCTGACTGAACGGTTAGCACAGGATTCTAACCACCCTGTCCTTGGGTTCAATAATTTGCTAGACTGGGTCACAGAACTCTGGGAAACACTACTTACACTTAGTAGTTTATTATAAAGGATATTATGAAGGATATAGGACAGCCAGGTGAAGAGACACACAGGGAAAGGCAGAGGGAGAAGGGGTACAGAGCTGCCATGCTCTCTCTGGGTGCCATCCTCTTAACACTTCCATGTATTCATCAACCTGGAAGCTCATCAGATTTCTTGTTCAAGAGTTTTTATAAGCCAGGCATAGCAGCTCACACCTGTAATCCTAGCACTTTGGGAGGCTGAGATGGGAATATTGCTTGAGTCCAGGAGTTCGAGACCAGCCTGGGCAACACAGTGAGACCTCATTTCAAATACAAAAACATTTAGCCAGGTGTGGTGGAGGGTGCCTGTGGTCCCAGCTACTTGGGACACTGATGTAGGAGGACAGCTTGAGTCCAGGAGGTTGAAGGCTGCAGTGAGCTATGATCGCACCTCTGCAATCCAGTCTGGGCAACAGAGTGAGACCCGGTTCAAAACACAAAAAGAAAAAAGTTTTAATGGAGCTTAATCTCCAGCACTTACCCTCCTCCTTTCCTGGATTTCAGTAGGTGGTGCCAAAAGTTCCAACCCTCTAAACCTCTAATCACTTAGTCTTTTTGGTGACTGGCCCCATCCTTAGACTATTGATAGGCCACACCCTAAAAGTTATCTCATTAGGATGAACTCAGATGTTATCAAAAGGGGTACATTAAGAATAACAGAAGAGCCGGGCACGGTGGCTCAAGCCTGTAATCCCAGCACTTTGGGAGGCCGAGATGGGCGGATCACGAGGTCAGGAGATCGAGACCATCCTGGCTAACATGGTGAAACCCCGTCTCTACTAAAAAATACAAAAAAACTAGCCAGGCGAGGTGGCGGGCGCCTGTAGTCCCAGCTATTCGGGAGGCTGAGGCAGGAGAATGCCGTAAACCTGGGAGACGGAGCTTGCAGTGAGCTGAGATCTGGCCACTGCACTCCAGCCTGGGCGACAGAGCGAGACTCCGTCTCAGAAAAAAAAAAAAAAAAAGAATAACAGAAGATACACTATCAGAAAATTCCAAGGGTTTTAGGGGCTCTGTAACAGGAACCAGGGACAAAGACCAAATATATTTACTATACTACAAATACCCTGTTTAACACTGTCTAGCTTTCCAAAATTATGAATGATGCTGCAACACATATATGTACATAATTTTGTGTATATTTCTAATAATTTCCTTGAAATAAATGGCTACAAGAAAATCAGGGTTAATACTGTCATGTCCAATATGGTAGTTACTAGCCACATGTGACGATTTTATTTTAAAATTATTTATTTATTCATTTTGAGACAAGTTCTCACTCTGTTGCACAGCCTGGGGTGCAGTGGCGTGACCATGGCTCACTGCAGCCTCAACTTCCCAGGCTCCAGGGATCTTCCCACCTCAGCCTCCTGAGTGGTGGAGCTATAGGCTTGTGCCACATGTGGTAATTTTTATTTTTATTTTTAAAGGCTTTAAAAAATTTTTTAATTAAAAAATTTTTTTTTTGGAAAGACAGGGTCTTACTCTGTTGCCCAGGCTGGTCTCAAACTCCTGGGCTCAAGTGATCCTCCAGCTTTAGCCTCCCAAGTGCTGGGATTATAGGAATGAGCCACTGTGCCTGGCCTGTGTGACTATTTATTTATTTTCTGAGATGGAATTTTACTCTTGTCTCCCAGGCTGGAGTGCAATGGCGCAATCTCGGCTCACTGCAACCTCCACGTCCCGAGTTCAAGCAATTCTCCTGCCCCATCCTCCTGAGTGGTTGGGATTACAGGAGCCTGCCACCAGGCCTGGCTAATTTTTTTTATTTTTGGCAGAGATGGGGTTTCACTATGTTGGCCAGGCAGGTCTCGGGTCGAACTCCGGACCTCAGGTGATCCACCCGCCTCAGCCTCCCAAAGTGCTGGGATTATAGGTATGAGCCACCCCGTGTGACTATTTAAATTAATTAAAATAAAATACAGTTTCTCAGCCATAATAGCCACATTTCAAGTGCTCAACAGCCTGATGTAGTCAGCAGCTACCATACTGCACGGTGCAGGATGTAGAACATTCCTATCATTGTAGAAGAGTCTACTGATAGCCCTATCTAAAGAAATGTTCACATAAAAATTTGGTATGTGTCCCATGAAGTGACATAACAATTTACATTCCCAACATGAGTATATGAGTTCCAGCATCTCTCCTTGTCAACATCAGATCAATGTTCTGATCTGACAGATGAGACATAATGTTTTAGTTTGTATTTTTTATTATTATTAATGAGGCTGAAAGTCTTTTCACATTTTTTTTTTGCCATTTATGTTTTTTTAAATCATTGTTGAACTAACTGAATTTTATCTATTTTAAAAGATTCAAATATAATACTATCCTGTCCCTGATGAGCTATTAAAGCCAAACCATATACGCAGAAGACATTTCTTCATTTGTTTTGCTGGCTTCTTGAAAATTTCGGAAAGATATTTATCCAAATAGCATAAAAACAGCTAATAGATTAGTACCACAGTTAGCTGAAGGCAATCTGTACTCTCATAGGTTATTTCCTTAAAGTAGAGTTAGTGGCTTACATTTCTCTAAATAACAGGACTAGCACTGCTGTATGTTACTGTTACGAGATATTCTTACAAATTTTCAAATTAGCTATAAAAACACTTTGATATATAAATAGAAAATATTTATGTTTTATACATGAATACTACTGTCTGATTATATTTATACGAAAGTCTGGAACAGGAAAAAAACCACCTATGAGACAGGAATCAGAAGAGTGGTTAACCAGAGAGTGGTGTGGTTGGGAAAGGAACGACTGATACAGCACACAAATGGAGTTTCTGACATGATGGAAACGTTCTCTATCTTGATAGAAATGTGAGTTACGCAGGTGAATACAACTGTCAAACTCATTGCATTCTACACATGAGAACTGATATACTGTTTCACTAAATTATAACTCAATTTTTAAAAGGAGCGAAAAAAGCGAAAGTATTGTTCTACTTAGAATATGACTTACAGGCAATAAAAATAATTATCCTGGCTAGGTGTGGTGGTTCACGCCTGTAATCCCAGCACTTTGGGAGGCCAAAATGGCAGGATAGCTTGAGCCCAGCAGTTGGAGACCAGCCTGGGCAACGCGGTGAGACATCGTCTCTACCAAAACACCCATAAAAATTAGCCAGGTAGGGTGGTGTACGCCTGTTGTCCCAGTTACTCAGGAGGTTGAGGTGGGAGGATCCACTTGAGCCCAGGAGGTTGAAACTGCAGTGAGCCGTGATCACATGACTGTACTCCAGCCTGGATGACACAGCAAGATCCTGTCTTCAAAAAAAAAAAAAAAAAAAAAAAAAAATCCCAAAAGTATTTATAGAACTGAAAGTATGATTTTCTGGTCTAGGAGACACAAAACAGGCTTTACTAAATTAGAGGTGTGGATCAGACTTTGTGACACCTTGAGCCAAACCATTCAACTGTCAAATTCAGAGGGCACTAGAAAATTAATATAATTTTAGGGCAAAATATATTAAGGTATCAGAAAAGCATTGCTATCTTTTTAACATAGATGCATGATCAGTGTTTCTAAAAAGCCTGAAACCCGCTATAATGTTATGGAGCAGTACTTAATTTTTTTGAGCTGTATTTGCTGTGATAGTTTATGAACTTGGCTCATTTTTGCCCTTTTTCTTCCTGTTCTGGTGGTGCACACTAGCACAAAAGCGAATATGTTCACATGAAAGCTAACTGATTTGATAATGAAAAGTGTCTAAGGAGACAGCGAAAGAGAAGATGCTCCTTCCCACCCCAGGCTACCTTCCCACCCCCACTGTTAGGCTTAGGCTGCACATTTATTATCTCAACTCATTACCAATGTATCACAACCTGTTCAGTGAGTGAGCTTGTTAGTGGCATAAACTACAATCTCATTCAAGTTCTTTGTAGACAAACTGAAGCTATTACAGTAACTCTTCAGAAACTAACTTGCTTGTGCAATCAGAAGGAGGTAGGACAGCAGGACTTCAGTCTCCAAAAGTGAAGGCTTGCTCAGTTAACGGTGTGGCCCCAGAGCAAAGAAACAGGAGATTGTACATTTTATTAGTCTATCTGCTTTGTAGGAAGACAGATGTTTTTGTTATTACATTCTACATTACACTCTGGCTTTGGAATCAAACAGATTTGATTTGAGAATTAGTTTTGCAATTCATCAGGCATTTGATCTTCGGCTAATTACTTCACCGCTCCAAGTTGTTTCCTTAGGGGAAATAACAGTATATATTTCGTTTCTTTCTTTCTTTTTTTTTTGAGACAGAGTCTCGCTCTGTCGCCCAGGCTGGAGTGCAGTGGCCGGATCTCAGCTCACTGCAAGCTCCGCCTCCCGGGTTTACTCCATTCTCCTGTCTCAGCCTCCCGAGTAGCTGGGACTATAGGCGCCCGCCACCTCACCCGGCTCTTTTTTTTTTTTTTTTTTTTTTTGTATTTTTTAGTAGAGACGGGGTTTCACCGTGTTAGCCAGGATGGTCTCCATCTCCTGACCTCATGATCCGCCCGTCTCGGCCTCCCAAAGTGCTGGGATTACAGGCTTGAGCCACCGCGCCCGGCCTAACAGTATGTATTTCATAGGCATGTTGTGAGGATTAATGAAAACACAAGTAAACATTTTAAGTCAGCGGACGGCACATTGTAGGCATTCATCAAACGATAGCTAGCTATAATCATACACAGTTGTGTTCCTGAAGACCTCCGCAACCAAAACTCCACCAAGATATTCAGGCAGTCATATTTTGCTAACAAGGGATTAGCATAAACTGGAAATGTTCATAAACATAAATGTAGCATAAACATAAAAATGTTCATTACAGAAATTTCAGCAGCCAACCACAGAAAAGGTTATAACAGAAAACTAAAAAGTATATATACATTTTGAAAATAAACAAAAAGACTGTTATGTCACAGACTCCTGAAGTACAAGATGAACATAACTCAAGGTTCACAGAAAATAATGAAAATTTCTTTGCTAAGCAGACACACTCTGTTTCCCTGTCATGCCACCGATTTATCTCAGATCCAATACTACTAAAGCCATAAAAAGACAAAGGGGCAAGTTATTCTTTACCACAGATGAGGTGGTCTACGATACAGCACAACATTTTAAAATGCAGTGTAAGTGGCAGCTCTTGCACAATAAATAAAATAATTACCTGTTTCTCTTCATCCGACATGTTGTTTTCCAGTTCTATTAGGTATTCTTCATCTAGTTCAGAGGAATT
This sequence comes from Piliocolobus tephrosceles, assembly GCF_002776525.5. Classification (NCBI taxonomy): domain Eukaryota; kingdom Metazoa; phylum Chordata; class Mammalia; order Primates; family Cercopithecidae; genus Piliocolobus; species Piliocolobus tephrosceles. Next base: position 130,634,549 of record NC_045437.1, read on the forward strand.
CACATCTTCATTAGATTTGTTCTCTATCTTGCCCGCTCCTGGCTCCTCCTCAAATGAGGCACTGCAATCACGAAAACACTCCTCTTCTCCCTGGTCCTCCTGGAGATGGGCCTCATCATCCCTGAGCAGCTTACTCTGGGAATGCTGACTTTTGGGATCAGGAACTGGAAGACCAGCACACTCGGCTTCCTGAGTATCTGTAACCTTCAAACCATTGAACAGATCCTCTGGAACCCTACAGTTCTCTGACTTGTCCCCCATGCTGTCCAGTGAGGGAGGTGACGCTAAAGCTGGGGGTAAACAAAACAAAACAACTGCTATGTAATGATGCTTATATTTTTAAAAGTTCTGTTTTAAACCTAAACAAACCTCTGCCTTACAGCCAAAAAACACACCGTAACTTCCTTTCACTGGAATTCATTATTTAAAAATATAGATTAAAATAATCTATATTATTATTATAAAGTAAAAATAATGTCAAATGTCATTTTAACTGAGACCCATTTCCTGATCAAATCTGGTGCTAGACTTTTTTTTTTTTTTTGAGAGGGAGTCTCACTCTGTCACCCAGGCTGAAATGCAGTGGCGCGATCTCGGCTCACTGCAACCTCTGCGTCCGGGTTCAAGCGATTCTCCTGCCTTAGCCTCCCGAGTAGCTGGAATTACAGGCACCTGCCACCGCGCCACCGGCTAATTTTTGTAGTTTTAGTAGAGACGGGGTTTCAACATCTTGGCCAGGCTGGTCTGGAACCCCTGACCTCGGGATCCATTCGCCTCGGCCTCCCAAAGTGCTGGGATTACAGGCGTGAGTCACCGCGTCCCGCCCAGAACTTCTAATAAGCAACAAAAGCAGCCGTTTTTAATGTGACTCTTCTATGTTCCACCGTTCGCGTTCTGTTTGGATAGCAAAAATTAGGCAGAAACTAAAACAGTGACAAGAAAAAGGAAGCAGCCCTAATCTTCATTCAGAATGAATAACCAAGGCACGAGTAAGAAATGATGGTCCGTCTTTTTAGCACCACCACAGGAAACCCAAGAATACGTTTCTAGTGTACCTCAAAATAAAATCCGTGCCCAAACTGTGGTCACTTTAACCCAAATGAGTGTAGTAGAGCCCCCGCAGCTTACAGTGGAAGGGGAACCTTCGCGCAGGTGACCCGAATCAGAATCACCGTGGGGGTCAGAGTCAGGCATCAGAAAGGGTGACTCTGAACCCTAGCTTCCCAAGAGAACACTAGAGATTTAGAAAATACCACTGCTCATACCCTAACCAGACTCTGATTTATTAGTGTGGCGTCAAGCAAGGGCATCAGAGTTTTTTTTTGTTTTTTGTTTTTTTTTTCATCCCAGGTGATTCTGACGTGCAGCCAATTGCGAACCACTGCTGTAGAAGCTGAGTCAGAGCATCAGCAGCCCAGATATTTGCAAAAACTTGCTAGAGATTTGCAAAAATGTAAATTGCTCTAGTCGCAGCAAAATCACGCCAACGACCCTTGTGTCACAAGAGTCTGAATTCGCTCTAGTATGTTCCAAGAAAACTTAAAAACCAGCAAGACCTTAATACGGAGACTTCGCCTCCACAGCAATGTCTTATTTCTCTTCGCTCCCAGGTCTACTGGAAGAACACAGGAGTCTGAGCTCCTAGGGTTAGGGAAGCGACGCCTCGTGCTTCCAGCAGATTATTCCCTAGCTTCGTTCCTCACAGCCAAGACGCTTAGACCCACGGGGTTACTCACAACCTTACAGCTTCTCCAGTCTCCACCTTCTTAGCCTCTGAGATCTTCTACTTCCGCTCAGTCAGGTGCGCTTCCGTCGATGACGACTAATAGTGCCGCTATCGGCAAAGCATCTTGGGAAATGTAGCGAAACTCTCAGGGAGGAAAGGCATGGTCGCTGTGTGACGTCATTGTACGGCGTGACATTTGAGAGATGGTTGCCATCTTGGGTTAGGGCAAGACTTCGCGTTACTCTGCAGAAGAGAAAAAAGGACAAAAGGAAGTATGTCTCTGTGGTGTTCGTTTCACTATTTATTTATTTATTTAATTTTTTTTGAGACACAGTCTCAGTCTGTCGCCCATGCTGGAGTGCAGTGGTGCAATCACAGCCTCCACTGACTGCAGCGTCAACCTCCTCGGCTCAAGCGATTCTCTTGCCTCAGCCTTCCGAGTAACGGGGGCCACAGGTGCGCGCCACCACGCCCAGCTAATTTTTTGTATTTTTAGTAGAGACGGAGTTTCACTATGTTGCTCGGACTGGTCTTGAACTCTTGGGCTCAAACGATCCTCCCTCTCGGCCTCCCAGAGTGCTGGGATTATAGGCGTGAGCCACCGCGCCCGGCCCTTTTTTATTTTTTAAGGGCTAGCCAAGACAAACAGTGGGAGTAGAGAGGAAACAAAAAGATCTGTAACTAGTTGTGATCAGTTAGTTGTAAACACCACTGCACTCAGACTAACCTCAATTATATATATATATATATACACACACACACATACATATATATACTTTTTTTTTTTTTTTTGAGAGGGAGTCTCGCTCTGTCGCCCAGGCTGGAGTGCAGTGGCCGGATCTCAGCTCACTGCAAGCTCCGCCTCCCGGGTTTACTCCATTCTCCTGCCTCAGCCTCCCGAGTAGCTGGGACTACAGGCGCCCGTCACCTCGCCCGGCTAGTGTTTTTGTATTTTTTTAGTAGAGACAAGGTTTCACTGTGTTAGCCAGGACGGTCTCGATCTCCAGACCTCGTGATCCGCCCGTCTCGGCCTCCCAAAGTGCTGGGAGTACAGGCTTGAGCCACCGCGCCCGGCCAATAATATTTAAGAGTGTAAGGGAACCCTGAGACCAAAAGTGGTTGCCTTATACATTCATTCGAGAAATGTTCATTGAATGTTTATTAGACACTGGGCATTGTGCTGGGATCACAGAATTGAAATATAGTACCCATCTTCAAGGTAGCCAGACAGGTAACCAGCAATGACAGCAGATTAATTCGTTTTCTGTAATTCACAGAACCTATTGCAGAGATAGATAGCTGGAAGAGACTTTCTCAGAGAGAGTATGAAACTTGGTTTTTGAATTTCCATGTAAATGAGGTTATGCATACAGTTATATTTTTTGTAAGTTGAAAGCTTTATATACTAAAAGAAAACATAAAAAAATATATTTTTGGTTTTAATATTTCTGAATTTTAAAAAATACACCCAGAATCTAAAAAGTGTAAATGGAGGCTGAGTGTGGTGGCTCATGCCTGTAATCCCAGCACTTTGGAAGGTGGACATGGGAGGATCTCTTGAGGCCAGGAGTTCGAGACCAGCCTGAGCAACATGGCAAAAACCCGTCTCTATGTATACATATATATACATGTGTGTGTGTGTGTGTGCGTGTGTGTGTGTGTATAAATTGGGTGGGCACAGTGGCGCATATCTGTAGTATCAGCTGCTCAGGAGGCTGAGGTGGGAGGATCCTTGAACCTAGGAGTCAGAGGCTGCAGTGAGCTGTGATTACGACACTGCACTTCGGCCTGAACAACACAGGGAGACTCTGTCTGTGTTAAAAAAAAAAAAAAAAAAAGCAAATGGTTAGAGGCCCTGTTATTTCAATTCTGGTATAATGGAAAGGCTGTAAACTTTGGAGCTAAATAAATAAGAAAGTAAATACATAAAACTTGAGTTACAGTCTCAGCTTTCTTTATGAGCTGTACAACTTTGAACAATAATTCGCATTGCTAATATTCACAGACTATATGCTTAGTAAGCACCACATGCTGTGAAAAATGCTTTAGGTGGCTTATTTTATTATTGAGTTCTAATTTAGGCTCTGCCACTTGAGTAGCAGTGTGATTTTGGGGCCAATTACTTACGCTTCTAAGGTTTTTATTTTACTTTTTTTATTTTTATTTTTTTTAAGAGACAAGTTCTCACATTTCCCAGGCTGGTTTCAAACTCCTGGGCTCAAACAATCCTGCCGGCTCAGCCTCCTAACATGCAGGAATTACGGATGTGAGCCACAGGACCTAGCCAACTTTTTAATGTATACATTTACCTCATACGTAAAAATTGGGATGGGTAACAATGGTACTTACCTCACAAGCTTGTTGGGAGAAAAAAATATCTAGAAGACAAGGAGTACAGGGCAGGGGAGAAAAAATATCTAGAAGATGAGGAGCACAGGGCTTGGCACAGTGTTTAATGAATATTAGCAACAAGAATATTATATGGCAGGTCTTGTGCCAGTAGCTGGGGACAGAAAGCCTAATAAGACACAATCCTTGCCCTTCCCTATCATCAGGAGCTCACAGACTAGTGGGGGAGTGGAGAAGGGAAATAAAGAAGTTACTGAGCCCAAAAGAAGAGCAATCTGCCTTTCTTTTTATGCCAAAAGGAATCAAAGTGCAACTGATGCAATTTGGCAGGTCTTCACTAATAGGATACTCGAGTTAGGCTGTATAAAGAAGAATAGTTCACTTAGTGGGGGCGGGGGGCAAAAAAAGCCAGGATAGGTAGAAGGACGTGGAATCTGGAGCATACAAATATCAGAAGCATTTTTAGGAACAATAAGTAGTTGGATGCTGTTTAAGTATATATAGGACATAAAGCAAGAAACAAATTTTTAATGATGGAAGCCAATTCATCCATTCCTGGAAACATGAAGATTTTATTTCTTAGTCCTTACAACTATCCTGTAAAAAGACAAGAAATGTTTTTGATTCAGAGGGTGGTTCTGTTTGTATTTTCCCTGGGCAGAGACCATGTTTGCTCTGTTTACAGTTGTAAGGGATCAGTGAACATCCTATTTCAGAAATTTATGGCCAAAACACTGGCCACTCAGCTCTCTGAGTTGAGTAAGTAGATACTGACACTTTTGGAATTACAGGGTTGTTGTAAGAATTAAATGGTGTCATGTCTTATCTAAAACACAGAAAATGAAATGCTCAAGACAGAAAAAATACTTAAAATTTGTTTTGAGGCAGGTTCTCGCTCTGTCACCCAGGCTGGAGTGCAGTGGTGCAATCTCGGCTCACTACAGCCTTGACTGGGCTCAAGCAAGCCTCGCCACCCCAGCCTTCCAAGTAGCTAGGACTGATTATAGGCACTCACTACCACACCTGACTCATTTTTGTATTTTTTGTGAAGATGGGATTTTGCCATGTTGCCCAAGCTGGTCTCAAACTCCTGAGCTCAAGCAATCTGCCCGCCTTGGCCTCCCAAAGTGCTGGGATTACAGGAGTGAGCCACTGCATCCAGCCGCTTTAATATTAATAGCACCTAGCACCGTAAGTACTCAATAAATGTTTGTTGTTATTGTAATCATTATTACTATTAATGAAGATCTCACAGATATTATCATTATAATGATTAACTGCTAATAGTGATTTTATTATTACTATTGTTAATGACTACTACTACTATTATTAATAGTGGCAGTATTTGTGAAGCTTTCATTCACACCCCCCAGATGGGGAACTGAGCACTCAAGTTTGTTGAAAGAATCAGTGCTGAACATAAATTATTGAATAATGAATACACGCTAGGCATTGTACTAGGTCCAGTGGTGGGTATAGCAATAAATCGACAAAGTAGCAAAAGAACCAGTTTTCCTCAGTGTTTTTTTGTTGGCGGGGAGCAGCTCAGTGGTTTCTTAATGACACATGTCTATCACTCAATCAGTAAGGTGTTGCCCACTTATTTTGTGGCCAGCTCTGTGCTGGAAACAGGATAGGGATTAGGAAGAAATGAGCAAGTCTCAGCGTAACTGGTTAATGAAGGATAAAAGAGAAGGAGTCTCTTCCTCAAGGGTGGTATTTTGGGTCACTGGCATGACAACTGGGTTGCTGTCTAGTATGGTTGTTAAGAGCATAGATTCCGGAATCAGACTGTCTTACCACGTATGTGATCTTGGACAAGCCATCAAATCTTGGTAATATAGTATGGATGTAATAGTGATACTTCTGCCTCATAAAGTTTCTTGAGGCTTAAAAGAGATAACAAACCTGAGGCTGGGCACAGTGGCTCACACCTGTAATCCCAGCACTTTGGCAGGCCGAGGTGGGTGGATCACCTGAGGTCAGGAGTTCGAGACCAGCTTGGCCAACATGGTGAAACCCCGTCTCTACTAAAAATACAAAAATTAGTGAGGCATGGTGGCACGTGCCTGTAATCCCAGCTGCTTGGGAGGCTGAGGAAGGAGAATCGCTTGAACCTGGGAGGTGGAGGCTGCAGTGAGCTGAGATCGTGCCACTGCACTCTAGCCTAGGTGACAAGAGCAAGACTCCATCTCTGAATAAATAAATAAAAGAGATAACAAACCTAAAACACTTAGTGCAGGCCCTGGCACGTGTCTTTAACTTAAAATAAATTGCTTTGCAGGAAGTCTGCAGGCAGAGACAGAAATCACTCCTGCCTCCCTAGTGATTTATGCATATACTGTACAAACTTTTGGGAAGCTCTGTGCAACTACATTCCCTGGACTTAGCGATTTACACTTATGCTAGACTGACTCAGTCCTTTCCATGCTCAAAGTAGATATACTAATACCATAGGGTATTGAGCCCAGTTGGTTTTGGGGATAAAACCTTACATTCTGAGACCCTCTAAGTCCTGAGCTCCATTCTCTCTATTTCCCCTGGGGTTGCGCTTCTTGAGTTTGCCAAAAGAGGGTCTAAAACCCAGGAACAGTCAGGGGTGCTAAAATAACTCCTTGAGAGTGAGATGTACATAAAAATAAATAAGGCCGGGCATGGCGGCTTATGTCTGTAATCCAGCGCTTTGGGAGGCGGAGGCAGAAGTATTGCTTGAGGCCAGGAGTTCAAGAGCAGCCTGGCCAACATAGTGGAACCCCGCCTCTACTAAAATTACAAAAATTAGCTGGATGTGGTGACGCAGGCCTATAATCCCAGCTACTTGGGAGTCTGAGGCACAAGAATCGCTTGAACCTGGGAGGCAGAAGTTTCAGTCAATTGAGACCACGTGACTGCCCTCCAGCCTGGGCAACAGAGTGAGACTGTCTCAAACAAAATATAAAATAAAATAAAATAAAAATAAATAAATAATTAAGATGTAAATTATGCATTCCTACAGTGTTTCCAAAGGATGCTTTTGTGCCGGGCGCGGTGGCTCAAGCCGTAATCCCAGCACTTTGGGAGGCCGAGATGGGCGGATCATGAGGTCAGGAGATGGAGACCATCCTGGCTAACACGGTGAAACCCCGTCTCTACTAAAAAATACAAAAAACTAGCCGGGCGAGGTGGCGTGCGCCTGTAGTCCCAGCTACTCGGGAGGCTGAGGCAGGAGAATGGAGTAAACCCGGGAGGCGGAGCTTGCAGTGAGCTGAGATCTGGCCACTGCACTCCAGCCTGGGCGACAGAGCGAGACTCCGCCTCAAAAAAAAAAAAAAAAAAAGATGCTTTTGTTTCCCAGTTCCAATCTTTGAATTAAAATTTCTGATGAGACATAATCAAGAATTAGCATTCTGTGCATTTATATGTCTACATTTTTGTTTTCCCTTAGATCAGCATGCCCAATAGAAATACAATGTGAACCACATATGTAATTTATTTATTTATTAGAGACAGGATCTCACTGTATCACCCAGCCTGAGTGCAGTGGCATAATTCTAGCTCACTACAGCCTCAAACTCCTGGCCTCAAGTGATCTCATGTCAGCCTCCCAAAATGCTGTGATTACATGCATGAGCCACTGTATTGGGCCACACATATTTTATTACTTTATCTTTATTTTGTGACAGGATCTTACTCTGTCACCCAGGCTGTAGTGCAGTGGCACAATCATAGCTCACTGCAGCCTCGACATCCTGGGTTCAAGCCCTCCTCTCACTTCAGCCTCCCAAGCAACTGGGAGTACAGGCGAATGCCATCGTGCCTCTTTTCTTTCTTTCTTTTTTTTTTTTTTTTGTAGCGAGAGGGGCTTGCTATTTTTACCAGGTTGGTCTTGATTTCCTGGCCTCAAGGTATCCTCCAGCCTTGGCCTCCCAAAGTGCTGGGCTTATAGGTGTGAGCCATTATACCTGGTCGAATTTTAAATTTCCTAGTATCGGCATTAAAAACAGTAAAAGAAGTAAAATTAATTTAATACTTACTATTATTAAATGCAATTCATGTTTTATTTAAGCGAATATGTCTAAAATATCCCTTGGGCATGTGATCAATGTAAAAATGTTTATCAAGTTTTCTTTTTTTTTTTTTAGATGGCGTCTCACTCATTCTGTTACCCAGACTGGAGGGCAGTGGCACGATCTCGGCTCACTGCAACCTCCAGCTCCTGGGTTCAAGTGATTCTCCTGTCTCAGCCTCCCGAGTAGCTGGGATTACATGCATTCGCCACCATTCCCGGCTAACTTTTTGTATTTTTAGTAGAGACAGGGTTTCGCCATGTTGGCCAGGCTGCTATTGAACTCCTGACCTCAGGTGATCTGCCTGCCTTGGCCTCCCAAAGTGCTAGGATTACTGGCGTGAGCCACCGTGCCCAGCTGTAACAAATTGTTTTACATTCTCTTTTTCTTACTAAGTCTTTGGGGTCATGTGCGTATTTTATAGTATATCTCAATTTGGACATCAAATTTTCTTCCAAAATACTTGAGTCTGTGTTCACATTTCATAAAATATATACTTTAAAAAATTGATTCATATATCTAAGGTTTTTCAAACATACTTCCCAGTAACTGAATTGAGTATCAGTTTTTAAATTTAAATTAATTAAAATTAAATAAAATGAGAAATTTAAGACTTTGGTTGCACTAGCCACATTCCAGATGCTCAGTAATCACATGTGGTGAATGGCTGGTGTACTGGGAGGACAGGCTTAGACTTTCCAGAACAACTAACTATCATTCATAGAGAATTTACATGCATCAGGGGCTGTGCTCATTACTTTACATTTGTAACTGCAGGTAATCTTTACAATAACCGTGGCCTCTCTTGTTTCTTATAATCTTTTCACAAAGCAACAAAACCAATCTTTTCAAGACATGAATCACAGCTGGGCATGGTGGCTCATGCCTGTAATCTCAGCACCTTGGGAGGCTCAGGCAGGAGGATTGTCTGAGGCCAGAAATTTGAGACCAGCCTGGGTAGCATAGTGAGACCTTATTTCTAAAAATAAAAAATAGCTATTTTTTATTTTAGATGGACGTTTGCTGAGTGTTGACTGGGTGCCAAGCACCACACATTGCACATGCCTGTAGTCCCAGCTACTCGGAAGGCTGAGTGAGGAGGATTCCTTGCCCCCAGGAGGTCAAGGCTGCAGTAAGCCATGATCACACCACAGCACTCCAGGGTGGGTGACAGAGCCAGACCCTGTCTCAGAGATTAAAAAAAAAAAAAAAAAAAAAAAGGAAAAGAAAATATGAACTCTGTACAATTCTTTTACTGACTTCCCACCCTGATTAGAACAAAATCTAAAGTCCTTACCATGATGCATGAAGCCCCTGCAGTTGGGCCTCTGCCTCCCTCCCCGACCTCATCTCATGCCACCTTCCCTCTTGACACTATGCTACTGTCTGTTCCTAAAACAACTTGTTTTTTCTTTGTTTTTTGAGATGGAGTCTTGCTCTGTTACCCAGGCTGGAGTGCAGTGGTGCAGTCTCGGCTCACCGCAACCTCCTGGGTTCAAGAAATTCTCCCACCTCAGCTTTCCAAGTAGTGGGGATTATAGGCGCACACCACCATACCTGGCTAATTTTTGTACTTTTCTTTTTTAGTAGAGATGGGGTTTCACCATGTTGGTCAGGCTGGCCTTATACTCCTGACCTCAAGCGATCTGCCTGCCTTGGCCTCCCAAAGAGTTGGTATTACAGGCATGAGCCACCGTGCCTGGCCCTAAAACAACACTTCTTTTCCCATCCCCATACCTTTGCGCTCAATGTTCCCACAGCTTGATACCATTAACAGCTCTTCCCATGGTTATTGCTCATTCTCATACTTCAGGTCTTCCCTTAATGTCATTTAAGTAGCTCACTCTATTACATCACCTTCTATATCCCCTTCATATCGTTTATCATCATCTGTAACAATCTTGAGTATTTATTTACTTGATTATTGCAGCGCCTTCTATTAGATGGTAAGATGCACAAGGATAAGGATCTTGTCTGTCTTATTTGCTGTGAAATTTATAGCTCTTCACAGTGCCTGGCACACAATAGGCACTCAAATATTTGTTATACAGGTGGATGAAATTGGTAAGTACTGTTATTGCAAATGATAAGACTGAGGCTCAGAGAGGTTAAAAGTTTTTCTCAAGGTCACACAGTTAGTAGAATGGATCAGAGACTTAAAGCCCAGTCTAACCATGAAGTCTATGTTCTTCTAAAGAACAAAAGTGCTGGGCAGATTTAGTAACCTTAACTGCAAAGAGGAGAAGTGGCTTGAAGGTGATTTATGTCTATAAAAAATGTGGATATATATTTGGCAGGAAAACTCAGCTGTTTTTCAGTGTCAGGCAAATGGCTCAGAGCCTGGTTAAAGATTAGGCTTTTAATGCTGGTGTTGGATAGGTGGAGGGACCAAGACTGACACAGTCTTGGAAAGAGTCATCCAGAGCCTGCCCAGGCAAGCATTCTGCTCCCACTCACTTGAGTGCTCATTCCCCTTTTGCCCTCCACCTTGGTCTTCTGGACAAAGAAAGATAATTCACTGCCTCAACTATAATGCAATGGCTGACCTGGCTGACCTAGCACATTCCACTTGCTGCATCCCCCACCCCTGCACTCATCAGCTGGACCCAAACAGTTTATTTTGAGTTGTGAAACTTACTTCCAACCTTCACTTTGTTATATGAAATGTGAATGTCGGTTTTAAAACATAAAGCATTGTGTCCATGATATACAAACCTTTGCAAGTTCAGGCAGGTGGCCAATTTTGGTCCAGCAGGTGGCAAGGGCAGGTGTCGGAAGGAAGGGGACGTTTGCTGAGTGTTGACTGGGTGCCAAGCACCACACAGAACACCTTCAGCTGTCATTCCCCTCACTGAACTCTTCTAGACTCATTTTGAAGGGGAAGGAAATATTTTCACGCCAGAAAGGAGACAGGTTTCTTTGTCATCCTCTGTTCAGGTCAAAGCAGAGATAGTGGGTATTTGGGGAGCTGACTAAACTACAAATTCCTCAGCAACAAGCTCACTCTGGGGATTGAGATCTCAGTTTGGAAGTTCCCACTCCGGGGGCTCACATTTTAAAGAGGATGACTCTACCCTCCACCACTCCAGTTATCCACAACTGCTCAAATGCTGTTGTCACACAAAAGCAGCCACATACACCACGTAAATGAACAACAGTGCCTGTGTTCCAATAAAACTTTATTTATAAAAACAGGCATCAGGCCGGACTTGGCCTATGGTCTGCAGTGTGCTGACTCCTGTTTTAGAGATGAACTGTGGTATCAGACTGGCCAAGACGGAATCCCAGCTCTGCTCCAACAAGTCCTATCACCTTCGACAAGCTCCTTAACTTAAGTAAGCTTCAGATTCTCTGTTCATAACATGGAGATAATGACAGTATTTTCATCCCAGGGCTACTGGGATGCATAAATGAATTAACATATGTAGAATACTCAAAGCCTGTCTTTTAAAAAGTAACAGCTGGGTTTGGTAGCACATGCCTGTAGTCCCAGCTAGTCAGGAGGCTGAGGCGGGAGGATTACTTGAGCCCAGGAGTTCAAGGCTGCAGTGAGCCATGAATGAGCCACTGCACTCCAGTCTGGGCAACGGAGTGAGACTCTGTGTAAGGAAAATAAAAATAAGTGATCCACATGCCTCAGCCTCCCAAAGTGCTGGGATTATAGGTGTGAGCCACTGCCCCCAGCATAATCAGTTGAGTTTTTTAAAAAAATATATAAAAGTGGGCTTTTCAGGCCAGGACAGTGGCTCAAGCCTGTAATCCCAGCACTTTGAGAGGCCGATGCGGGCAAATCACTTGAAGCCAGGAGTTTGAGACTAGCCTGGCCAATATGGTAAAATCCCATCTCCTCTAAAAATATGAAAATTAGTTGGATGTGTTGGTAGGCATATGTAGTCTCAGCTACTTGGGAGGCTGAGGCAAGAGACTTGCTTCAACCTGGGAGGTGGAGGTTGCAGTGAGCCAAGATTGCACCATTGCACTCCAGCCTGGGTGACAGAGGGATGTGCGGTCTCAAAAAAAAAAAAAAAAAAAAAAAAAAAAAGTGGGCTTTTCTTTTTTCTTTTTTAGTAGCATAGAAATTTCCTCAAGCCTGACTTTTAGCTGGATTATTTATATGACTCAGACCCGAGCATCATCCTGAAATTCTCTTAAAACGAGAAAAAAAGAATAGCTTCCAGTGTGCAAATCAAACATCCTCCCCAACATAAATATATCAGAGCATTTCCATAAATATTTGAAGAAACCGTATCAAAATAGTAGCTTGTTTAGGAACTATCTTGCTTGTCCATGTAGACTACCTTACTCGCAGTACCCTGTGTCTTTTAGTTAAAGACTATGAAAGCATTCAGCAGTACTTCAAACATAATTTGAAGTACTTCCTTAAACACAATTTAACGAATAAGAAACTCATAGCCTGGGCATGGTGGCTTGTCCCTCTAATTCCAGCAGTTTTGGAGGCTGAGGTGGAAGGATCACTTGAGGCCAGGAGTTCAAGACAAGCCTGGGCAACATAGACCCCATCTTTACAAAAAATGAAAAATTAGCCAAGTGTGGAGGCATGTGCCTGTAGTCCCAGCTACTTGGGTGGCTGAGGTGGGAGGATCACTTGAGCCCAGGAGATTGAAGCTGCAATGAACTTTTGATGTGGTTTGGATCTGTGTCTGCACCTAAATCTTGTGTTGAAATGTAATCCCCAATGCTGGTGGTGGGTTCTGATAGGAGGTGGTTGGATCATGGGGTCAGTTTCTCATGGTTTAACACCATCCCCCTTTGGTGTTGTGGTCACAATAGTAAGTTCTTGTGAGATCTGCTTGTTTAAAAGTGTGTGGCATATGTGCTTTTTTTTTTTTTTTTTTTTTTTTTTTAAATGGCAAATCCACACTGTCAGATGAGACCCATGGCCTTTCTAGTGTTTTCCTGCACTGTCCTTAAAATGTGGCCATAATGTCCCTCTTCCAGGCAGGAAGAAAAGTGACAAAGGCAAAAGGATACATACAGGGCCAGGTGTGGTGACTCACACCTGTAATCCCAGCCACTCAGGAGACCGGGGTGGGAGGACTGCTTGAGCCCAGGAGTTTGAGACCAGCCTGGGCAACATAGCAAGATCCCCTCCTACAAAGGTAGAGAGAGTAAGGTATTTCTTTATAGCAGTACCAGAACAGATTAATACAGCTGTGTTCACATCACTAAACCCCAGCCTGGGTGATGGAGCAAGACCCTGTCTGTCCTAAAAACAAACAAACGAGATATTTGTAGATCTTTACTTGGCTATTTGAAACATTAATTATGGCCACCTAACCTGACTTTTAGATGAATATTTAATAAGTATTCACAGATATCCAAAGACACAGATTATGAACAAGATAAACCAACTTTCCTTATTTTTCTGTCCTTTGTCCAGTTATCCCTGTTTAGAAGTTGTAGACAAAATGACTGTGTTTGATCTGTAACTTAAAATCACAATACATTGACCCAGACTTTTCAAAGAGCCCAAGATAATTGGAGCCACAAGACCCATTGGTGAAATCTCATTTTATTTTCTATTTTCTTAAGTAGTTCCATCCAAGTGCACTTAAGATGCATTTCCCCCTTTATTATTGAATTGTATATGAATTCAGTCCTAAACTGGCACTAAAAAAAATACATCATTGTACCAGGACACTCACATGGAAGTGACAGAAAAACATCAGCATCTCTGGGAAATAGGTCTAAAGTTGAACAATGTGGTAACACTCAGCATTGACTCAGCACTACAGAAGCTGACCCTGTGTAATTGAATATGCATAAGCTCTGCATTCGTGTGTGCTTACATGTAGATTACTTCTGAGCTAGGCAAGGCAAGTATTACTCCCGTTTTACAGAAGAGAAAACTGAGGAAATCAAGAACTGAGAGGACTTGTTCAGGAGGACCACGATAGCTTATGACAGAGTTATATTTATAGCCAGAGGGACAAAGAGATCTCTGTCCAGTTCTTCATCTCATTTGTTCTATGAACTCCTTTGGTGGGCTGCTAAAGCCTCTGGATCCCTTCTCAGAGAAATTTTTTTTTTAAATGCATAAAACAAAATACACTGGAATATGAAGGAAGTAAATTATATTGAAATACAGTTCCTATAATACTAACAATAAAATTAGCAAGATCTATATATCTGCATATCTATATATTCTGTCTACACGCACACACACACTCCTCCTTATTAACACATTAAATATAGCAGGTGTAATAGCTACCACAATTTTGAAGTAGTGATGAGTATATTCAATATTTCAAGTCATCTGAAATAACTTAATATGCTATGAAATATCTGATATTCTTTTGGTGACAAAGTCAAAAGCTCTGCTAATATTACTATGGCCTATTGGCTAAATTCATAAAAGAATGAAAAGCTGAATTTCAGTTAAAAGTTAGAGGCCAGGCACGGTGGCTCACACCTGTAATCCTAGCACTTTGGGAGCCCGAGGCAGGAGGATCACCTGAGGTTGGCAGTTCGAGACCAGTCTGGCCAACATGATGAAACCCCATCTCTACTAAAAATACAAAAATTAGCCTGCTGTGGTGGTGGTCATCTGTAATCCTGGCTACTCGGGAGGCTGAGGCAGGAGAATTGCTTAAAACCAGGAGGCGGAGGTTGCAGTGAGCCGAGATTGCGCCAGTGCACTCCAGCCTGGGTGACAGTGCAAGACTCTGTCTCAAAAAAAAAAAAAAAGTTAGTGAAGATAAGAATGTGATTTTTCCCCTGTCTAAAGTCATGACCCTTCCCTCTGAATTTTATCCATTGTCCTTTTAGGGGTTTGTAGACCCCAAGTTAAGATCTCCTTATCTAGTCCAATCCCTCATAAAACAGATGAACAAATGAGGTCCAGAGAGGGAATGTGATTTATCTAAGACATTTTAGCCACATAGCAGGGAATAAACTAAAACCCAGAGGCTGATAATTCCTTCTCTACAAGGCTGTTATGAGGAATAAATGTAATAATATATGTAAAATCTTAGCACAGTACCAGTGACACAATAGGCATTTGTAGAAAACTGGCCACACAACACAATAGAAGCAGAGAGATGAGACTTTCTGGAAATCTCTGTAACAGAGGGCAAACTCAGCTGTATGTGTCTTTTTGTTTGTTTTTATTTATTTTTTATTTGATTTTAAAAATTCTTTTTGCCACACTGGAGGAGAATGTTTGTTTGTTTTTAGACAGTCTCATTTTGTCACCTAGGCTGGAGTGGAACGGCACGATCTCGGCTCACTGCAACCTCCATCTCCTGGGTTCAAGCGATTCTCCTGCCTCAGCCTCATGAGTAGCTGGGATTACAGGCACCTGCTACCATGCCCGGCTGATTTTTGTTTTTTAGTAGAGACGGAGTTTCACTGTGTTGGCCAGGCTCGTCTCAAACTCCTGACCTCAGGTGATCCACTGACCTCGGCCTCCCAAAGTGCTGGGATTACAGGCATGAGCCACCACACCTGGCCAGTTTGTTTGTTGCCCAGCCTGGAGTGCAGTGGTGCAATCACAGCTCACAGCAACCTGCAGCTCCTGGGCTCAAGTGATCCTCTTGCCTCAGTCTCCTAAGTATCTGGGACTATAGGGGCGTACCACCAGGCCTGGATAATTTTTTGTTTTTAAATTTCTTTGTAAAGGGTCTTGCTATGTTGCCCAGGCTGGTCTCAAACTTCTGGGCTCAAGCAGCCCTCCCACTCTGGTCTCCTGAGTGGCTGGGATTACAGGTATGAGCCACCACACCTGGCCCTGTATGTGCCTTTTGTCTTTGTCACATTTATTCCTGCCTGGAAGAGGGACATTATAGCCACATTTAAAGGACAGAGGAGGGAAACTCTAGAAGGGCCATGGGCCTCTCCTGACAGTGTGAATTTGCCATACCGTCCCCACTGTCCCCAGACTGCCTACTTCCAGACTTCTCATATGAGAGAAAAAATAAACAGCTCTTTTTGATTTGTTCAAGCCACTGTTATGTGTGTTCTGTTATGTACAGCCAAACTCACTCCCCTAACTGATAACGCAGCTCTTCCTGGCTGGGTGACTTACTCTCTCTGAGCCCTGAGTCCTTCATTTAAGGTTTTTTGGTGAGGATTAGAAGATACAGAGGACTTAGGCAGTGCCTGGCACAGCAAGAAGCAGCTATTATTATTATTACTGTTTCAGTGGATTGCAGTTCAGTGCTCTTTCTACCAAATTGACTCACAGCTTAAAAATCACTCACACCGACTCAATATCCCATTAAGCCCTCCCCAGCCCCAGCCCCCCTTCTCCAGCTGCAGCTCTGGTCCAGTGCCTCAAAGTCAGCCTCTGGAAATGCTTATAATGTCCCAGAGAGAGGAACAGTTTATGAAAATGCTGACACAGAGGAAACACCTAATAATTAGTGGCTGACAACCACAGACATGGAGGCAATTAGGAAGGTTGTATAAATTGAGGGGACTAAAGCAACTTCTCATTTATTCCTCAAATGTTTTGCCTAAGCCTCCGAGATATTTTTTCTGCCAGCAGTGTTGACTTTACAGGAAGAAAGTGGGATGAGAAGTGGTGGAGAGTTTGTAGGAGCTGTGAAGAAGCTTTAGACTCCAGATGCCTTCCCTGTTCCAGTGGCCACTCTGCTAGGCTTTCTCCCATATGAGCTGGGGCCATGTGGGTTGTGCTAGGCATGCGTGAGCCCATAGGACTTACAAGGGCTCAAAGAGCAAAGATGGCCTGTGGTTCCCAAAGGCACACTTGGCCTACAGTTCTGTCGAAGGATGGTGCCATTTATCTACCTGGCTCTTTTGTTTTCTTTGACACTACTTCCTTAGCACTGATGATTTAGGGACCACCGAAGATGCTAATACCTGCCAAAGTGGCTTCCTTCCATATGGGGCTAAGAAGTGAGGCACATGTCTCTCTATACTGGGGGCTGGTTGGGTCCCCAGAAGTATACTGGGCAGGCTAAAATTTGGCATCCATTCTAATTAATATCCCTTTATCATCATCATCTTTATTAAAAAAACACAATTAAAAAAATCTAGGCATTAAAATAAGACTAACTTCAAGCCCCAATACCACTCCCCAGAAGTAATATTAACAGGAATGAAACCAATGGACTTTTCCTGTAATTTATCCCAGCGATGTTTTAGCATTTCTTTCAGATTCTCCCTCTCCCTTCCTCTCCCCACAACCACCCCAGGGAGCTCTGGTTTGCTACTTAATCCAGCTGTCTATACGAATACTTGGGGGCTCTCAAGGCATCAACTTGAAGGACATGAGGAAAACTCTCAAATTTCCATTTTCTTATCTAGGGAGATTTTCCTAAGGGCTAAGGCACAGTGAATTGCTTTTGTTATTTCTTATAATGAACAGCCCTTTAGATCTTAGATTTAGAAATGTTCATTTGGGATTCCTTAGTAATCGTTGCTCTGGATGGCTCTTGGCATAAGATGAATGATGAGAGAAGGAACATGAAGGCTTGTGGGAGGTGCTCTGGGAGTCATCTTGACCATGCTTATTTCTTATAGGAACTGACACCACCAGTAGCATCCCCTTAGAAGGATAAGTATGACTAGCAGTGTGAGCACAACTTATGAAGGCCTATTTCTAGAAGATTCTCCCACCCCTGCAGGATAGGTGAAATATGGGAGGCAGTGAGAGTGACTGGGCACTCTCTTCCCTGCCATCCCTTTCCCTGCTGAGGGCTTCTGTGATGGAGTCACGTCAGAGTGCCCAGTTACTCCTAGGGCCTGCAAAAAGATCTTGGACCTGAAGCCACTTTCTGTCTCCTCAGCTTTAGTTTCCAAACTGCAGGGCTCCCTGGCCCATTGCTGTTGCTCCATAAAGTGACACAGTGGGTGGATGAAGCAGTTGTGATCTGTTTTTAGCCAAAGCTTTGTCCATAGCCTATAATTTCTTCTTTTTTCTTTTTTCGAGACAGAGTCTTGCTCTGTTGCACAGGCTGGAGTGCAGTGGCACGATCTTGGCTCACTGCAGCCTTCTCCTCCTGGGTTCAAGTGATTATCCTGCCTCAGCCTCCCGAGTAGCTGGGATTACAGGCGCCTGCCACCATGCCTGGCTAATTTTTGTATTTTTAGTAGAGACGGAGTTTTGCCATGTTGCCCAGGCTGCTCTTGAACTCCTGACCTCAAGTGATCTGCTGGCCTAGGCCTCCCAAAGTGCTGGGATTACAGGCATGAGCCACTGTGCCCAGCCAACAGCCTACAATTTCCAAAGGACTGATGAGCTGTAAGTCCTGCTTTCAGTTCCCAAGAAGTAGCATCAGTAATTGAATAGTGTACTGTTTCTCAAATATCAGTGATTAGCATATCTACATTATGATTTTTGCTATTTCTGCAGTCTTCTATTATTTAAGTAAAGTTAAAAATCATTCCATCACTTTTTGACTCAGTAAAATTTATTTTAAGAAGAAAATTTTATGTCATCTGTACAGTTGAAATACTAGTGTCACTTGTGCTAAAGAGATGTTTTTAGTAGAAATAAGTAAAATAGAAACAAAATAATGTTATTAAAATTGAGCTTTGAGGTTGTCTGCTTAAATTTCTGAGCCTGAGGTCTGATATCTCTTTACTTAAAGAAATACATCCTGGCTAACACGGTGAAACCCCATCTCTACTAAAAATACAAAAAATTAGCCGGGCGTGGTGGCGGGTGCCTGTAGTCCCAGCTACTTGGGAGGCTGAGGCAGGAGAATGGTGTGAACCCGGGAGGCAGAGCTTGCAGTGAGCCGAGATCGTGCCACTGCACTCCAGCCTGGGCAATAGAGTGAGACTCCATCTCAAAAAAAAAAAAAAAGAAATGAACAAGTTGGGGGTAGCGGCTCAGGATTGTAATCCCAGTGCTTTGGGAGGCCAACATAGGAAGATCATTTGAGGCCAGGAGTTTGAGACCAGTCTAGGGAACACAAGGAAACCCTGTCTCTACAAAAAGGTAAAAAAGGAAAAAATTAAAAAAAAAAAACCCATAAAGAAAGAGATTAGCAAGTATTAGAGGGGTGTTAGGTGTCTACTAGTAAGACAGTTCTCTTGGATGGACCCAGTTCTCCCCCTCATCTTGCTTATAGTTCTCAAGAGTAACTAAAGAATGTGCTGGGGATATAATATCCTGAGATTTGGAGGAGCCGACTGGAACAGCTTGGGCTTTGTTTCAGTCCCTCCTAGAAACAGGATGTCCTTCATTGTTTTAGCTCAGTGAGTCTTATATCCGCTGGTATAAAACCCAGGATGAGCTGCTTTCCAGGGTCCTTCAGCTGTGGTGCAAGGGGGCATGTGCAGATGAGCCTTCATCTGCCCCAGGCGGCTTTTCCTGAGCTTTGAGGGACTGGCTCATTGTGAATCCTGGACTTCTGTTGTCCCTTGCTGCCCATCTGTGAGTAATAAGCCCATTTCATGTAATGGGTTATGTGTGTGAATATTCTCTTAACTTGGCAAGCAACTGGTGCACAGTGAACCTGCTTTGCACTAGCACCAAGGCAAGACTTTCAACTTGACACAATCAGAAAGAGTAAAAGAGACTGAAAAGAGAGTAACTTTTTAATTCTGTGGTTTAATATTATTGTAGCCTACTTGGTACTCTACTTAAGTTATCCTATAGGTAGGCAGAATGCAAAGTACACTACTTGAGCAGTTTATGGTGTCTTAGAAAGTTAGAACCTGAAGGGCACAGTGAGCTCAACTTCCTTCTTGCATAGATGAGGGAAGTAGCATTCCAAGGGGAAGGTGAGGACAAAATAACTTAAATTTTTTTATTGTAGTAAAATACATATAACATAAAATTTCCCATTAGTAACATATAATATTCATAATGTTGTGCAACCATCACTATTACCAAGTTCCAGAACATTTTTATCACTCCAAAAATAAATTCTGTACCTATTAATAATTCCCATTTCCCCCTTGCCCCAGCTCTGGCAACCACTCATCTGCTTTCTGTTTTTATAGATTGAATCTGGATATTTCACATAAATGGGATCCTACAACATGTAGGCTTTTGTGTTTGGCTTCTTTCAAGATTCATTTATGTTGTGGCATATAACAGTACTTCTTTCTGTTTTATGGCTGAATAATATTCCATTGTATGGATATACCTCATTTAAAAAACCCCTTTATCAGTTGATGGACATTTGAATTGTTTCTACATTTTGGCTGCTATGAATACTGATGCTATGAACTTTTGTGTGTAAGTTTTTGAGTAACCTGTTTTTAGTTCCTTTGGGGATATACCTAGAAGTGGAATTGCTGGGTCAAATGCTTATTCTATGTCTAACTGATTGAAGAACTGCCAAACTGTTTTTTTATAGTGGATTTACCATTTAATATCCCCACCAGCAGGGCGCAAGGATTCTAATGTCTCCACATCATTGTCAAGACTTGTTATCGTTAAAAAAAAAAAAGATACCCACCTTAGTGAGGAGGATAAATTAACTTTAATGCAGCACAAATTCCCTCTCTCATCCATCATCCTTCCATTCACCAACCAGATTGATCTTTCCAAAATGCCCGTCTAGATCACATCACCTGCAAAACTGGAAATTTTCCTCCCAGTTTCTTAGAATGAAGACAAAAATACACCCCAAACCCTCAAGATCTGCCTACCTTCCCAGCCACCTTATGACTCTCTCTCCTTCATTCAGTACCATCCACACTTGCCTTTCAGAAAGCACCCCCCTGCGAGAACCACTGCCTGAATTGTTTCCTCTGCCCTCAATGCTCCCTTCCCGCCCCACCTCTAAAGCTCAGCTCAATCCAGGCATAATGGTGCACACCTATAGTAGCAGCTACCTGGGAGGCTGAGGCGGGAGAACTGCTTGAGCCCAGGAGTTCGAGGCCAGCCTGGGCAACATAGTGGGACCCCCATCTCTAAAAAGTAAAGTTAGAAAAGCTCAGCTGAAGCTCCATTCCCTCAGGAAAGTCACCCCTGAACATCTCCTCCCTCCCCACCTCCACCTAGGCCTGGGGCCTGGTAGTCAGCCCTCAGAGCACTGTGTATCTCTCCTTTGTAATACTTATTCTTTTCTGCAATTATACATTTATTCATGCCATTAATTGATTATATGGGAGAGCTCCACTTTCCCTCGCTTATGAGGCAGAGAGACAATGAGGGCTTGGAAGTTGTTTGAATCTAAAGCAATGGTCTCCTCTCCTCTCCATTTGGTCCAATGAAGGCTCACTCTAATTTCTCCCTACTCCATGTTCCTGAACTCAAAGACCAACTGTTTCTTCCCATAAGCTTCATCGAGCAAGTAGGGTTTTTGCTTTCCTTTTTTTTTTTTTTGGACAGGGTCTGGCTCTGTCACCCAGTCTGGAATGTAGTGGCACAATCATGGCTCACTGCAGCCCCCAACTCCTTGGCTCAAGCAATTCTCTGGACTCAGCCTCCCAAGTAGCTGGAACTACAGATGCGCACCACTATGCCAGGCTAATTTTTAAATTTGTTATAGAGACAGAGTCTCCCTGCATTGCCCATGCTAGTCTCAAACTCCTGGACTCAAGCAATCCTCCTACATTGGCCTCCCGAAGTGTTAGGATTATAGGCATGAGCCACCACACCCAACCTGCTTTGTTTTTAAATAAAAAAATTACTTACAGGACAATAAAAAGTACTCACTTCATTGAAATTAAATATGCCTACTTTTCAGAAGACGCTATTAAAGAAACAAAAAGACAAGAGAAATGAAAAGACTGGGAGAAAATATTTGCAAAGCGTATGTACGTTAAAAGAATTACACATAATATAAATAAATAACTTACATCTCAATAAGAAGAGCAAAATCGCCAATAAAAATGAGCAAAATATTTAAACAGACACATCACCAAAGATGTACAGAGGTCAGATAAGCACATAAAAAGATGTTCAACATTAGGTTTTAGGGAAATACAAACTAAAGCCACAAGAGAGCACTACAAACCAATAGAATGGCTAAAAATGAAACAGAATCATATACTAGGTGTTACTAAGGATCTGGAGCAGCCAGAAATCTCATGCATTGTGTGGAGAAACATGAAATAGCACAGCAACTTTGGAAAACAGTTTGGCAGCCTTTTTTTTTTTTTTTTTCAGACGGAGTCCTGCTCTGTCGCCCAGGCTGGAGTACAGTGGTGTGATCTGGGCTCACTGCAACCTCCACCTCCCAGGTTCAAGCAATTCCCCTGCCTCAGCCTCCCAAGTAGCTGGGATTACAGATGCCTGCCACCATACTTGGCTATTTTTTTGGTGTGTGTGTGTTTTTAGTAGAGACGGGGTTTCACCTTGTTGGCCAGGTTGGTCTTAAACTCCTGACCTCAGGTAATCTGCCTGCCTTGGCCTCCCAGAGTGCTGAAATTACAGGCATGAGCCACTGCACCTGGCAGTTTGGCAGCTTTTATAACATTAAACATACACTTACCATACAACCCAGCAATCCGACTCCTAGGTATTCATTCAAGAGAAAGGAAGACCTGTATGCAAATGTTTATGGCACTTTTATTTACAATCTGATGTCCATAAACTGATGAATTAATAAACAAATTATAGTATATCCATACACTGGAAACCACTCACTGATAAAAAGGAATGAATTACTGACACATACAACATGGATGAATCTCAAAGGCATTATTTTATACAGAAGGCTACATAGGGTATGATTTCATTTATAAGACATTTGGGAAAGGTAAAACTATAGGGGAGATGAGTGGTTGTCAGGGCTGATGAAGGGATAGGAGTTTGATGGCACAGGGGCCTGAGAGAAATTTTTGGGGTTATGAAAATGTTCTGTATTTTGATTGTGGTGTTGGTTGTATGATCGCATACATTTGTTGAAACCTATCATACACTTAAAATCTTACACTTAAAAATGGTGAAATTCATTTTATATAGTGAATTTTATTTTATATACATCCTACCCCCTCCAAAAAACTGACTTAAAAGACTTACTTGAAAATCAACAACAAACACAAATAAGTTGATTTAAAAAGTGGGCAAAGGACTTGAATAAATGTTTTTCCAAAGAGAATATGCAAATGTCCAATAAGCACATGAAAAGATGCTCCACATCACTAATCATTAGGGAAATGCAAATCAAAATCTCTGTGAGATATCACCTCACACCCATTAGAGTGCTTACTATAGAACAAACACCAGAAAAATAACAAAATTGATGAAGAGGTGGTGAAAACTGGAACCCCTGTGTACTGTTGGTGGGAATGTAAAATGGTGCTGCCACTTTGGGAAACAGTATTGGGTTCCTTAAAAAAATCAAATTATGATCCAGTAAGTCCATTTCTAGGTATATATCCAAAAGAATTGAAAGCAGGGTCTGGAAGAGATATTTATATGCCCATCCTCATAGCAGCATTATTCACAATAGCCAAAAGGTAGAAAGCAGCCCAAATGGCCATCAGTGTATGGCCTCAAGTAATCCTCCTGTCTTATACTCCTGAGTAGGTAGGAATATAGGTGCATATCACCAAACCTGGCTAATTAAAAAAAAATTTTTTTTGTAGAGATGGGGTCTTGCTATGTTGTCCAGGCTGGTCTTGAATTCCTGGGCTCAAGTGATCCTCCTACTTCAGCCTCCTAAACTGTTGGAATTGCAATCATACACCACCGTGCCCGGCCACTGATGCAATTTGAATTTTATCTTCCTAACTAGTTCTGAAACTCTGCAGGAAAGGGACTCAGATGTAGTCGTACCTCTGTGGCACAGGTGAGTTCAGTTCATCTACTTCTGTAGGGTCAGTTAGACTTTCTGTCTCTTGGTTGTCTCCTCCTGGAGAGGGGAAGGACCAGTGATACAGAGAATCTCAGCATTGTAAAGGACTGTGGTCTCTTACCACTTTTAGGGTCTGACGCCTGCTGAGATGCATATTAGCTTCCTAAAGCTTCTGTAACAAAGCACTACAAAGTAGTGGCATAAAGGAACAAACACGTTGATTCTCTTGCAGTTCTGGAGGTCAGAAGTCTACAGTCAGTTTTACTGGGCTAAAGTCAAGGTGTTAGCAGTGGGGTTCTTTCCAGAGGCTCCTGGGTCTGGAGAAGCTGTTTCCTTGACCTTTCAAGCTTTCAGAATCTGCCCACATCCTTTGGCTCACGGCCCTGTTTCCCCATCTTCAAAGTCAGTCGTGTGGCATCTTAAAATGTCTGTCTCTTTGTTCTCCTGCTTCTGTTGTCACATTGTCTTCTGTCTGTCTCCTTTTGTGTTCGTCTTATAAGAACCCTTGTGATATCAGGCCCACCAGGATAATCCAGGCTAATCCCCGCATCTCATGATCCTTAACCTGATCATATCTGCAAAGTACCCTTTGCCATAAAGGGTAACCCTCGCAGGTTCCAGAGATTAGGATGTGAAGATATTTTGGGCGGCGGCGGGGGGTGGGGGAGAGGGAGGGGGGCAGCATTTTTCAGCCTACAAAGTCCACGAGGAGAAGTGACACGTCTGCTTGGTCATCACTTACCACCAATGGCTTGCACATTGCCTGGCACTTGGTCCACAGACCATATAAAATTAGACTCATGAAAAGTGTGCATCCCTTTTCCAGAAAAATACTACATTGTTCATAGCATTTTAGAGAGCTCCCAGATTCCCTGAAGCCAGCGCACGGACCCCAGGTTAAGCATTCCTAACCTAGAATTCTAGACTATCTTGCTGCATCCATGGAGGGATAGGGGAAGTGCCGCAGGGGCCGCACCAGCTGAATTGCCAAGCAGCCTGGTTTCTTTGCACTCCCGTCGCTTAGGCGCGTTGGCCAGCGGGTGGCGCGCGGGTCCACCTCAACGCGGAGCATGCCCCACGCCAAGCACCTGCTCAGAGGAAGGGGAAGGGGGCGTGGAACGGGCTCGGTCACTGCAGTGTCTAAAGAGCTGCTTCCAAGTCTCTGCACGTACGGAGGAAGGATGCCCCGTTCCAGGCGGAGAGGAGCGGCCCCGGGAGGCTTCGTCGTCTTTGCTGCGCTCTGCTGGAGACGCCGCGGCGCTGGCCCGCTGAGCCCGGAGCAGAGACCCGCGCACCTGGGCGCCCCTGCCGCGGGAGGCGGATCGGAGCTCCTGGCAGCTGCAGAAAACACAGAAACCCAAAGGCAAATATTTACGTGCCTGCAGAGGAAGAAACTGAAACCTCTACGCGTGATTTAAAAGGCGTGATAACAACTGCCGTTTGGTTTCTGGAACCGGGCTAGTCCAGCTTCTTACAACACCGCCCTTTAGCCCGCAGGCCCGGC
Organism: Piliocolobus tephrosceles; assembly: GCF_002776525.5. Classification (NCBI taxonomy): domain Eukaryota; kingdom Metazoa; phylum Chordata; class Mammalia; order Primates; family Cercopithecidae; genus Piliocolobus; species Piliocolobus tephrosceles. Next base: position 130,659,866 of record NC_045437.1, read on the forward strand.
TCCCCTGCCGCTGGGGCCAGGGTGTGGACGTTAACCACCTGGGAAGTGAGGGGTCGATGACAAGCTTACTTTCTCTGGAGTCATCCTGGGTTCTAGGGACCCTTAAGGCAGAGGGCAGGTAGAAGTTACATCTGGAAGCAGCACCATCAGAGACTGGGAAAGAGAGGAAGCTGCTTTTCCAACTCGGTGTTTAGCAAAGTGGACCCCGTAAGACAGTAGGCGCCGTTGAGCGGGGAGTAAAACCTAGCCCTTATCCGGGCAATGTAAGATGGAGCACCCATGCACCTGGAATTACGATGGGGCTAGGCCTCCAGAAACCCATTGTAAAGTCAATAAATCGTAAATTGAGCCCTCCTGAGTCATTGACCGTCTGTACAATGCTTCTCAATATCTGGTCCATGGACCAACTGTATCATTTCTTTAAATGCAGATTACTGGGTCTTATTTCCATCTGCTAAATCCGTTAGAGGGGGCTGGAGGTAACTGTGAGTCTGTATTTTTAATTAGCTCACTGAGTGATTCTCCTCTCTGAGTTTGAGAATCACAGCTCCAGCTCTTGGTACTAAAAGCTGTCGGTTCAAATAAAAGAGCCGGCCTCAGAGCACACACCTCTTTTCAAAGATGAGTCTCTCTAGTCTCACAAGTCAGAGGGTGCAAATTAGGTCACGTGATTGTGAATAATCAATATTTTCTGTCTAGGTTGGGTGTACTGGCTTACACCTGTAATCCCAGTGCTTTGGGAGGCCAGGGAAGAGGATCACTTGAGGCCAGTAGTTTGAGATCTGCCTGGGCAACATAGTGCGGCCCTGTCTCTACAAATTTTAAAGATTAGAAGAGCATGATGGCATGCACCTGTAGTCTCAGCTACTTGGGAGGCCAAGGTGGGAGGATCCCTTGAGCCAGGAGTTCAAGGCTACAGTGTCACTGCATACCAGCCTGGGTGAGCATTGTCTCTTAAAAGAAAATCTGTCTACTAGTCCTCACCTGTCAAACTCAGGCCCTCTTAAAAGGCTCCCCAGATATTTCTGGGGGCCCTGTGGGTTCCTTTCTTCCCACCACCTTCTTAATAACTGCTTTCAGCAAGTTGCATTAAAGAGTAGTCACTGCTGCTGATGCTTCTGGTGCTTCTGTGAACTCTCCTCCTCCTTCAGGGCTATGCTGTGTCCCAGCCCTCCCAAAGCTGCAAAGCCTCAAGGGCTAGATGGAACTCTCTTCCGTTCAGGTCCCACAGTGCCTTGTTCCAAGCAGAATGCTCCTCTTTCCAATGCAGGATCAGGCTTTGTCAGCAGGGCCCAGAGGCAGCACTGCTTGGCCTCTCAGTGATCCAGAGTCCTTTGAGGAAAGAGTTTCTTCCAAGATTATTTCCAGTCCTTTTTCAGACCCTTTGGTGTGCTGGTAAGTAGCTCTACAAAAAAGAAAAGAAAAAGGAGCCCTGATTTGTAGTGTTTGTCAATTTCTGTGGTGTACATATTCCCATCAGCATATTTCAAGCTGAATTATGTCACTGAAGGCAAAGTTGAACAGAGATGCTTATAAACTGCTCTCAGCTGGTACAAGTCAGCTTTAGCATGCTACTACTTGGGGCCTGGCCAGAGACCAGATATTAAGACATCATTCATTCATTCAATAAATATTTAATGAGTGCCTGCTGTGTGCCAGTTATTATTCCCTGATCTAGGAATCCAGAAGTAACCAAAGTAATTAAAGTACTTGCCAAGGTGGATTTCATATTCCAATGGAGGAGACAGCCCATAAATAAATAATAGATCAGTTCACAATATGTGCTAATTAAAAGGTAAAACCAGGTAAAGAGCTACAGAGTGATAGACGATCTGTTTTAGAAGGGGTAATCAGGGCCTCTTTTAGGGGGTCACTTTTTGAGTCCTGAAGGGTGCGAAACCTGTAAATATCTGGAATGAGCACAGGCAGAGGAAACAGCAAGAGCAGAGGCTCTGTCTCTGGTGTGTTCATTAAGGGGACCCATGTGGCTGGAGTGGAGTGAGGGAGGGGGTAGTGTCAGAAGAGGAGGTGGGAGAGGAAACAGAGAGGGGCAGACCATTGCAAAATGTGGATTTTATGGATGGGAAATCATTGGAGGGTTCCAGCAGAAGCATAGTCTCATTTGCTTTTCTTTTTTTTTTTTTTTTTGAGATGGAGTTTTGCTCTTTTGCCCAGGCTGGAGTGATATGGCCTGATCTGGCTCAGTGCAACCTCCATCCCCCAGGTTCAAGCAATTATTCTGCCTCAGCCTCCTGAGTAGCTGGGATTATAGACACCCGCCACCTCGACTGGCTAATTTTTTTTTTTTTTTTTTTTTGTATTTTTAGTAGGGATGGGGTATCGCCATGTTGGCCAGGTTGGTCTCGAACTCCTAACATCAGGTGATCCACCCACCTCGGCCTCTCAAAGTGCTAGGATTACAGGCATAAGCTACCACATCCAGCCTCATTTACTTTTCAAACAGACCATTCTGGTAGCTGGGGAGGAGGGGCAAATTGACAGTTTTCTGAGGTGGAAACCCAGAGTTTAGTTAGGAGGCAACTGCAGTGGTTCAGGCTGGAGATGATGGGGTGGTGGTGGCAGTGGAGGTAGTGCAAAACAGATGGATTCTGGGTAGCTTCCGATGCTTGATGTGGGGTTTAAGAGTCAGAGAGAAGTCAAGAATGCGCTATGATTTTTATTTTGTGCATTCAGATGAACATTGGTCCATTTCCTGAGATGGGGGAACAGCCATTGTGGGAAAGAAACAAGAGGTCAGTTTGGGACATGTTAAGTTTGAGATGCCTAGGAAAAGCCTGAGCTGGTGACATAATTTGGGAGTCACCATTGTGGATAAACTTAAAGTCATGGGAGTGGAGGAGGTGGCCGGGGAGTGAAGAGAAAGGCCTAAGGACTGAGTCCTAGGAACCTCAACATTTAGAGATTGGGAAGAGGAGAAGGTTCTCCACTGAGGAGTGGTCAGCGAGGTTGGAAGCAGTGTGAAAGAAGTGCTCAAAAATGAAAAACCATGTATCAGTCACACCAAACGTTGCTGAGAGGTGTAGGAAGATGAGGCCTTGGCTCATCAAGATCCTTAATGCCTTGACAAGCAGAGTTCTCAAGGAGAAGTAAGGATGAAAGCCATCTTCAGTGGATGGCAGAAAGAACCCGAGGAGGGAAAGTGGAGTCAGGGAAAATAAACGTGGAGTGCTTTAGTTAGGGGAAATACCGGGGTAGTTTGGTAGCTGGAAGGCAACACAGGTCAACAGAGGAAGAAAAGGAGAGATCAGTGATGCTAGAAAAAAAAGATCTTGTCTCTCTGCCCCCAGAGATCCACCTGCAAAATTCCCCTTCTTGCAGAATCCTGTGACGCATGCATGCCATTTTATGCAAACAGATGTTTGGGAGGACCTGTGAGCCACTAATGCAGCAGACACAATCAAACTTCAAATCCCAATTTCGGTTCGGCTGGCACCCTTGCCACATTCCCACTGCCAAGGCAGTGATGAAGATCCTTGTTCATCACTTTATCTTAAGCGTGTCTGGCTGAGAAGAGGCCCCAGCGGCATGTGCTAAGTGGGTGTTGAAGGAATACCTGTCTCTGTTACCTCCGTAATGAGAGTGAGAGAGTGTGGTGCCAGAACACATGGGGTTTAAGGCTTGTAATGGGGGAGAATCCTAACAGAAGGCATCGGGTGCTCTCTGACATCTCTCTGCACGTGTTTTCCAGGTGGGGGTCGGGGATGGTGGAGAGGAAAGCCTTGTCCAGGGTATTCTCTTGGACAGATCACAGCCCTGGACTGGCCAGCCCTTGGGACTTTCTGAAGCAGCAGAGGGATCTGGCTGGGATAGGGAAGTCCTGCTCACTCTGCCCTGGTGGGGAAGCTACCAGCCTCTGCCTTTGGAACCCCTTCATGAAAAACCTTCAGGCTCATCCTGGGGTCAGGCTGAAGGGGAAGGAAGGTGGTTACTTTCTTTTTTTTTTATTTATTATTATTATACTTTAAGTTCTAGGGTACATGTGCGTAACGTGCAGGTTTGTTACATATGTATACTTGTGCCATGTTGGTGTGCTGCACCCATCAACTCGTCAGCACCCATCAACTCGTCAGCACCCATCAACTTGTCAGCACCCATCAACTCGTCATTTACATCAGGTATAACTCCCAATGCAATCCCTCCCCCCTCCCCTTCCCCCCTCCCCATGATAGGCCCCGGTGATTACTTTCAACCCTGACTTCTGCAGCAGGTGCTTCCTCATCAATCCTTTTGATTGCATAAGCAAAAGCTTATGCACTACATAAGCTTTTGAGGAGTGGCCTTGAGCAGGATTAACTGAACGTCATCCACAGCAGATTGAGTCAGAGCCGCATCCTGCATGTGTGTGCATGCACGCGCAGAGCATCTTAGTAACTGCCTTTGGATAGGGACTGATGAGACATTTAGGTAGTGAGTAACTGGATAATAATTTGTGATATTCACTCATATTTCTGCCCCACCCATCCTTTCCCCAGATTCAATCAGGTAGCAGGCTTCGTGCCTCCCTCCTTCAGGTGAGGTGTGGGGGAGAGAGGGAAGCAGGAGAAACTTACAAGTTTTCCTGGCTTTTGTTTTCTAAAAGCTAGAGACCAGAAAGAGGGCAGAGGTAGGTGGGAGCTTGGAGAAGCAGGAGGGTGAGAGGAGCTTCCTCCCAGGAACAAAGGAGGATTGTGCAGGCTGGGGGTGTGCAGGACAAGGTTGGTTGGCTGCAAGACTCAAATCCTGGCTCTGCCACCTAGAAGCCATGTTATCTTGGAGTAATTACCTTAACTTTTCTAAGCCTATAAACGAGACAGTAATGATGCCTACCTCATTGATGTGTTGTTCTAACATTGTGGTTTTAGTCCCAATGTTCTGGGTTGTTGATATTAAGCTTTGGAGGTCCCCGAGACACAAAGCTGCCTACCTGATTGGATGGGAAAATAAGTCAAACAACAAAGCACATCTCTTCCTGGCTTTATGCCCTCTGACTCCTTTGCAAGTCAAGACCAGAAGATACCAGACCTCAAATCTTTCTCATCATTTCATTAGCTCTGTCAAGACAGAATGGACATTTCTAGGGCACCTGTTAGGTGCCCAATCACTTATTATTGTTACTTTCATCACCATTATGGGGATTGGCTAGGCTTAGCTAGTTGATTTTCACTTAGGAGTTATTTACATGTTTGGCAGTTGAGGCTGACTGCTGGCCAGGACCTTAGCCGGTAGGAACATCTCCATGTGGCCTCTCCATGTGGCTTGAACTTTCTCATAGAATGATAGATGGGTTCCAAGGGTGAGCATTCCAAGAAAGAAAGACGGGTGGAAACAGAATCACCTTATATGACTTTGGAAGTCCCATAGGTCACTTCTGCTGCATTACATGCAAGACATGGGTGATTAGGCTTCACCTCTTAATGAGAGGAGTGCCAAAGAATCTGCAGAAATATTTTAAAACCACCAGACCTTTCTAAGTATGCATAATTGGACAAGTTACTTAGCTTCTTAGAACTTCACTTTCCTCATCTGTACAGTAATGATAATAACCATAACACCTTGTTTATGGAAACAAAGTGAGAACTAAATGAGTAAATCTGTGTAAAGCCCTTAGGACAGTGCCTATCACATAGTGATGGCTCAATTAGAGGTAGTGCTTACTTTAAGAATTATCTCATTAATGTCCACGCAAGCCTTTGAAATAGACATTTGATCCCCATTTTGCAGAGGATGAGACAGAGGCCCTGAGAGGATAAGTATCTTTCCCAACCCAAACATCTTCCCAATTCCCAATAGGGAGTCTCCTCTGGGAATGATGGGGGACATTGGAAAACAGTTACAACTGAGTTCTTCAGGGCCTGGGATAAGTAGAAACCTTCACCTGAAATAGTACCCCTCAAAGTATTGTTCTTACGGTGTAAAATCGAGTTAGTGGACCACAATTAGCACTATTATTATTATTATTATTATTATTATTATTATTGTTATTATTATTTTTTGTAGAGACAGGGTTTCACCACGTTGGCCAGTCTGATCTCAAACTCCCGGCCTCAAGTGATCCACCTGCCTCAGCCTCCCAAACTTCTGGGATTACAGGCGTGAGTCACCGTGCCCATCCCCAAATTAGTACTTTTAAAAAAATGACATCTAATAATACAAAATGGGAACTATTTGAGTACATTTTGTAAATATGGGTAACTTTCATGAAACTTTTGTTTCTTACATCTCTATCCATCAGTGGTTTTCATTTGGGAGCTATTTTACCCCCCTAGGAGGCATTTGACTGGAGACAATTTTGATTGTCACAGCTGGTGGTGGGAGATGCTGCTAGCTTCTAGTAGGTATAGGCCAGAGATGCTGCTAAGCATTCAACAATTTTCAGGACAGTGCCTGCCCCCTGCCCAACAAGTAATTATCCAAATCAAAATTTCAATAGTGCTGGGATTGAGAAATCTGGATCTGTCTGTATTTATATTTGCATAGCTATATCTCTCTATGTATACTGGGTGGTAATGTAAAATGTATTTCATCCTGTCAGTTGCAGTTGGAAAGTTTGAGAGCCCCTGGCCTAGAAGTCTCTACATGAGTCCAGCTCCTGGACCTTGTTTTGCCCTCAACATTTGCTCATCAGCCCCAGTTAGCATCTGCCCCTGCTCAGATGATTTGGATTTATAATTTGTTTTCTTCTGGTTTTCTTTTACTGTGAGGTCTCCCAAAATAGTATATATCTCAGGAGAGTTGAAGCGTCTCATAATGTACCCTCAAGAGAGAGTCCTCTAATACCCCTTACCCCTGGCTCAGAGAGGTTTGCACTTTCCTGACGGCTAATTCTAAGACTCCATTTTCTCTGTTTCCTCACACTGGATAATGCTATCACTAATACTGTTGGCTATTAGTTGAGCATTTTCTATATGCCCAGTACTTCTCAGTTCTATGCATTGGCTCATTTATTTCTCATAGCAACTTTGTGAAGAAGATTCTTTTATTCTGCCAGTCTTACCAATCAGGAAACGGAGGCTGAGAGAAGTTAAATCACTGGTCTAGGACCACACAGTTGGCAAGTAGCAGAACCAGGATATGAATGCAGTTCTTTCTGACCTCAAGCCCAAGTCCTAAAGATCAGGCTGTACTACTACTCGTCTGAGCTATGTTTCAACCCCATCATAATCTGGGGTTGAAACCCATCTGTCACATAGAAAGATCTAGAAAGAGAAAAAATGTCTCAGTTGGGGCCAGGCAGTGTGGAGTCTTGTTCTGGCTCTCCCTCACACTAGCTATGTGACCGAAGAAAGAAATCTTTTAGAGTGTCATTTTCCTCCTCTTTCAGGTGGAGATTATTGTACCTGTTTAGCCTGTCACAGGAAAACTGTAATGAGGTAACTCTATGGACATGGAACCTCTTGGGCCAGTTCTGTGGCCACCCACCCAGTCACCTTTCACAGATCTCACCTTGAAACTCCCTTCTTGAATCCTCATTGCTGGCAGGTTGTCAGGGCTCCCTAACCACCCTTCCAGCCTGGAGTCCCTCCCTCTACCTTTCTCTCTCTTTTGCTGCCCGGTGGTCCCTGTGAAACACGACTTTCCTTCTATGGCAAATCTTAGGCTCTCCTTACATGATGGTCTGCTTACATTGGTGGGGCTCCTTCTGCTGCCTTGATCTGCCTCTGGCTTCCTTTCCCAGCCCCATCTTCTCCTCTTCCTCATCATGCTTTGTTTCCTCTGCTCTCCTTCTTGCCCTCTCTACTTGGCCACATCTTTTTTTTTTTTTTTTTTTTATGGGGTCTTGCTCTGTTGCCCAGGCTGGAATACAGTGGCAGGATCTTGGCTCACTGCAACCTTCTTCTCCCAGGTTCAAGAGACTCTCCTACCTCAGCCTCCAGAGTAGCTGAGTTTACAGGCATGCACCACCATGCCTAGCTAATTTTTGTATTTTTAGTAGAGATAGCATTTCACCATGTTGGCCAGTCTGGTCTTGAACTCCTGACCTTGGGTGATCCGCCCTCCACAGCCTCCACAGTGCTGGGATTACAGGCGAGAGTCACCACGCCCAGCCGGCCACATCTTTTAGACCCATCTCAAAAGCTCCATGAAGCCTTTCTTATTCTGTGCAAGTGGACATGAACCCTTGGATTCCCAAAGCCCCTTATTGGTATGCCTACAATGGCTCTTAATAACTTCCACTTACTGAACAAATACCATGTGCCAGGTATTTCACTAAACATGCTACATCCCAAGTGTAACTGATCTTCATGACAACCTTTTAAGATAGGTATTATTCTCATTTTACAGAATAAGAAAACTGACCCTCTCAGAGGATAGGTGACATGCCCAAGGAGACACAACTAATATATGGGAAAATCAGGATTGTCATCCAGTTCTAGCTGATTCTATGGTTCTAATACTTAACTCATGTGTTACACAAATATCTTTCTACCTTGTATGTAAGGTTTTTCTAAATTAATTTTTTTTGGTAGAGATAGGGTCTTGCTGTGTTGCCCAGGCTGGTCTGGAAGTACTGGCCTCAAGCAATCCTCTTGCCTTGGCCTCCCAAAGTGCTGAGATTACAGTTGTGAGCCACTACACCTGGCCATTTTGAATGACTGTACAATCTCCTCTTTCACAATGAAATTTTCATGAGAGCAAAGACAGGTTTTGCTCAAGTCCTTGGCTCCAAGCTTTGTGTAGGTGTTTAAGAATAGTTTGCAGAATGAATGAATGAAAAAACAAATGAGCGAATGAAGTACTGCACAGGTGTCAGTGGTTGGCTGGGTTTCAGATGGTGTTTGGTGATATCATAGCATGCCTCTGACAGTAGTGGCTGACACAATATTTGAGAGCATTCACTAGGTTTTAGCGTTTTCCTCTGCTCCCAAGCAGTTTTGTAAATCTCTTGTGAAGATGCTGTTTCTCTGAATAAAGCCATCAGCAAGGGCCAAAGCTGTTTGTGTTACTAATCCTAATGAAGTTGTTTCCAAAAATAGCTTATCTGAGGATTGTGCAATGAGGAGGGGAGAACAAAAGCTGAAGTGACAGATCTGCAGAGCCTAGCTAGCTCTTGTCTCTGGCTTAGTACAGATAAGAGACAGAGCCTCAGAGAGGGCCAGGGAGTTAGGTAGGGGCTGAGCCAGAATCAGACGGCAGGCCTTCAGACTCCATCCCCACTTAGGGGCACAAGGGAGAGCACTGACTATGGAAACACCAGGGTTGCCGGGCAGTGAGTCCCAGATGACATTTGTCAGATGCCACTTCTTACAGGAAGCCCTCCCTGACCAGAACTGCTCCATCAATTTAGTGGTAGGACCCAATGCCATGTGCTTCCCACAGCACTCTGTTCTGCTACTGTAGCATTTTCACAGTCATGGCAGGGTAATACACATTTCTTCATTCGAGAATATTTAGTGAGCACCTAAAATGTGTCAGGTACTACATGAAGTGCGGAGAAACAACAGCAAAACAAATATCCCCATCCTCATGGAATATACACTTTCAGTGTTTGTGTGGGGAAACAGACAGTACACATGTAAATAAGTTTGAAAAATATATGTCAGGCAGTGATAAGTACTATGGAGAAAAATAAAGCGGGAAAGGGCAATAGGGATTGCTGGACAGTATTGGCAATAGGGAAGTCACTTTTAAATTGGACGGTAGGAGAAATCGGATGATCACTGAGAAGGTGACATTTGAGCAAAGAGGGGAAGGAGGTCATGGAAGAGGCCACATGGAAAGAAGGGGCTCCAGGCAGAGGGGACAACAAGTGCAAAGTCCCTGAGCTGGGAGTCGTGAGGCTCCCCCTGCCGCTATCATTTGAAGAGTAGCAAACAGGGATGGTAGGAAAGAAGATCAGAGAGGGAATAAGGGCAGGTCATGCCTGTGTGCCCCCTCCTCACCCCAACGCCCACACTTCAGTGAATTAGCTTGGACACTAAACCTCTGACTCCAGCCAAATCAGCTGGATGTTAGCCACTCATTGCCCAAGGGAACGGCTGTCAAGGGGAAACTAAAGAAAAAAGTGTCAAATTCTTGGCTCTTAACTTTCAAAAGGCAGGTCCAGGTATAAGCTGCCAAAACTGTGGAAGGATGCAAATTCTTCCAAATCCAACCAACCTTGGGGGGCAACCTCCTTGCAAGAACCTGGAGCACTTTACCATCACCGTCATCCCTCCAATGGGAGATGGAGCCTGACACTGGGGTCTCACCAAGTGAGAACAGTAGTGGACCACCCTCTATCTGTGATGCACTTGAATGGGATTGCTTGCTGACCTGCTGCCTCTCACCCAGGCTGAGTTCCCTGACCCTGGGTCTTGGTCTCCCTCCATATTGTGTTCACATGTCTAACACAGGGCCAGATTCCTCACTCTTCTATGTTCTCTTTGGCTTCTTCTGTATATTGAGGAAGCATATTTGTTAAGAAGTTTATAACCTGGGTTCCATGTGTCCTTTGGGAGATTTAGCAGGGCAGGAATAATAGGTGAAGTTTGAGCCTGCTGTGTTCATTTTTCTTTAGCTTTTATTAGATTCTTAAAGGAAATGCTGATCCAGGAAAAGCTGAGAACTGCTGGAACGGAGGATATACAAGGTCCCCCATAGTTAATAAAAATAGTGCCTACTCTGTGCCAAGCTCTTTCATATTTTGTCTCATTTATTGTTCATCCCAACCTTGTGAAGTAGGTGCTAATCGCATTCCCAATTTACAAGCAAAGTGGTTGGCCTCAAGAGGGTAAGTGCTTGACTTGGGTAGGAGAGCTGGGCCTTGAATTCAGGTGCATGCTTGGGGCCACTGTCCTGGTCCCCTCCTCCACCTCTTCTGTCACAGGATGTGCTAATCCTAACACATGTATACTTCCCTTACCCATTTTGGTTTTGTCACCTGGAATGTTCTATAACTTTTATTAAACGTTTAAAGTTATTTTTAATTTTAGTTTGGACTGGTTACCTTTTTGAGTAACGTGTCTTCATGCTGTAGGACAATTTTTTTTTTTTTTTGAGACAGTGAGATAACTTGCTCTGGGAGTTATCTCGGCTCACTGCAATCTCTGATTCCCAGGTTCAAGCGATTCTCCTGCCTTAGCCTCCTGAGTAGCTAGGATTGCAGGTGCGTGCACTACACCTGACTAATTTTTATGTTTTTAGTAGAGACAGGGTTTCACATGTTGGCCAGGCTAATTCTCACACTGCTGGCCTCAAATGATCCACCCACCTCAGCCTCTTGAAGTGCTGGGATTACAGGTGTGAGCCACCGCGCCGGACCAACAAAATTCTTTTACTCTGTGATAAACTTACATCTTTCTTCTTCAGGGTGGACCCTAAGTCCTAAAACCTGGAATCTGACCCAAAAAACCTGAATTCTTTTGTCTCTATATTGAGATTTTCCAAATTTCATATATCCAAGTAAATAATTGAAGAATGACTACCTCCGTTAATAGCTACTGTTCATGGGATGCTCACTGAGTGCCTGGCATGGTGTCAACTGTTTTAGCCTCATGATCTCATTTGATCCTCCCGATGTCCCTGTGAAGTAGTTAGTATTATTATCTCTATTTTATAGTTAAGGAAATGGAGGTTTAGACCCATGATGTAAGCTGCCCAATATCACACAGCTACTAACTGGCAGAGGTGGAATTTGAGTCCAAGTCTGGAAAATTAACTAGTATTTCATTTGCCAAGCCACTGGCCTCTTGACTGCGGTTGGCAGATTTATTCCTGTGCATGCTTCAGTGGTGACAATGGCCCAGCAGTCTGGGTGGCTGGAGAGGAAAAAGTAGGGCTGCTTTGCTGCCTGTTGGGAGATCAGAACAGAGAGGACCTGTCTGTCTGAGGGACTCTTGATGAACTCTGGGTCCTCCTGGATACAAGGACTTGGAAAGGCCAACAAAATGTAGACTCTGGCTAGGGGCAGATCTGGACCCTAGTACCCTCTGGGATATGTAAGCCACTGCTTGGCCAGTCTTCCTTCTGGAAAGAAACAGGAGGCTGCTACTGCCTCTCTATGCTGCCTGGGTGACCTCCAAACACCAGTAATGAATGAAATCATCAGAACTGAGCAGCTCAGGAAATGCCTTTAGTGCCTTGTGGCTTCAGATATCCAAGGTCCAAATTATAACTTGCATCTGCCCAGTGATTTGCATTTCGGTGTTTATACTACAATGATCTCGTTGAATCCTTTGTGTGTCCTGGTGGGCTGTGATGATTATGTCCATTTGCTAGATCAGAAGAGGCAAGATGAACTGCGCAAGGTCATGCAGAGCCAAGATTTGAACCCAGGCCCTATTGACTCCAAATCCCATTTACTTGCACTAGACCAGTGCTTTTTAAACATCATTCTGTGGAACCCCAGGGTGAATGGGGCAGGCCAGAGCAAGGGTCTCAGGAAGAGGAGGAGGCTGAGGAGGCTCTGTCTTCTTCTCTCCACTCCACTCCACTATGAGCTGATCTTATATCAGATATCTGTGTAAGATTTGTTAGAAGATGTGTGTTCCTAACACAATGTTTTCAGAACTGCCCCAAATGATTCCTTCTTCTCTGGGAATGGAGTTGGGGTTTTTCTTTTCCTAGGGCCCTCTTTTCTCTATTTGGGGAAGAAAAGGACTGCTCTCTGTTGGAGGATGTACTTAACTACAGGATGGTAGCACAGGGGAATGTAAAAGGTACTGGACAAAGAGGCAGAAGACCTGGGTTCTACAGCTTTGGTGTGACCCAGTAAAGTTATTTACCTCAGTCTCCCCATGTGTAAAATTGGGGGAGTTGGCCTAGATAATTACTAAAATACAGTTCAGAGCATATAAACCGAGGATAGTGAGATCTTACACAGGGGTATGGCATCTAAAATTGAATGAAAATGTAACTTTTTGGTATGTGCGTTTTTATGGAAAGAGAGTCTATAGCCTTCATCAAAATCTTAAGGGGTTTTGTGATACAGAATCTCTGGCTTCCTAGGATTTTTTTTTTTTTCCCTGATGGAGTCTTGCTCTTGTCACCCAGGTTGGAGTGCAATGGTGCGATTTTGGCCCACTGCAACCTCCGCCTCCTGAGTTCAAGCGATTCTCCTGCCTCAGCCTCCCGAATAGCTGGGATTACAGGTGCCCACCATCACGCCCAGCTAATTTTTTGTATTTTTAGTAGAATCGGAGTTTCACCATGTTGGCCAGGCTGGTCTTGAACTCCTGACCTCAGGTGATCCACCTGTCTCGGCCTCCCAAAGTGCTGGGATTACAGGTGTGAGCCACTGCACCCAGCTGATTTTCTTTCTCTTTTTCATTTTTTGACAGAACTGCTGGACAATCTTGTTTCTCCTTTTGGGGGTATCAAGTTGTAAGAATGTCGTGAGGAAGGCATTTTCAATAAGGAAACTAGGGCAATATACAAAGATAAGCAGAACTAAAAGATGGAAGCTACAGGAAGGAGAAAGAGACCGTGAGTAACTTGACAATCTTGTTTGTGCCCCTGGATCCAGACATACCCGACACCCCTACACTTTTCAACTACATCAATCACTGGCTCTTTCCCCTTTAAGTATTTTCTCTCTCAATCACCTACAGAATGAATGGTCGATGTGCTAATATTATTGGAAGAGGTCCTTGCCATTTGCAAAATTATGAAGCTCAACTTAGAAAAGCAAAGTAGAAAGAGAAAAAGGGATGGAATGTGGGAAGAGCGTTCCTCCTAGGCTTTTCTGAATCTCTGAAGAAAAATGTTTCATATTTTACTCACTGTCCTTTATTCTCTTTTCAAACTCGGGGCTTTCAGAGGCAGCAAAGACCTTAGAATCAACTCCACCATTACACAGACGGGGAACCAAGATCCAGAGAGGGGATGTAACTCTGCTCTTCATACAATAAATCAGTAGTAGGACTGAGACTAAAACCCAAGTTATTGACTCCAAAGAATGCTCCACCTTTCTGTGTGACCTTCCTCAGTGCTTTTTCCCAGGCAGGGTCACAAGTCAGCAAAGCTTGGGAGGGTTCTTGTGCTCCAGTGTGCTGCTGGGCCCCAAGGATCCGTACCTTATCCAGAAAGGTCTGCAGTTTGGATGTCTTTTCAAGTTCTGTGGGCACAGGCAAACAATCAGTGGAGTGTTGGCCTGGAGATGCAAAGGGAAGGGGAAGGGAACCAGCCCCTCTCTCTGCCTGGGCTTTATCCTCTCAGGAAATAGGCCCATTTAGGAGACTGGCCCGGGAACCCCAGCTAGGGTTGGGGTTCTAGGGATTAGGACCAAGCCAGACATTGCTCAGTGTTGGTCACAGCAGGAAGGAGCCGCAGGAGGATTCAGATTCTGCTAAGGGTCAAAAGCGGGTAAGCAGAATTTATTAGGCAAGTCCAGGGCGTCACGTTCAGCCACAGGGCCAGATTGGTGCAGCCCCTTAGGTCAGTAACCGCAAAGGCATAAATGGGACCTAGGGGAGCCAGCACTAATTGTCCTCGGGATGTGGTGAGAGCGGCTCTTCTGGGGTGGAGATTGAAGGGCAGGGGAAAGGAAAGCGAAGAAAGAGCCTAAGATCTAGGACGGGGTCAAATCCGAAGCAGAAGAGGAAACGCAAGGCTCGGCCTGCCGCTTGTCCACAAACCACTCAAAGCCGCACAGGAGAAATGACCTTTAATGTCGACTTTGTTTCCAGCCCCACCAAAGTGCCATCCTTCAGTGAAGTACAAGGAGGGGCTTGAGAGGTACGAAGTCACGACACACACAACGCCCTCGGCTGCCTCCTGGGCACACACTCGCTCCGCCCCCACAGGGCGGCACCACGCGCACACACATGCGGAACACACGCACACCGCACAGACACACTCACTTGCACCCACGGTTAAATACAAGTAGAGAGGGACTCGTTTATATATACACAGAGGGAGAGAGAGAGGTAAATCCCGGCGGCGTCGGGTCCCCCAGGCTCTCAGCATGCTCGGCCCGGCTCTCCGCGTGGTACCTGGCACCCATGCCCCTGCCAGAAAAGCAGCTGCCCCTCTCCCCGGCCCACCCACCCCGTTCCCCTTGGGGCGCGCATCTACCCGGCGTGGACGCTCCCCTCCCCCCTCCCTCCCCTCCCCCCCACTATGTTTTCCTCCCCAGGGAAAGGAAGCTGCGCATGGGGTCCCTAAAACTGCCCGGGCGCCAAGGGCATGTTGCTTTTGAAGCCCGGCTGCCCGTTGGCCACGTCGGCCGCGGCCTCGCAGCCTCCGTTGCTGGCGCCGCCGTCGGTCCCAGGGCTCTCGGGCTCGGCCAGGAGCTTGAAGGTGAAGAGCTGGCCGGAGTCGTGGCGGCCGCGGCGGCCGGGGGCCTCAGGCGCGGGCAGGCTCAGGAGGGCGCCGGGCGCCTTCCACTCGGGGAAGGCGCACAGCTCTACTGGCGGCGGCGCGCCGCGGCCCAGGTAGCCCGGGCTCGGCGAGGCCGAGGGCAGGGTCCTCTGGCTGCCGCTCAGGCAGCTGCCGCTGTCGTCCAGCGAGTCCTTGCGCGACTGCGAGCGCTCCAGCGAGCCGCCGCGCGTCCACGGCCGGTAGGTGTAGGCGCAGCCGCCCAGGCGACGGCGGCGGCGGCGGCGGCGGCGGCTGCGGCACTGGCACCCGAGGATGCGCACGAAAGCGCGCTTGAACTCCTTGCTGGAGCATGGGTAGATGATGGGGTTGAGGCAGCTGTTGAAGTAGCCCAGCCAGAACACCACCTTGAACACGGCGTCGGGGGGCTTCAGGGTGGAGAACAAGGAGCCTGCAGTGGGGAGGGGGTGGGCACGGGCAGAAAGACAGCAATTTGTGAGTAGTCAAGCTCTCGCCCCAATATGCTCCTCAACATTGTCAACCCACAGCGTTTCTGCCGCCAGGCCTTTCCCCGAGCCAGTTCCTTGGCCCGGAATACTTCCCTTTCCATTTCAAAATGAATGAATCCTACATTCATTTTTAGGGCCAGCCTCAATGACTTCGCCTTTGTCCATGAAACCTTTCTTGATCTAGTTGAACAGCATCTAGGCTCCTATAATTTCTTCTGATAGCACTTGGCACCGTCTATCAAAGTGGTAACAATAATCGCCCACAATTGCACATCTCTTTTGGGTCAGGCACTGTGCTAGGTGCTTTCCCGATATTAGTTTATCCTTCACAAAACGTCATGAGGTAGATGCTGACTTATTTCCGTGGAAAGTAGAAGGTGTATTAAAGACCTAAATGTGAAAGGTAAAGTTTTAAAGGTAAAAGAGGACAACATAAAAGACTATTTTTTTGATCTAGGGGTGAAGAAAAACAATACTTCAAAAGGACGAATCATGAGGCAAGAATCTGAGAAGATATTTACAATGTCCAAAGCAGTCAAGCCATTGATATTTAGAATATGCAAGGAAGTCTTACAAATCAGCAAGAGAAAGTGTTCCCAGTAGAAACGTGGGCAATGGAAATTAGCAGGAAATTTACAAAATAGGAAACTCAAGGGCTAATGAACATATGAAAAGATAATCAAAATATTAGGCAGTCAAATAAAATAAAAACCACAAAGAGGCCGAGTGCAGTGACTCATGCCTGTAATCCCAGCACTTTGGGAGACCAAGGCAGGAGGATCACTTGAGCCCAAGGATTTGAGCTCTGCCTGGGCAGCACAGGGGGATCCCGTCTCCACAAAAAAATTAAGCATTAACCAGGCGTGTTGGTGCGTGCCTGTAGTCCTAGCTACTTGGGAGGTTGAGGCAGGAGGATCCCTTGAGCCCAAGAGTTCAAGGCTGCAGTGAACTATGATCGTGGCACTGCGCTCCAGCCTGGCTGTCAGAGTAAGACCCTTTCTCTAAAAAAACAGCAATGAAAATGAAAACCACAAAGGGACATATCTGATAGGCTGGCAAAAATTAGGAAGCTGGATACTTCCAAGTTCACACGGGTGTGGGGTGTGGGGACACGAGGAGCTTTGTGCATCGCTGGTGGGAGCACAGGCCGTATACACATCCTGGAGATGACTCTGGTAGCACTTGGTCTAATTAACTGTACAGACACCTTGTGACCCAGCCATTTTGCTCCAGGTCACAGATCTCAGTGAATTTTCACACAAGTCCATAAGGTTCATATATGAGGGGGCTCATGGCAATATTGTTTGTCGTGACGGGAGGTGGGAGACAACCTGGATGTCCCTTCCTGGGAAAAGTAGAATGGGGTAGATGCATTCTTAGATATTATGCAGCATTTGGAGGCCCGGGGTGACATGTCCACATGACCACATGGAAAGATCTGAAATACATGGTTCTTTGTGAAAAAAGTAGGAAATAGAATGAAGTTTATGACATAATACCATTTAAGTAGTTCACCAAACAACCACATGCATTTTGCAAAAACACATTCAAATTAACAAAAACATATTAAAGACAGAATGCCTAGGGGTGGAAGCAGAGGGAAATGGGAATGGATAAAAGGAAATAAATCAATATAATGAGACAGGCCTGGCATAGACTCATGATAATGAGATGTTACGAATAAGAAACATGATTAACTTACCCCTCTGAATTTAAGATCCCAAAACATTTTATGGCAATATTCAAAACAATTTCCATTTTAAATATAAGTCAGCTGAAACTTGGAGAGGTTAAATGACTTGCCCCAGGTCACACAGCATGCTTGTAATATATCTGGGATTTAAACTAAATTCTATTTGAATAAAAATGTTTTTTTTTTTTTTAAAAAGAAGATGCAATTAGTAATCTGTGTAAAGATAAGAAAATATAAAAATGCAAAAAGAAAAACTATTTTAAAAGCACATATAACTCTGCAGTGCCAAAATACCATATTTTGGTGTCTATACTTTCAGATTTTTCCTCTTGTATATACAAATTTAAATATCTTAAGAAAATGGAATACTTTCTAGAACATTTTGTACCTTCTAACCCTGTCTCTGTCCCTGCCACCTGGCTTGTGGCATATTTTGTATTCTACTTCTCAGACTGAGCTTCCCAAGGGCCTGGTCTGTGGGATCATCACTGAATTTATTTGTTAAAAGAAGAGTCAACACTCTTAGAGCGTATCTGAATGGGAGGGATCTTAGCAACTGCCAAGTCCAACCAGTTTGCAAGTGGAGACACCGAGACCCAGAGAGTAGCTGAAAATCCCTGAGGTGGTTGGCACAGATGCCACATGGATTCCCATCTTTGATTTTGGATTGCTCTTGCATTTCCTCTCTGTAGCATTTCACTTTCTTGATTATTTGAGATTTGGCCTGTTTCAAACCTGAAATAATCAAGAAGAAGAAATATAGGAGCCTGACTCCTAATTCTCTGTGCAGTAACTCAGTGGTGGCTCCTGGGGGTCAATGACTGGGCTCCTGGTGCAGGACTAAGTCAGTCAGGAATTCAACTTAGAAAGAGGGTTATCCATACCTGGATGTAAGCGCCAAGTGTAAGTACTGACCTCTTTTCAGGTCGGGGGGAAATGTGGCAGTGGGATACTTTCTAGGTTTGGTCTAGGTGAGACAAGGGAGGGCACTATCTTGTGGCCTGTTTTGTGACAAGATTCACACCATTAGTTTGGGGTTTCACCATTGGAGCTACTTTTTTGGATTAAGACTCTGTACAGAAGGCCCCAGCTGAAATGCAACTATGGTATATGAACACCTAGTTATTCCCTGATGCGGGGAGTTGTCTCTGTCCACAGGGATGGGCTTATTTCTGTCACTGAGTCTGAAGAACATAGGAAACTGGCCTTGACAAAATGGGACACTGGGGAATAAATTTTGGAGAGGGCCAGACATGGTGGTTCACATCTATAATCCCAGCACTTTGGGAGGCCAAGGCAGGAGGATAGCTTGAGACCAGGAGTTCGAGACCATCCTGGCCAACATGGTAAAACCATGGACAGGATCTAGAGCAGGAAAGCATGTTTGTTGAGGACAAACTTGTAACTTCGTTTGGTGCCAACCCTGTTGAAGGTGGTTGTGAAATAGGCAATAAATGGATTAATGAGGACGCAACCTGAGAAACTGGCTCTTTTAAAGGTTGCACGAATATCAATAATGCTAATAGCTAAGATTCATCATAGCCACCATTTATCTTGTGTGTGTGCTCTGCAGGTCCTGCACTAACTCTTCACACCACTAGCTTATTTAATAATTATAATTGGAAGGTACCAGTGAGGAAGGTACTGTTGTTGGTCCCATTGTTTTGGATCAAGAGACCAGCATATGGTAGTCATAGTTATTTAAATTCTTATATGTTCATTCATGTGTTCATTCATTCATCCGTCCCACAAACACTAAGCTCCTGCTAAGTGCTAGGCATGAGGACAAGCTGTGGGAATACAGAGATGAGTTTGGGGTGTGGTGTTGCACCATGGCAGCTAATAGGCCATTCAACAGAGCAAATGTAGCATTAAGAAGGGGGCATACATTTCACTTTCCCCCATGTCCGTGTGGCATATGTTTTTTGGTTGTTCTTCACGTCCATCACACTGGAAGTACCTTGTCAGGGACAATGATGGGCTAGATTTTTGCCTTCATTTTCTTACAAAGTACCCTCCAAGGACCATGGCCTTGAGAAGTGTTCAGCCAAAGGTGAGGGGGTGATGCCAACTTTTCTCATGGGCATTTACTGCCAAATTTGGGTCTGGGCTTGTTACACTGTTTATTCCTCTGAGAAGAAGCAGCCAAGGGCCATTCTTTGCCCTTGGCTCATTATGATTAGGTAGTGTGGTCAAGTGGCTGGAACCCAGAACTTGGGATGACACAGACCCATATTGAAACCCCTCTTGAGTTATTGGCTGTTCAGCTTTAGAAGAGTTAATTAGCCATCTCAGCCTCAATTTTCCCATCTGTAAAATGGTGACAATATCTGTATCATAGAATTACTGTGAATACATGAAAATATCCATGTAAAATACTTGACACAGAGTCTGGCATCTTGAAAATAATAAGTAGTGACCATTTTCTAAATATACTTTATATCCTGGCCCATTCTTCTCCAGGAACTCAGCTCTGCTTAGCCCCACCCAACTCAGATGGACTTCTTTATTCTGCACCCCATAGAATTCATACAAGCAGATCGTATTTTGTTATTTTATTATTTGCTTTTTCATGTTAAGCCATCCGAGGGCTGGCTGAATCCTGGTTCGTCACCCAGATTGTAAATTCCTTCTGGGAAGGAGCTATATCTTCATTTCTTTTCTTTTCCCTTCCAGATTTGTATATATTTTTTATTTCAAAAGTAATCCATGCTGAATTTAAAAAATACATATCACAAAAAGTCTGTTAAGTCTAGAGTAAAAATACTCCACTTAAGCAGAAGGGATCAGAGTTAACAGTTTTATTTTGAATCCTTCCAGGTTTTAAGAAACAGGGTCATACTGCACATTCCTTTCCCCAAATTGCTCTCTTTGCTTAGAATATGTAAAAGATATTTCCCTGTCAAAGTACGTGGTGCTATTTCACTTCTCTCCCTGCCCCACAAGGGCTGCATTACATCCTACTGTCCAGATAGATGGTAGTTTTATTTAATGCCTTCTCTATAGGTGATTTCCAATTTTTGGCTATTATGGACTGCAGTGATGAAAAGCCACATGCATTCACTTTTTGCATGCACATTTGAGTGTTTCTGTGCAATAAATTCCACGTGAGGAATCACTGGGTCATTTTCACTTTTAAGCACTGACAGCCAAATTGCCTTCTGAACTGGTTGTACTAATTTACCCACCTATCAACTGTTCCTGAGTCTGACATTTTCCCTACAACTCCCCAGCTTTGGGCTCTTTCAGCCTTTTTACTCCTCACTTGTTTGGTAGGTGAACACTGATGTTGCTCTCTTATTCCATCTGCATTTCATTTTATTTTGTCCTCCTGCAAAGGAGGGCACCCTGAACAAGTTCTCAGTGACTTCTGACAGGGAGTCCCCTTTTTTATTGGAATGGGACTCCCTGGGATAGAATCCTGGTTCTGGCCATGTGACCTTGGGCCAATTTCATACTGTTCCTAAGCCTTAGTTCCTCATCAGTAAGCTGGGCTAATAATAGTACTAACCTCTCTGATTGTTGTGAGGATTAAGCAAGGCAAAAACATGTAGAGTCCTTACGAGCACTCTGGATCCCAGATGTCTGCCACGCAGTCAACTGCATGAACAGTAATTAACTAAATAATAATTATTGTCCCTGTAAATCCCTGATTGGGCTGGAAATCTAATTTTAGGAAACATATTTGGGACCTATTTTACTAACTTCATGTATTATTTTGGGTAAACTGCTTTCCAATTTTGTGCCTGTTTTCCTTCTTTAATTGAGTGGCGTGAGCTGGGTCTTTTTCAGTCTTAAAATTCAGAGTTCTGGCCAGGTATGGTGGCTCACACCTGTAATCCGGCACTTTGGGAGGCCAAGGTGGGCAAATTACCTAAGGTCAGGAGTTTGAGACCAGCCTGGCCAACATGGTGAAACCCTGTCTTTATTAAAAATATAAAAATTAGCCAAAATGCTCCTGAACCCAGGAGGTGGAAGTTGCAGCGAGCTGAGATTGCTCCATTGCTCTACAGCCTGGGCTGTCTCAAAACAAAAACAAAAACAAAAAAAATTCAGAGTCCTCATGAAGTCAGAGACCAAAGCCTTGCCATCCCTGCTGGGGCATGCCTGCTTCCCTAGACTCTCACCACAGCGGGGCAGTGTGGGTCAGGGACTGGACCGCCAGGCTGCCACGGATTCCACAAAATTTTCGGCCCCCTCCTTCCTCCTTCTTCCTCCGCCAGCACAGTAGCTGCTGGGATTAGGGGGGTCCCGTTTGCTGCACTGGCCTGCCCTCGTGGAAACCAATAAGCTGTCGTTAAGTGACAAGATGCTGAGCCTGTTAGGCATGTAAGAGGATGTGTGACAGGGATCTTTTCCCCTGGGCAGCCAAACAGACCTGTCATTGGAGAAGAGTGTGGTGGGTGAAGCTGCTGGGAGAGGGGAGTAAATACAACAGGAAGTGTGGGTTCCTGGAAGGCCCGGACACTCTGTGCTGGAAGTCAGGGCTGCGCTGGGCTCTTTAACAATGCCATTAACCCCCTGTGCATGTTCCCGAGCCTGGCCCTGAGCCTGCCTCCGCTTCTCTTGCTCATGGAATGTTCCCGACGCTTCTTGCCCTGCCTCTTGGAATCATGGCTTGCCAGGCCTGGGAAGCCTCCTTCCTTAATGGAGGGTAAGAGAGGGTGAGGGGAGTGACTCACTCAAGGTCACTCACCTGGTGAATGGCAGAGTGGCCACCAAGACCTGTTCAAGTTGCCATTCATTTGCTTCATTAAATATTTATTGAGGCAGTGGGGTTTAGTGGTTAAGGACCTGCTCAGACATCACAGGTAGGTAGATCTGGGTTCAAACCCTAGCCCTGGCATTCTCAGCTGGGTAAACTTGGAGAAGATCCTTACGTTCGGTGAGGCTTGGTTTCCTGGAAAATGGGGACGGTAATAATTCTTTTCTGTACGGATGAGGTAAGCTCAGGCTTGGTAAGTACCTGGCACATTGAAAGCACTTAATAAGTATAGCTATGATGACTGCTTTGAGTGCTGCTACTATTACAACTGCCAGTGCTGCTGTTACCATCAGTACCACTGCTACCGAGATGAGGAAGGTGGTGAAGAGGATGAGGTCTTTGTGCTGTCTAGGCATTGAGACTTACCCTACTGCTCTTTCTAATACCAGCTGAGTCATGGGCTCCACATGGCTCCTGAACCTGCTAAAATTGTGGGCAACATTCCTGTATTTTTCTTGGTGAGATTCTATAGCTGTCTTCATGGTCTTAAAGGGATCAGTAACCCTCAAAGGGTTGAGACTCACTCATCCCAGGTCTAAAGCTTGCTATAGAATTCATCATTCTGCCACCTGGACTACCATTTATTTAGCGCTTTCCTTTGCATCAAATAGCCTTTGGTATCTCAACTCTTTTGAGCTTTCTATCACTATTTTAAAACTTGCATCATTTGCTATAAATAAAACATCATGGTGGAGAAAATAAGATGAAAACAAAACAATGTTTGTACCTCCTGGATAGCTCCAGACTGTGGTGTGAATGAGGCCTGCTCCCTTTTTCTCAAAAAGGGAGATTAGCAGTGGTTGAGAGGTGCTGAAGACATTTTGTCCCTAAACCAAGAGGCATTCCTCTCTGAGGAACCTAAAGGATTAAAAGAGAAGTGAACAGGGAACCACTTTGTCTCTGGAGAGCCCAGCCCCTGGCACCCGTAGTAAGTGCTGAACAGATATTTGTTCAGTAATGGCCTGACTGAATATGTGACTCACACTGTCTTGTGCTGTCTCTAGATGTCATTTCAATCTTGCACACCACCCAAATCCATAGTGAATTTCACCTGCTGTGTAGGTACAGCCCTGGGAAAGCACATGTGGGAGGCATTTCCATTATTTTATTCTTTTTTTTTCCGGGGTGGGGTGGTGAGGGGAGGAAGGATAAATTGAGGAACAATGTTACCGTGAGCCCACCCACGTCACTTGGGCTTTGAGTGCCCAAGGGCGATTTAGAGGGACTGAGAAATGCAAGGATCAAAGACTCACATTGAGCAGGATATACACAGGGAAAAACATTTTTTGGCTGGACATGGCCCCAGCAGGTCATCCTTAAGGTGCCATTCAACAAATGTGAACAGTAAACAATGAACACTGGAGGTCTCAACCCTCTGTGAACCTCCACTCCTCAAAACCTCAGGGCATGTCTGTAGAATAGTGGCTGCCATTTAACAAGCTCTAACTCTGTGCCAGGCAATGGGCTAAGCACTTAACTGCTGTTGGGCCAGTTACTCCTTCAACAGCCGCTGTTCCCAGGACAGCCCCTCATGACTGTGTTCTAGAAGGAACCATTCATACTGTCATTTGCAAACAATTCTTGATGACTGTGTCCAACCTGCATCACCGGCCTGGGGGCCACAATTCTTACACATGGGGGAACAGAAACTCAAATTTGATAGATAAGTTGCCGAAGGCCACAGAGCTAGTAGGTAACAGTTAGAATTTAAATCCAGGTAGCTGTAACAGAGGCTCTTAATCACCACAATCACTACAATGCAGCTCACAGGAAAACAAAATATACATACTTATGTGTGTGTATATATATATATATGTATTTGTTGTTGTTGTTGTTTATTCACTGTCAAGTCTCAATGCTCATGTATAGAAAGGTCTGGGAGGGTGTGCACTGGAATGTCAACTGTGCTTATCTTTGAGTGCAGGGGAATTATGGGTGAATTTTCCTTCTCTGTGCTTTTCGGTATTTTCCAAAATGTTCTCCATGAACACAAATTCCTTCTGTAACTGGGGAAAATCCAATGAATGTTATCTGAAAGCTAAAAGACAGGCCAGGTGCAATGACTCATGGCTGTAATCCCAGGACTTTGGAAGGCTGAAGCAGGAGGATTGCACGAGTCCAGGAGTTTGAGAACAACCCAGGCAACATAGACGTTGTCTCAAAAAAAAAAAAAAAAAAAAAGAAGAAAAACAAGAAATAAAAGCTAAAAACCAAACAAGCCAAAAAGGAAAAAAAAAAAAAAAAATTAGCCAGATGGCGTGGCCCCCACACCTGTGGACCAGCTACTGGGGAGGCTGAGGTGGGAGGATCGCTTGAGCTCGGGAGGTTGAGGCTAAAGTGAGCTATGATTGCACCACTACATTGCAGCCTGGGCAACAGAGTGAGACCTTGTCTCAAAAGAAAAAAAAAAAAGAAAGAAAAAAAAGAAAAATAAAAAGCTGAAAAACAAGCCAAAAGATGCTGTGCGTATTGGGTCCTTGTTATGTGCCGCCAACTTTCTTAGATCCTATTTCATTTAATCCTGACAATAGCTCCCTGAGCAGTGTGGGCTTATCCCTACTTTACAGATGAAGAAATGGGTAGAGGGCAGCACCAGTGTGAGGTCCCTCACAGGTGAGAGAATGAGAGGTTTAAAATGAAATCAGATGACTTGAGAGATTTGAAATGAAAATGAAATCAGATGATTTGAGAGGTTTGAAATGAAATCAGACGGATGGCAGCACCACTCAGACAGATGGCAGCACCAGTCTGAGGTCCCTGAGAGAGTTTTTAAGTGAAATCTTTTGTTATTAAGCCCAGTAACCCCCTCGTTAGTTCCTGGTGTGCCTGTGGTCCCCTGTCCCTATCGTCTTATTGTAGGGCATAAGTGGAGGAATCTTTTTAGTCTTTACATATTCTTTTTTCTTTGAGACAAGGTCTTACTCTGTTGCCAAGGCTGGAGCAGAGTGGTGCGATCTTGGCTCACTGTAACTTCCACCTCCCAGATTCAAGTGATTCTCCTGCCTCAGCTTCCTGAGTACTTGGGACTATAGGTGCGTGCCACCACACCCGGCTACTCTTTGTATTTTTTGGTAGAGACAGGCTTTCATCATGTTGACCAGGCTGGTCTTGAACTCCTGACCTCACGTGATCCACCCGCCTCGGCTTCCCAAAGCGCTGTCTTTACATATTCTTAAATCCATTGGCCTTCACTCAATATTGGCTGAAGAAATGAGGCAATGAGCAGGCTCAGAGACTGTGGCATGGTGTGGGGACCTAAAGCATCACTTATCTGGTCCACAAAATGCCAGCCATGGGCTGGGTAGTTTCTAACATTCCTGCGGGCCCTGACGTGCTGGAACTCTGGGATTATAAATTTGATTTGATTTATTTCACAGTCAGTGTCAAACAAGCCAGTGACCTCAGGGGAGTCAGTGGGTGGAGAAACTGTTTTGATCCTCTTGTAAATGGAGTGGAACTCCTCTGCAGCACGGCTCTTATTAGGGGCACTTGGCTACACCGTCAGCCAAACCACATTTCCTCAGCTGAAACAATTTGGTCCAGTAAAAACTGGAAAAATTTACAATAGTTGCTGCTTCTTTCAGCACCAGCTTTGTAAAAGGTTTCCTTGGATTTGGAAATTCCCTTCAAGGTTTTTCCAGTTTTATTTGCCACTTAACCCTGGAATGAGATCATAAACCTGTCCAATTAATACAATATCTTTGGGCCAATAGAGCCATGTTAAGTTTTAAAACAAATGCTGAAAACAATAAAAATCACCAGAGTCACCTTTACAACGACTCCATTCCCAAACCAGTTATTAAGGTACTACATTTACAAACATTCTCTATTGTTAATTCTCCAACAGCCCTGCTACTATGTATTTCATTTTACAGATGAGGAAATTAAGGCTTAAGAGGTTAACAGGGTCACATGCGTAGTATGTGGTGGACTGTAATTAAAATCCAATTTTGAAGCGTGGGTTTTTACTTGTTTAATAATAAGGAAAAGGAGCATTTATTCATTTCCTTAAACACTAGGGAATTTCTCCCTTAACTGGGAACACTGAATTGTCAAAGCACTTTTTCTGAAACTAAAATGTGGCATTTATCTCTTTCGACCTTGGATTACAATTGCTTAGGTCTATATCTCATCTCCTCTGATTTGACTGTGAATGAATAGAAAAGAGAGTTCATGTCTGACTCTTCTTTCTCTGCCCGAGGCCTACCTAGCACAGTGCCTGACACGTGAAAGGCACTCAGCCAACAGGTGTTGCATGAATAATAGTGATAAAAATAATAAAACCAAAATACATTAGCCTCTGGCTATGCAAAATGAGGCTCGTGGATAAGCAGCATCTGAGTGCTGGTTAGACATGCAGAATCTCCGATCCAGTGCATCAGAATCTTTTTTTTTTTTTTTTTTAAGAGCTGGGGTCTTGCTATGTTGCCCAGGCCAGACTGGCCTTGATCGCTGGGTTCAAGCAATCCTCCTGCTTCAGCCTCCTGAGTAGTTGGAACTACAAGCAGGTGTCCTCATGTCCAGTTCAAAATCTACTTTTTAACAAGATCCTGAGGTGAGAAGTATTGCCTTAGCTCACATTATAATTTTACTTTTAAGAACTGTTTTTGTGTGTATCTTGGGATTCATGGGTGAGCAAAGGCTGGGCTGAGAGCCACCTCACTATGGGGTTGACTCTCTTGGCCCCAATCCTCCAGTGGCTCCTCTAGTTTATAGGATAAAGTTCAAACTGCTTAGATTAGAATACAAGACCTGTTCAATGTGGCTGCAATGGACTGATTCTCTGCAACAGCATTGACTTTTCTGGCCCCTTTCCTTTTATTCACACTGTCCACACTGGCCTGAGATGCCCTTTTCTCTCCATCTTTTCCAGGACTGGTTCACATTCTTTCTTCTCATAACCACTTTCCTCTGAAGTGTGAAAGCAGAGGGAAGGAATGAACAGCCCAAGAAGACCCGCTAAGATCCAGATGACTTACACACCTGACCTATTAATATTTTCCTCTTCACAATAACACGGGGGTGCCTCATGTAATGCCTTGGGTTCTGTAACTCCCAATTTACAAATGTGGAAATGGAAGCCGTGAGTGTATGGAACTCACCCAGGATGACACAGATATTAAGTGGTAGAGTTATGATTGAAACGCTAATCTTCCTGGCCTCAAATTAGTTTCCATAATACACAATATTATTTCTAAACTCTTAGACTACTTCTGGGGTGGGGAAGGCCGGAACTAGGTACTTAGGCTTTTTTGTAAGTTTTTTTTACATTTTTAAACTTTTTATTAAACTAATATTATTTTGCTTCTACTAATGACGACTCCTAGAAGTAATGACATCTTCACATATATTTTATCTGGCTATTAAGATGCAAGTATCTAGAAGCCAGGGATTTTGTGCCACCTTTAACTTAACAATACTGGTTAAGCAGATAATTCAGTGCCATATAATTTCAGGGGCTCACAGCCCTGCTGATCTCATCCACAGATGTCCAGGAAGTACACAGCCCCCAGCTTAAGAGTCTCTGCTCTTCTCTCTACAGATTTCTATCATAACAGTTGAACTTATTTAAGGGTTTGTCTTCCTTGTTCACAAGCTCCTTAAGGCCAGGGTCAATCTTTCTTGTCTTGGTTTCTCTGTCACCCAACATAGAGCTTGTCTTATAGTAAAAGTGTAAAAATACTTGTTGAGCACATAACCTCCTTTTCATGTGCCTGACTCAGTATCGGGTTCATAATAGATGCTGAATAAATGGCTGTTGCCTGTATTTGATTCCTTTCTCTTCTTTACGTACCTAAATGACATTCATGTGCCAACACCCAGCTCAGTTTCCATCTCCTCCCCAAGCCCTTTCTGACTGCTCCAGACTTCTTCTTTTTTATTTACCATCAAAGTCCATAGTACATGGGTTAATCTAAAGTGCCATTGTTAGGGGGTGTGCCTCTTAACTCTTTGAGAACTGTAAAAGCTCCTTAAAAATGAGGTCTGTGTCTTGCCCTTGTAGCACAGGCCTCGGTATGCAGTCAGTGCCCGTTGATTAGCACTGACTAACTGATCGACCCATTCCAACTTCCAGTAGGGGAGCTACCTTTTGACTTAAGCCCAGAGTTGAAAGCGGATGGGATGAAATAGTTTCTGCAGCACTAAGGTTCCATCTTTGATGCCAGACTGAATTTGTTCCATGCTTTGACCTCATTGGAAATAGCACTTTCCCTGCAGAACACTTTTAGAAACTGAGCATTGGTGGGACTTACTGTGAAGAAGCTATAAAACTTTATAAAGTGTCATAAAAGAAGACATCTATAAATGGAGATACATAGATTGCTTTTGTACGGGAGTCTCTATCCAAGATAACTTCAGTTTTCCCCAAATTAATCTGAACATTCCAAACAGTCTAATTAAAATCCCAACAGGTATTTGTTGTTGTAGTTGTTGTTGTTGTGTGGAGAGTTAAATGATCCAAAACCAAATTTATGGAAGAATATGGAATTTGGAAGAATAACTATGAGAAAAATATCCAGATCAATGGAAATAAAGAGGAATGGTAAGAGTGGGTATGAAGAAAATGGGTAAACTCAGCTCTATAAATATTAAAACCTGTCATAGAATCATAGTAATTTAAAAAAATCCTGGGGCAGGAAGTACAGAAGAAGGCAGAAGAAAGATCAATGAAATTACGTAGTTTAGAAAGAGAACCAAATATCCATGAGAATTTGATATGCCATTTCAATGCTTTTTGGAAAAAACAGACTGTAAGTGGTGTTGGGGCAACAGGATAGCTATTTAAGAAAGAAATAAGGCTGGATCTCCACTTTATTTCTTACATTAAAATAAACTTAGGCAGATCCAATATTTTAAATATAGAAAAATTGTTAAAGTATTAAAAGAGGATATAGGTACATATTTTTACAAGTATGAAATAGGAAAGACCACAGCTAAAAGTCCAGGATTTGTAAATAAGTGTATTGATGAATTTGTCTAGACATTTTTATAAGGCTGCAAACTTCAAAAACAAAAGAAGAATTGAGAGAATTATGTGTAATTCAAATGACAATAAAAGGAATGATATTTCTTTTCTTTTCTTTTTTTTTGAGATGGAGTTTTGCTCTTGTTGTCCAGGCTGGAGTGCAATGGCGTGATCTTGGCTCACTACAACTTCCACCTCCTGGGTTCAAGTGATTCTCTGGCCTCAGCTTGCTGGGATTACAGGCGCCTGCCACCATGCCCAGCTATTTTTTTTGTATTTGCAGTAGAGACAGGGTTTCGCCATGTTGACCAGGCTGGTCTCAAACTCCTCACCTCAGGTGATCCACCCGCCTTGGCCTCCCAAAGTACTGGGATTACAAGCGTCAGCCTGGCCAAGGAATGATATTTCTAGTACACAAAGCTGTCTTTCAAATAAATAAGAGAAAACTCAATAGAAAACTAAATCATATGAATAAACAAATAACAAGAGTACGTATAATTGATACCTAATGAATTAATGAGAAATGTAACTTTTTTTTTTTTTTTTTTGAGACAGAGTCTCTCACTCTATTGCCCAGATTGGAGTGCAGTGGCATGATCTCAGCTCACTGTAGCCTCCACTTCCTGGGCTCAACTGATCCTCCCACCTCAGCTTCCAGAGTTGCTGAACTATAGGTGCGCACCATGGCACCCAGCTAATTTTTGTATTTTTTTTTGGTAGAGATGGAGTTTCACCATGTTGCCCCAGGCTGGTCTTGAACTACTGGGCTCAAGTGATCTGCCCACTTCGGCCTTTCAAAGTGCTGGGATTATGGGAGTGAGCCACCAAGCCTGGCCTGAAATTTCTTTACAAAATAAATAATGCAGCGGCCGGGCGCGGTGGCTCAAGCCTGTAATCCCAGCACTTTGGGAGGCCGAGACGGGCGGATCACGAGGTCAGGAGATCGAGACCATCCTGGCTAACACGGTGAAACCCCGTCTCTACTAAAAACTATAAAAAACTAGCCGGGCGAGGTGGCGGCGCCTGTAGTCCCAGCTACCCGGGAGGCTGAGGCAGGAGAATGGCGTGAACCCGGGAGGCGGAGCTTGCAGTGAGCTGAGATCTGGCCACAGCACTCCAGCCTGGGTGACAGAGCGAGACTCCGTCTCAAAAAAAAAAAAAAAAAAAAAAAAAACAAACAAAATAAATAATGCAAAATAAAAAGCAGCAAAATAAGACTGGGGACGGTGGCTTGCACCTGTAATTCCAGCACTTTGAGAAGCCGAGGTGGGCAGATCACTTGAGATCAGGAGTTGGAGACCAGCCTGGTCAACGTGGCGAAACCCCATCTCTACTTAAAATGCAAAAATTAGCTGGGCATGGTGGTGCACGCCTGTAATCCCAGATACTTGAGAGGCTGAAGCCGGAGAATTGCTTGAACCCGGGAGGTGTAGGTGGCAGTGAGCCAAGATTGCACCACTGCACTCCAGCCTGGGTGGCAGAGCAAGACCCTGTCTGAGGAAAAAAAAAAAAAAAAGCAAAATGTTAAAATATTTTAGGTATATTTTTGTGGAAGATATTTTAAAAAGTGCTTATGCTCAATTTGGCAAGTGTGTGGGAAAACAGACATTGTCATACATTCTGGGCAGAGATGTAAATTTTGGGTGGAAAACTGGCATTATCTAATAAAACTAAAATAAGCATGACTTTTGGTCTAACTATTTGACATTCAGGAATTTAGCCTACATAAGTATTCTTGAAAGAGAGCAAAGATGAAAGTATAAAAAATTGCAGTAATGCTTTCCATAAATAGGAAATAATTTAAAATTTTAACAATAGGGGACTGTGAAATAAACCATGTAGCATTTACATAATGAAAAACCATACATTTATTAAAATGGTAAGCTGTCAACAATGGGATGATGTCCATAACAACATTAAGTAGCAAAAAAGCCAATGTCAGGAAAGAATGCTTAGAATGCTTTGGATTTCTCTAAAAAAACCTCTGGGTGTGTGTTTTGGTATATTTACAGCCAACAAAAAAATAAAATGTGGAAATCTGGGTGCATATACACCAAACTGTTCATAGCTGTTATCTCTGGAATGTGTTTATGTGAACGTTTTCACGTTGTATTTAAAATTCTTTTTGCAATGAACATTTTTGTTTGTTTGTTTGCTTTGAAAAGGGTCTCCCTCTGTCATCCAGGCTAGTGTGCAGTGATGTGATCATAGCTTGCTGCAGCCTGAAACTCCTGGGCTCAAGCGATTTTCCTGCCTCAGTCTTCTGAGTAGCTGGGACTACTCAGTGTCACCAGGCCTGGCCAGTTGAAAACTTTTTTGTAGTTGCCCAGGCTGGACTCAAAACCTTGGGCTCAAGTGATCCTCCTGCCTCAGCCTCCCAAACTGCTGGGATTACATGCAGGAGTCATTATGCCTGGCCTCAGATATTTCTTTGGTTATCAGAGAAAGAGAGAGAGAGAGAGATTGAGGGAGAGACAAAGGTCGAAAATATAGGGATGAGAAAGGAGCTAGAAGAGGACTAGTAGCTGGTAGGCCTTGAAGCTAGGTCATGGCCTTTCTGGACTCCAGTTTCTCCATGTGCAAAACAAGGGGGTTGCATTAGCTACCAGGGCCCCCTCCTTCTCTGACTTTTAGCCTTGTGTTCAGCCTTTAGAGGTAGAATGGAAATTAGGGAAGAAGGTGCAGATATTTCTCCAGCCAGAGTTTCTTTGAGCCTAGGACAAACAGGCCACACAACACTGGATCCTTCCTTCCTAAGCAGTAGATGAACCTGCCGGCTGGCAGAGAGGCACAGGTGTCTCAGGATGAAAGGCTCTACAAGAGAACAGGGACAATTTCCAGCCTTGGGGAATCAGATGGTAAAACACTGAGATTGGACCACTTAGGCCATTAGGCTCCATGCAGTCCCTTTCATCTCTCCTCTCAGCGCTGATTTCCTTGCCCTCTTCTTTCTGACTCATCCCTTTGTTCTGTCCTTTCGCTGGTGGGCATTGAAACTTTTCCTACATCCAAACTGATACGACAAGTTAAGGTTATGTCTGGAGCCCTGGATGGCTCTGTGTCACCTCTCACTTCTGTGGCTCCGTCTGGGACACATTCTTCCCTGAGGAGGCCACATCTGGGACTCATACCTTCCTTGACACTGGCAGCCCTCAGGGCTTCTCCAATACAGAGTGAATGATGCTGGTACACCGTCTCTAGGGTGTCTTGTCTTCTCACCAGAGCGCTTTCTTGTCTTTCTGTATCCTGAAGGCTAAGCACATTGCCTGGCATCATGAATATTGTATAATTAAATGATTAGTCTTTGCTGCTGAAGGCATGCCACTCTCCAGGTTCCAGCAAGATGAACCCTTATCTTGCTTCTCAGTCTAGGTCTACCGGCATGCCATAAACGACCCCGAAATTCCAGCCCTCAAAGACTCCTTACAGCAGGGAAACCCTTCAGGTAGCAGTACAACTTGAAGATGTCCTGTAGGACACCCAGCTGGGTGGGCTTACTGTGATCATATAAGAATGTTTTCTGAGAATCTCAATGCAAAAAGATCTGAATGTGTTCAGTATTATTGCCTGTGATGGCTACATATGGTAGCCTGGATGCCAGGTGGAGGAGGCCTTCCTATTCCTTCAAAGTCAGGTGAGATTATCTCCTGTATCCCTTTCCCATAACCCTGGAAGTTCAAAGCCTTCTCTTGGAGTCTCCCAATTCCTGTTGTAGGGCAGGGACACTACCTTCCTTGTGGCCTCCCCTGACTCATGGGCTCCATTTCCCTTGGTGGCCTCCTCTGTTTGCACCACACAGAGGCAATGATTCCATAAGAGAAAAATCACCCATACCAAGTGCAATGGAGTGATTGTCCTCCTAAAATCCATTTGTTGAAGCTCTATCCTGCAAAGTGATGGTATCAGGAGGTGGGGCCTTTAGGAGGTAATTAGGTCACGAGGGTGGAGCCCTCATGAATGGGATTAATACCCTTATAAAAGAGACCCCAGAGAGCTTCCTCCCCATCTTTCTCCCATGTAAGGCCACAATAGGAAGGCATCTGTCTGCAACTTGGAAGAGAGCCCTCACCAGAACCTGACCATACCAGCACCCTGATCTCGGGCTTCCAGCCTCCAGAACTGTGAGGAATAAATTTCTGTTGTTGATAAGCCTCCTGATCTATGGTACCTTGTTAGAGCAGCCAGAGCTGATTCAGACACCAAGCATGGAGGAGAACTGTTGATGCGGGTCTCCCTGACCCCTACTTGTCCATTCCCATCCCTGCCCCTCTCCCTTTCCCTCCCAGTTTGCTCCAGGAGTTCCACATTCATATAAATGTCTTTTGTTACTTTTCTTATGTCTCTTTTCAGGCAAGCATTTCTGTCCTGTCTACTGGCAGCTTTGGTGTCAGCCTTGTTGAGGGGCAGCCGGGGAGAGAGAGTTCGGAATGGTAATGGCAGAAAATGGCTTTCATTTTCTTTCTTTTTTTTTTCACCGGCTCTTTTTATGTAGATAAATGCTCCATTCTCAATTTGGCATAGGTTTTGGATTATTGCCCTCAGCAGGAGGTCCCCGAGCTTTGCTCCCCTTCACAGCAAGTCTGTATTGAACATCTCTTAGATGCCTGCATCTAATCAAGGAGATTAACACTGATTCAGGAGACAAGGAGATTTCACTAATTATTCAGTCCTCACAAGCCTATAGGGTGGGTATAATTATTACCCCATTTTATAGATGAAACAATGACAGCTCAGTCTGATTAAGGAACTTGCTCAAGATTACACAATGGTAGAGACAGGCTTCAGTTTGAGGCCTGACCCAGAGCTACTGGCCCTTCCACCACCCCAGTGCTGATTGCCACAGACTGGAGACTTGTGACTCCCTTGGAACATCCGGTGTGGGAGTGTGTAGAAGAAGATGAGGAGGTGCTGGTTACACACAGGGATGGAGAGATGTGTGGTGGGGATAGTTTGGAAAGGAGGAATTATTTGACATTGTCACTATCTTTTATTTATTTTTTATTTTTCTGAGACAGAGTCTTATTCTGTTGCCCAGGCTAGAGTGCAGTGGCATGATCGGCTCACTGCAACCTCCACACCCCCGGGTTCAAGTGATTCTCCTGCCTCAGTCTCCCAAGTAGCTGGGATTACAGGTGTGCACTATCACTCCCAGCTAATTTTGTATTTTTAGTAGAGACAGGGTTTTGCCATCTTGGCCAGGCTAGTCTCGAATTCCCAACTTCAGGTGATCCACCTGCCTCGGCCTCCCAAAGTGCTGGGATTACAGATGTGAGCCACCACACCCAGCTCTTGACATTGTCACTTTCAAAGAACGTTCCTATAAAAGTGATTCCATATTCGCATGTTTTGCAGACATAGGAATTGGAAGGGCAGGAAATAGCATCCCCTCTGTGTAACTGCAACAGGGCAAGTGTGTTTCAGAAACCCTGTAATGTAAGAAGCTTATTCAGCTCTTGAGAGGGGAGGCCTGGCTTCTTTTATGCAGTGTCCTGATTACAGAGAAGGTGGAGAATGTGTGCTGATTCTCACAATAATTAGAAATGGACTCGGTCTTTATGACAAAATCCAAAGAAAAATACAGAGAATGGTGGGGATCTGAATTTTATAACAATAACGACTACAATAATAGTAGTTACTGTGTACGGAGAGCTTATAGGTGGCAAGCACTGTAATAACTCCTAACATGCACCTCTCATTCGTACCGAAAACAATTCTATGTGGGAGATGCAATTAACTGTCCCCATTTTACAGATGTTGAAATCGACACTTACATGAGAGAAGTAATTTGCTCAAAGTCGTGGAGCTATCTCCATTCAACCCATGAGCTCCTGCTCTCCCATCTGCTGCTGTTTTAACT
The DNA here is from genome assembly GCF_002776525.5 of Piliocolobus tephrosceles. Classification (NCBI taxonomy): domain Eukaryota; kingdom Metazoa; phylum Chordata; class Mammalia; order Primates; family Cercopithecidae; genus Piliocolobus; species Piliocolobus tephrosceles. The sequence goes on from NC_045437.1 coordinate 130,694,894, forward strand.
TGGTGAGGTGGGCCACTAGGAAGCCAAGGACAGTAGTTTCCCCCTTCTCCACAGTTTCGCCATCCATGCTTTCAGTTACCTGAGGTCAACTGCAGTCCAAAAATATTACATACAATAGGATGTTTTGAGAGAGCGAGCGAGACCATGTTCGGATAGCTTTTATTTCAGTATATTGTTACAATCGTCCTATTTTATTATTATTATTCTTAATCTCATACTGTGCCTAATTTATAAATTGAGCTTTATTGTAGATATGTATGCATAGGAAAAAACATAGTGTATATAGGGTTAGGTACTATCTATGGTTTTAGGCATCCACTGGGGGTCTTGCAACATATCCCCCAAGAATAAAAAGGGCCTCCTGTACCAAAAGCCAATTTAAGAAAGTGTAGCAGATTCCACAGGGGACTGGAAAGTGCAGGGAATAAGCATTTGACTGTGAATACACTAGTTTTCAGATAACTCATTTTCCCAGCCAAATCCAGGAGAAACTGTAATAATTTAGAATTGAAAAGTCATCCTTCTGCCATCTCCAGGCCTCGTGAAAGTAAGTTCTGGGCCTCCAAGAAGGTGGAGGGAGAAGAGATGCCTAACTCACAAATCCTTCCATGATCTGTGGACGAGAAATGCCAAGAACAAAAGTGAGAGGACAGAGCAAAGAGTGAGTTTTCAAAGGATGGAAAATATAGGTAGGGATGAAAAGATAGAACTAAGCCAGACAATAAAAGGGCACAACAGCCCTTGCTTCCCTCACCACTCTGCTCCATATTTCTGACTAGGATGAGGTGGTTTTGTGCACAGTGAGACCCCAAAGGTGGCTATGGGTGGGTAGCCAGGCCAGGGCAGCTCAGGTTCCAGCCCGAGGAGCAGACTGCATTCTTTGCCCCTGTCTCACCGTGGTCTGGTCTGTCTATCCAGACTGAGCTAAATTCTCCACTAGGGGCTCTCTGCGCCTCCCGTTCGACAGACAGCCGCATCTTCTCGTGCGTTGTCAGACGCATCCCCGAGGCACCGTGGTAAAGGTGAAGGCTGGAATCAATGGATTTGGACATATTGGTCACCTGGTCACCAGGGCCGCTTTTAACTGTGGTAAAGTGGATATTGTTGCCGTTACTGACCCTTCATTGACCTCATCTACATGGTTTACATGTTCTAGTATGATTCCACCCGTGGCAAATTCCATGGCACTGTCAAGACTGAGAAAGGGAAGCTTTTCATCAGTGGAAATCCCATCACCATCTTCCAGGAGCAAGATCCCTCTAAGATCAAATAGGGTGATGCTGGTGCTGAATATGTTGTGAAGTCCACAAGCATCTTTTACCATGGAGAAGGCTGGGGCTGACTTGCAGGGAGGACCTAAAAGTGTCATCATCTCTGCCCTCTCTGCTGACGCCCCCATGTTTGTGATGGGCATGAACCACAAGAAGTATGACAACAAACTCAATATTGTCAGCTATACCTCCTGTACCACCAACTGCTTAGTGCCGCTGGGCAAGGTCATCCATGACAACTTTGGTATTGTGGAAAGATTCATGACCACAGTCCATGCCATCACTGCCACCCAGAAGATTGTGGATGGCCTCTCTGGGAAACTGTGGTGTGACAGCTGCGGGGCTCTCCAGAACATCATCCCTGCCTCTACTGACACTGCCAAGGCTGTGGGCAGGGGTCATCTCTAAGCTGAACAAGAAGCTCACTGACATGGCCTTCTGTGTCCCCATCACCAATGTATCAGTCATGGGCCTCACCTGCCATCTAGAAAAACTTGCCAAATATGACGACATCAATAAGGTGGTGAAGTGAGCATCAGAGGGCCCCCTCAAGGGCACCTGGGGTGTCACTGAGCACCAGGTTATCTCCTCCGACTTCAACAGAGACACCCACTCCTTCACCTTTGATGCTGGGGCTGGCGTTGCCCTCAATGACCACTTTGTCAAGCTCATTTCCTGGTATAACAATGAATTTGGCTATAGCAACAGGGTGGTGGACCTCATGGCCCACATGGCCTCCAAGGAGTAACAGCCCTGGACTACCAGCCCCAGCGAAAGCATGAGAGGAAGAGAGGAGCCCTGACTGCTGGGGAGTCCCTGACACACTCAGTCCCCCACCACACTGAGACTCTTCCATCCTCACAGTTTCCATACAGACCCCCTGAAGAGGGAGGGGCCTAGGGAGCCCCACCTTGTCATGTACCATCAATCAAGTCCCCTGTGCTCAGCCATAAAAAGAAAAAAATCTCCCCTAGGGTCGCCCAAAAGGGCAGATCACTTAAGCTTGCTAATTCCTCTGTCCACCTCCTTCCTTGCAAGCTGGAACCAGATGTTTCACCCCTAATCCTGAAATGTCACTGAACCTCAATGGATTATTACAAAAAGCTGCCCTGATGGATCGTTACTAAAAACTGCCCCATTCCTCCCAGGGAACACATGCTCTGGTCAAGGAGGGCTCACAGAAAGACCTGCCTGGCACAACAGCATTCAGAGCAGATGGACGGGCGAGGCCCTGGACCTCACTGTCTCTTCCCTGCTTGCCCTGATCTACTGCTTGTGACAGGAGGGGAGTGGATAGGGTTGGTGGAGGTTTGACTGATCTGGGACAAGGCTTTGCAAGCCATAAAGGAGCAGGATGCAAGGGGAGATAATGAAAAACGCCAGTGTGTGAAGAAGTGCATTTGGCAAGAGAATCCAACACTTACTCTTCTGAGGTTGCTGAAGTGCACAAATGGAGGCAGGCTGGTGCCGGCCGGTCCATCTGCTCTGAGATCTTGCTGATCTTAGTAGAGGACAGCATGACCTCAGGAGAGAGTCTTAACCTAGGTACCTCCCACTACATGGCAAATACACTGTTATAGTGCCTGGGTGTTTCATTGCAGTGTCTCCTGATCTGGTTCCTTATGCTTCAGGATTATTAAAAAGAACAATCTGGCAAAACCAGCATTTGAAGAATGAGTGTATTAGTCCTGCTTTTAGTTTTAGTTCTCATGTTGTTGATGCATCAATCCTCTGACAAGCCCAGAAGTTCTTTTTTTTTTTTTTTTTTTTTTTTTTTTGAGACAGGGTCTCACTGTGTTGCCCAGGCTGGAGTGAAGTGGTGCGATCTCAGTTCACTCAGGCTGGAGTGAAGTAGTGCGATCTCAGTTCACTGCAAGCTCCGCCTTCCGGGTTCACGCCATTCTCCCTTGTCAGTCTCCCAAGTAGCTGGGACTACAGGCACCCACCACCACCCCCAGCTAATTAACACCCCCAGTGTTAGCCAGGATGGTCTTGATCTCCTGACCTCATGATCCACCCGCCTCGGCCTCCCAAAGTGCTGGGATTACAGGCATGAGCCACTGCATCCGGCCAAGCCCAGAAGTTCTTAATGGTGTTTGTGAGCCACTGAAAAATAAAAGGCTATTTGATGTGCATATGTACATTTTCTGCGTAGCTGTTTCATGGCTTCCCTCAGATTCCCAAAAGCACCCATGTACCAAAAAAAGGATATGAGCCATTGATTTAGAGAAAATCATTGTTTTGATCAGGAACTATGTTGCATGCATGCTCTAAAAGTGTGAATGAGCTATCAGAAGATTGGGCTTCATTTTTCCCTAATGAACAATACAAATTGAGTAATACCCCATGTTGGTGATGATGTGGGTGAATGGGCATTCGTTCATTGAGGGTGGGCGTATACATTGGAATATGCTTTCTGGAGGGTAATTGAGTAAGGTGATTCAAAAGCCTTACAGTTTTATGTATTAAGTCTCCCTGAAATTACAATTTTAAGAATTTGTCTTAGTGGGTAAGTGTGCTAACTCTGCAGTCAGGCTGACTTGAATTAAATTTTAACATCACTACTTATTATCTACATCACTGTGGGCAAGTTACTTAACCTCTCTCTAGGACTCAGTTCCCTCATCTATAAAATGGAGATGATATTTATCCATAGGATTCTTAGAAGGGTTAAATGAGATAATACACGCAAAACACTTAGTATAGTATCTGGGACAAAATAAATACTCAATAACTGCTATTATTATTTAGATACAAGGATTTTATTGGCACATTATTTATCATAAGTAAAAATTGGAAACAACCCCAAATATTCAACATACGTGACTGGCTTAATGACACATACAATTCAACCAGGAAAAGTTAACTAAGTGAATATGATTAGAAACGTGTTCATAATATGTCAAAAGACAAAGAACAGATTACAAAACAGTACATTTGATATCATGCCATAGAAAAATGGCTGAATAAATATGTTTTCAACATTTCAGTGGTTATGTTTAAGGGGTGGCTTTTTATTATCTTTTTTCTAAGTCTTTTAAATTTTCTACAATGAAAACACGTGTATAACTTCTTGTAGTAAACATAACTAACCCAATAAAAGTTACTTTTTGAAAACATGATGACTGATCTCTGTTGAAAAATGCTTTGTGGCTTTGAGTCATCTTATCTGTGAAGGTTCCTTTCTTCATGTTGAAATGAGAGTTATATTTTCTTTCCTTGTTGAGACACCAGGAAACTCAAATGAAAGGGTGAGCATAAAGTGCTTTGTGAAGGGTGGTGCATGGCATGTGTGAAAAGGCCCAACTTCTTAACCTGTGGAGCTTTCACAAAATAATCTGTGTTGTAATGCAGGAGAACTCTGGAAGCCCTGTTGTCTTGTCCAGACTTAGAGAATATGCCTCCGGCCCTGGGTCAAAGCCCTGTTATGATTAACTCCAGGGAAGTGGTATGGATTGAGAATGAAGGTACAGAGACTTTCAGCTATGAAAATTGGTCTGTGGTCAGGATCCCAAGTTTAATCTCTGTGAAACTGATGGGCCAGTGTGGCCGTGCTTACTAATTAGACAGCAGCAATGTAATTGATCAATTCCCTTCATGGTGCAAAGCCAAAGAATCCAGGGACAGCTTGAGCTTGGAAGAGCTTGCAGAAAGCCAGAGAATGTGAATCCCTCTCCCAGAGATGTTAGCATGGTTAATTCTAAATTGCTGTGCTAATTGCTGGCTCCTTTCTCAATAACGGATAATATGGTGTTGCAACGTAGCTCCCGTGTCCCTCACGTGGCCAGACTCTAGGCTGGAGAGATTTAAATTGTGCTCATTCATTTCTTTCCTGGATTTACAGCAAGGATTCAATGTCATTAAGCTTAAAGAGTATTTGCTTTCTGGAAAGAAGCAAAGTCATAGCCAGATCCCCCATTTCATTTATGAATAGCTTTAGCGTTAATTTGAAAGCCAGTGTATTGATAAAAAGAATGTAAAAGGGAAACCATTAAAAAAAATTAGGCTTATTGCAACAACCCAGTATTGAGGCCAACACTTCAATCTATTTCCTGCAGATCAAATGAAAAAAAGTGCTATAGAGGCTGCACTGGTTGAGTGAAATAAGCATGGGATTTAGTAGCAGACAGAGCTAGTAGCAATCTCAGCTCTGGCACTTATGAGCCCTGAGAACTTGGGTCAATTATTTTACCTTTCTGAGCCATGGTTTTCTTGTCTTTTCTTTTTCTTTCCTTTTTTTTTTTTAGGTGGAGTCTCACTCTGTTGCCCAGGTTGGAGTGCGGTGGTGCGATCTCGGCTCATTGCAACCTCTGCCTCCTGGGTTCAAGCAATTCTCCCTGCCTCAGCCTCTGGAGTAGCTGGGATTACAGGCATCCACACCACGCCTGGCTAAGTTTTCTATTATTTAGTAGAGATAGGGTTTCGCCATGTTGACCAGGCTGGTCTTGAACTCCTGACCTCAGGTGATCTGCCCACCTTGGCCTCCCAAAGTGTTGGGATTACAGGCATGAGCCACCGCACCCAGCCAACCTTGGTTTTCTCATTTGTACAATGGAGAGAATTATGCCATCCTCAAAGGGCTGTGAAGATTAAGTAAGATAACATACTGAAACACCTAGCTCAGTGCTAGGGACATCATAAGTGCTCAGTAAATATTAGTTCTCCACCAGTGTCTTGCCTTCTGAACAAAGCCCTGAAATCATGTCTTTGTTCGATGATACAAACTCATGTATCTTAATCCTACACTCTGTGCCACTGGATTTTCAGATGATGCTAGACAAGGTAACCTGCAGGCTTTCCAGAATCTATGCCATGTTTATGTGTGAGCTCTGATTCTTAAGAGAGGGCACAATAGAATCTGAGCATATTCAATATTATACTATAATTTTAATTGTTTTCATAACATACATCACAGAATACAAAATTCAAATCGTCTTGGCTGGTGGTATCAGAAATCTCTGATTGCAGAGGGCATGCAACTTTAGGTTTAGAAAAAGAGGTCATGAGATAAGCAAGACTGAGAATATGGATTTACAGAATGTCATTCTGCAAAACATGTGTCACACACATACTTGGAATGCCAGAGATGGGCTGGAAGGAGAAATGGGAAGGCTTTGCAGTTACTGATAATCTTTTCTTTCTTATTTTGGGTGCTGCTTACCGCGATGTGTTCATTTTGTGAGTATTGACACGGCCATCCCTTCTGATTGGTGCTCTTTTCTGTTTGCATTCATACTTCAACAAAAAGTTTATTTAAAGAGAAATAAGTGTCACACAGTTTCTATGCATTCAGCATGAGGTGGGATAAATTCTGGAGAAGCCTCATGTCAATTTGCCAGGGAATTCCCTGTAAATCCTGGATCAGGCTTTTTCCTGGATGGTCTAGATTTTCATAGGTAAGAACAGAACGCAATCCAAAGTTACCATCATCTCTTCTGGACCAGGGCCGCAGCCTCACAACTGGCCTCCCTGTCTCTACCCTTAAGCCTCTACAATCCATTCTCCACTTACCCGATGAAGTCTTTAAAAACAGAAATCGGATTACATTATTTCCCTTTCCAAAACCCTCCTGTGATTTTCAATAGCATTTAGAGAAAATGCTGAACTTTCTATCATGACCTACAAGGCCTCACAGGATATCTATGCTTCCTTCCTGTCTGACATCAACTGCCACCTCTCTCCTCCTCCCTCTGTGCAGTCCAGCACTCTGGCCGCCATTTTCCATGTCACCCATGTCAAATGCATTCCTATCTCAGGGACTTTGCATTTACTGTCCTTGCTGCCTGGAATGCTTTCCCCTCAGATTCCTGCAGGGCTGTCTCCTTCTAGTCACTCAAGTTTCAGCCCATGATCTCAAAGAGCAGCTTTCTCTCTTTTTTCTTCCCTTAGTTTTATTTATTTATTTATTTTTAGACAGAGTCTTGCTCTGTTGCCCAGGCTAGAGTGTAATGGCGCAATCTGGGCTCACTGCAACCTCCGCCTCCCGGGTTGAAGCAATTCTCCCACCTCAGCCTTCTGAGTAGCTGGGGATACAGGCATGCGCCACCACGCCTGGCTAATTTTTGTATTTTTAGTAGAGGCGGGGTTTCACCATGTTGGCCAGACTGCTCTTGAACTCCTGACCTCAAGTGATTGTCTTGGCCTCCCCAAGTGCAGGGATTACAGGCGTGAGCCACCTCAACCGGCACCCTTTTTTCTTATAATCAATTATTTTCTTTTTCAATCAGCTTCCTCAGGTTGACCTCATGCTTTTTTTTTGATCATCACTGCCTGCTCCTCTCTAGCACACCACTTCATCTTATTTCCTCTATAGTATCTGCAGTTATCTGATATCACATGTTTATTTAAATGTATGATTTGTCCATGCCCACCCCTCAGGACTGTAAGCTTCATGGAGGCAGAGGCTTTGCCTGTTTTTTTCACTCTTGTATCTGCAGTGCCTTGAAGAGTACCTGAGACGGAGAAGGTACTTAATAGATATCTGGCTGTGTGATCTTTATAGGCTGCTCACTCTCTGAATTTCAATTTCCATATCTGTAAATTTAGGCTAAAACAAGCTTCTCCCCCCGCCCCACCTCCCCAAAGCACTTAGCACAGTGCCTGGCACATGGTACAAATGGTGGCTGTGTTTCCTGGGTGCTAACTGTAAGGCATTTTTAATTTTTGACGCCCACCAGAATCCTCTCTCATTCATTCATCATGAGCAAGCAATCATCTTTTATTAGGGGCCCTTTGACAAGATGGTAACACAGCCTGTCGAGAGATCAGGTTTCACAGCATCATTCTGATGTTTCTTTGGCTAAGTGTTAGCCTTTCTCTGTGTGATGTACAATAATTAACTGATTAACAGAGACCTTGTGCTACTTCAGATCGTTCTTTAAAAGGCACTGCGGATGGAATTTGTATCTAGAATAATGAGTAGCCTGCAGGACACTGCACCATGGTCAGACAGGTAATAAACGAAAGCACAGGAGCACGACACTCCGGCCAGGAGCCAGTGGCCAGTGAGAAAGCTCTCCGCTGTGACAAATGGGGCCATTTGTTCCTGGGGCAGCCTGAGTAAATTGGTATCTTTAGAAGAGTTTTGTTAAAAAACAAAAAAATTCTGCCTGAAATGTTCAGAAGGAAACAGGGCCTGCCACTTTAAGAATCTGAGTTCGTAAAGGTGAAAGTGGCCTCTGTAAGATATGATGCAAATAAATGTGGAAATCTTGGGTAAGGTACCTCATTGAATGGTAAAGAGGTATTGGTTTTAAAGGAGGAGAGAACCAAGAAGAATAAAACTGGGGAATGAGAATGTGTGTGTATGTGTGTGTGTGTGTGTGAGAGAGAGAGAGAGAGCGAGAGAGAGCGAGCCAATTGTGGTAGTCAGTCAGTCACCCAGGTAACAATATACTGACTGGAAGGAAATCATCACAAAATTTTAGTTACAAAATGAGAAAATGTTCCATTGTGTTCCTTTAAAATTTTATCTTTTCTTCCTATGATCTGAGGAAGAAAAGATTGGGAAAAAATCAAATGAAAAGTAAATCTCTTTCTCTCCCCAACCCCTGAAAAAAAAATCCCCTAAGTAGGTCACACACAGTATCCTCAATCATCTCAGTGGAGGCTCAGCCTACAGCAAGCATAAAAGAATTTCGAGGTGTTACCTAGATAGATCTGGTTAGGGAGAGATGCTGACGGGTGACACAGGGTAGAAGTCATTAGACTAACGATCTTTAATCAGGTTGGAGTTGGGGAGTTAGGGACATTCATGTCTGGGGTTCTTTCATCGGGGTCTTAAACTAGAGGAACTGGCCTCTTGGATTTATTTGCAGCCCTAGAGAGTTCAGAGCTAAGCAAAGTTTAAGAGGTAAGTTTGTTTCTTTGGGAGACTGTAAGAGCTCAATTTATAAACAGAAAAAGTACCTCATTATAGTTAGGTAGTTTATATCATTGAAACTTGTTCTGCATTATGTTTCTCTTTATCCTCCACTGAGATGATCTAATTTATTTTTTTTTTATTGTTTTGTTTTTGAGACAGAGTCTTGCTTTGTCACCCAGGCTGGAGTGCAGTGGTACGATCTCACCTCACTGCAAACTCCGCCTCTCGAGTTCAAGTGATTCTCCTGCCTCAGCCTCCCGAGTAGCTGGGATTACAAGTGCATGCCACCAAGCCTGGCTAATTTTTGCATTTTTAGTAGAGATGGGGGTTTCATCATGTTGTCCAGGCTGGTCTTGAACTCCTGACCTTAGGTGATTCGCCCACCTTGACGTCCCAAAGACGACCTAATTTATGTTTTGATTTTAATAAAGAAAGCATTACAAATTAATTACATATGTAATAAATGAATACTTTTAAAAATTAAAATAATTTTTTTGACTACCATCCCTAATTTCATATCCCTCCTTTATGGGGAACTGTTTTCATCTTTTTGGTGTATTTACCTTCCAGTTTTTTTCTATGTATTTCCGTACATATACTTATAGAAAATAGAATATTTGGGATTTAAAAAATGTAACATTTCATACTATATGCAATGCTCTGAAACTTGTTTCTCCCCCCAACAATCTGTCTTTTTTATGTGTTTGTAGAGGCGGGGGTCTCACTGTGTTGCCCAGGCTGTTCTGGAACTCCTGGGCTCAAGTGATCCTCCTGCCTTAGCCTCCCAGAGTGGTGGGATTACAAGTGTGGCCAGTCAACAATTTATCTTAAAGATCTTTTTAAATTAGTATCCAGATCGAATTCATTCCTTCTAACTGCTGTATCACAGTCCACTGTATGAATGTGTGAGAGTTTATTTCCTCACCTGCTTATGGATAGACATGTAGGTTGTTTCCCAATTAGAACAGTATTTTTTTTACAAAAAGTCATATTGAGCTATATAATTCCCATACCATACATTTATCTTTTTTAAGTGTACAATTTAGCGGTTTTTAGTAACTCACAAAGTTGTACACCAACCCCACTATCTAATTACAGAACATTTTCATCACCCCCTAAAGAAACCCAGTACCCGGCCAGGCACAGTGGCTCACGCCTGTAATCCCAGTACTTTGGGAGGCTGAGGTGGGCCGATCACGAAGTCAGGAGATCGAGACCATCCTGGCTAACACGGTGAAACCCCGTCTCTACTAAAAATACAAAAAATTAGCTGGGCCTGGTGGCCGGCGCCTGTAGTCCCAGCTACTGGGGAGGCTGAGGCAGGAGAATGGCGTGAACTCGGGAGGCGGAGCTTGCAGTGAGCCGAGATCGCGCCACTGCACTCCAGCCTGGGCGACAGAGCGAGACTCTGTCTCAAAAAAAAAAAAAAGAAACCCAGTACCATTAGCAGTCATCTCATTTCCCCTTCTCCTCAGTCTCTGCGAACACTCATCTACCTTCTCTCTTGGTGCATTTGCCTATTTTGGACATTTTGTTTTAACAGGATTATATGACAAAATGTGATCTTTTGTGTTTGGCTTCTTTAGCGTATCAGTTTCAAGGTTCATCCCTGTTGCAGCATGTATCCATACTTTGTTCTTTTTTCTTTGGCCAAATAACGTTCCATTGTATGGATATACCACATTTTGCATATCTGTTCTTCAGCAGATGGACATTTGAGTTATTTCCTCCTTTTGGCCATTATGAATAATGCTGCTGTGAATATCTGTGTGCAAGTTTTTGTGTGAGGACATGTTTCCAATTCTCTTCTGTGTATACTAGGAGTGGGACTACCGGGTCATTAGGCAACTCTTTGTTTAACTTTTGAGGATCTACCAAACTGTTTTTCGAAGCGGCTGTGCCCTTCTACATTGCCATAGATGTGAGTTTTTAGAACAAGAACAAGGAAGAATATGTTCATGGGCCAAATGGATGTGTTTATTCTTGAGACATCTCAGCCATATTTGGAGCAAGCTGAAAAACAACTCAGCACTGTTCAGCAGAACTTTCTGTGATGATGAAAACGTTCTAAATCTGTGCTGTCCAATATGGCAGCCACTAGCCACGTGTAGCTGTTTGACACTTGCAAGGCGACTCCTGTGGCCGAGGAACTGCATTTGTAATTTTAATTAATTTAAATATGATCATACTCATGTGTCCAGTGGCTACGGTATCGGATAGCACAGTACTTATTCTCTCCTGTATGTAAAGAACCCAAAAGGTCACCATAAAGATACCGGAGAAGTGATCCACCTTCTAGTATGCACCTTGCAACTCCAAGTTAGCTCTTGTCACAGACATCACAGAGAAGAAATTCAGAGAAGAAATTAAATCAGAATTGAGAAGGAATTAAACCAGAATTGTACCACACTGAAATTCAGGTAACTCCCAACTTTTGCAGAGTTATGCTTGGAAAGTTGGCATTTCATGTATCTCCTTTTAGCTCACCAGTTTAAATAACTGTCTTTATATTGTTTTGTTTCTTTGTACAAGAGCAATTCATGCTCACTATAGAGAAGCATGAAAAGAAAATAAAAACTACCACAGATAATTGCTGCTAAAATCTTGGGGGGGTGGTATATGTTTAAGTATGTGTATATGCATGTGTGTGTGTATGTGTATGCATGTGTGTGTGTGTATATATATATATACTGTTAAAGAAAACGTTATTTAATGATCCTTCTTAAAGCACAGTAAAGAAGACTTTATTTAGAACCATTGAGATAGGTATAGGAACTACTGCAATGGGCTTTGCAGTCGGGGAGACAGACTGGGCTCAACTGTGAATACAGAATAAGCAAGTGGGAATTTATGGCCAAGGAGTAGGATTGGGGGCAGTGGATGGAAAATTACTAAGAGAAAACATCAGGAGTAAGGGTGATTCTGGCTAATCCGAACTAACAGGGTTCTTGCTGAAGGCAGGCCAGGGTAATCACATGTCAACTGGGGGGATGCTGGAGGATAAGAGGCCTGATCAGATATTAAGAGTGATTAGATATTGAGGTTGATTAGATATCGATGTGGGTGGTTCTTTCTGAACTGATTGACCATGGTTCTTCCTAAAACTGGATTTTACAAAGAAGTGCACAGATAAGTCTAGAAGAAGATTCAGGAGTTGGACTAAAGTTTGATCAAGCAAAGTCTTTGTCAGTACACACAGAATTCAACTATATTTCGGCTTTGGTAGAAGAGCGGAAGTGACATTGGAATCAATCTTGTTCCTTCCTCACAGTTCCTCTTTACAGTTCTGATCAGATTTCATGCACTTACTGAGTTGTCCCTGTGCCAGGCCCATGCTGGGTGAGACCCAGTCTCCTGGGAGAGATGGACATCAAAAGGCCCAGTGTGACAAGGCTCTGATGGGCATGGAGTGAGGACAGAGAAAACACAGGAGAGAGAGTAGCCACTGCCTGGGGAATCGTGGAAGACAGCAAAGGAGATGTTACATTTGAGCTGGAGGAATTCACTGTGCAGAGGAGAGAAGGAAGGGTGTTACAGGCAGAGGGAATTGCACTGGCAAAGGCTTGGGGCATGACAGAGCCAGGTGTGTTCTGGGAAGGGAGACTGCTCCTGTGTGGCTGGAGGAGCAGTAGCAGGGGCCACGTGGGATTGCCTGCCTTACTGTCTTTTAATTCTCTTATCACCCCAGTGAGGTAAGTAAAATGTCATCCCTGTCTTACAGGCAGAAAAAATGGGAGCTGAGAGAAGTTAAGTAACTTGCCTGAGGTTGCACAGCTAGTAAGGAACAGGGCTGAGATTCTGATCTGTTTGAGCACAAAACCCTATCTTGGGAGATGGGGTAGGTTAGATTCCAATTGTGAAGAGTCTTTTCTGTCACACTCAGAAGTTCAGAAGTCACCCTGGGGTAATTCAGCAGGGTACCAGCTTGAGCGGATCTGTGCTCTAGGAAGAGCTTTGTGGCAGCAAAGCAAAGACAGTTTGTAAGCAGGTCAGCAATTTACCTTGGGCTGAACTATCCTCAGTGCATTGCGCGCGCGCACACACACACACACACACTCTCTCTCTCTCTCTCTCACTCTCTCTCTCCTTCAAAGAAAGGAGCCTCTGAGAATCCAACACTCTTTGTTTCCCTCTTCCTTCTCAAATGAAAACCAGCAGCTCTGAGTTCTATGTTTATTCCAGATCACAGTGGAAGAAGATTAGACGGGCTGGGGACACTGCCCCTCGCTGAGGGACCTTGGACTAATCGCTTCTCACATGACTTCAGTTTTCTTATCTGTAAAATGAAGTTCTTGACGTTTCCACCTTTACATGTCCTTTCCGTCTTTAAAGCTGTCTGATTCCTAAGAGTGGTGGGACCTATTAAGGGACTTCACTCTGGCCGCATACTGTGATTTTTGGAGAGCTATGATAGTTTTGGACTGGCTGCCCCCAAATTTAGATAGAGTCTCTTAGCATTTCCTGCATAAGGCCAGAGACTGGATTTTCTAGGCATTGCTGAGGACTTAAGAGTCTTCTTTGGTTTTCAGGCTAGGCCAACGGCGGCAAATAACCTAATTAGAACCTCGCAAGCAACTTGCCCAGTGAAAGCTAATTTAATTAGGGTCTTATTAGTTGTTATAACTACTTTTTAATGAAGTTTTATTACATTCAACTACGCAAATCCTAAGCAATTGTTTTAAATGCTGGCAAATGACCCATTAGTCTTTGATTTCACTTCTGTTTTTGCATTGTTCACATCTATCCTGAGATTCAGATGTCTGTAGTTCATTTTTCCTCTTTGAAGCCAGGTGCAGCCTTGGAGGCATATTTTCTGTTCTAGTCTCATTACCCATTCTCTGGGATTCCCCATCCACTTACGCTAGTGATATGATATTGGAGTGACATGTGGGGTGGAGAAAGGCTGGGAAATCTCTTCCCAGTGGTCTTCCATATTCCCTAACGTTTCCATCGTTAATCACTCCATGGTTGGAAGACTTTGAGGATAAGGGCCCCTGGCTGAAATGCAGATGTCATTTTGGAGACAAATGCAGAAAACCATTATTATGAATTAACACCTGAGGATTAGCTCATCATATTAGCTAATTGGTCAATACAAGAGACTTCAACAGAATGGATTCTGGATGGAGTAGTTTTGATAGTTGCTGGTGTGTAGAGGAGGATGAAAGAAAACCAAGAATTAATTCGTTTCTACTGTGCAACAGTCACTGGGCTAGGTATGTTCACATATATTATCTCATTTAATTCTTTTAACAACCTTGATATAAATGTATTATTATCACTGATAATAAGAGAAGAAGAGAAGAGTCAGCTTCATGTCACACAGCTAGTAAGAGGAAAAGCCTAGGAGAGCACTGAAGTGTGGGCAGCTTTGGCCTCCAGTGGGACAGTGTCATGACCCTGGGGGTTAACAACTTCAGAGGATTGCCTGAGGCCAGGTGAGCCCCAGGACCAGTGACTGAGGGTCACTAAAGACAAACTTGACAGGGCTCACAACTTGGCCTGAGCAGTGCTGATCTCTTTGTGTTCTGTTTTTTTTCATCCTCAGTGGGCAGTGTGATGTCACAGTATGATGTCATCATTAAGAGACTAGGATCTGGGCTAGGCATGGTGGCTCACACCTGTAATCCCAGCACTTTGGGAGGCTGAGGCGGGAGGATCATGAGGTCAGGAGTTCGAGATCAGCTTGGCCAGCATGGTGAAACACTGTCTCTACTAAAATACAAAAAATTAGCAGGGCACGTGGCGTACGCCTATAGTCCCAGGTACTTGGGAGGCTGAGGCAGGAGAATTGCTTGAACCCAGCAGGCAGAGGTGGCAGTGAACCGAGATCACATCATTGCACTCCAGCCTGAGTGACATGGCGAGACTCCCAAGACTCCATCTCAAAAAAAAAAAAAAAAAAAGAGGCTAGGATCTGGCAGGAGGCCCACTGAGATTCACATCCTGGTTCCAGCCTTTTTGTGCAGGTATGACCCTGGGCCAATTGTTTAAACTCCCTAAGCTGTGGTTTTCTCATCTGGAAAGGAGATAATAGCAACTTCCTCATAGTCTTCTGGAAGTTATAGAATATGTGCCAAGCATCTGACACCAGGCAAGTGCCAGTGAGCAGGGCTTCCTCCACATCTGAGCTGGTGTTGGAGTGCTTTGTAGCTACAGTGGGAAAACAGGAAATACGCAGGGAACGTGGAGACTGTTCTTATTAGGCCGGGGGTTCTTAAACTTAAGTGTGCATCAGTAGTACCCAGAGGGCTTGGGAAAACCCAAACTGCTTGGGGTGCACCTCCAGTTTCTGATTCAGTTGTTCTGGGATGGGGTCTAGGATTTGTCATCTATAACAAGTTTCTGGGTGATGTCAATGCTGCTGGGCTGAGGACCCCACTTGAAGACCTGCTGGATAAGGCCACTCACAGTGTATGTTCTCTGACAACACAGTCAGCAGCTCCAGGACAGAGTGTTCCAAGTCCACCTGAGCCTGGGGTGAGTCAGAGAAGCAGAGGTCTGGCTGTTTTCCTCTTTCCCATTTTCTACCCTGCCTCTGTGGCTTCTTGAGTCCTTGAGAGCCAGTCCTTGTGAACAGGGGCCAAAAATATTCTCTTAATTTTGATGCCTTATTTACTTATTTATAGCCACGCCAGTTCCTGGGCCTGCTTAGGTTGAAGGGAATTTTTTTTTTTTTTTTGGTGGTTTGAGTAAACTAATTTTGTGGCTAAAAGCACTGATACAATTTGTTTTTCACTGAGAGCAAAGAGAAGTTAGGCTCCAAGTAACAACTTCCAATTAATCTATCAGTCTGGAAGTTTACATTTTTAATAGGCTTATCATTTTGATTTAACAAATGGTATAGACATTGTCAGGCATGCAGAAAAAATAGTGCTTGCTGTCCATCATCCTTTTCATCAAGAAGGCGCAACTCACTGGATACCGGTGAGATAATTTATGTAAAATTGTTTAACATGATGTCTTTCAAAGGACAAATTATAATAATTTATGTTATTGTGTTTACTGAACAAATGTTTATTGAGCCCTTATAAAGTGACAGCATACTTGATGTCAGATTTTCTCCACTTCAACAGCGATTGACATCTTGGGCTGGGTAATTCTTTGTTGTGGGAGCTGTCCTTTGCATTGTAGGATGTTTAGCAGTATACCTGGCCTCTCCCAGTTAATGCCAGTAGCACCCCCAGTGGGACAATAAAAAATGTCTCCTGACATTGCTAAACGTCCCCTGGGGAAAAATTGCTCTTGGTTGAGAACTACTGGTTTACATGAATAATCTTATTGCATCTTTGCAACACCCAACAAATTAGCTGTTATTTGTTTTATTTTAGAGATGGGAGAAAAGAGGATCAGAGAGTTGAGCAATTTGCTGAAGGCCACACAGGTAGTCAAGAAGCAGGAGTGGAGTTTGAACGCAGGACTTAAGAGTACACATTTAAGAATGTATGGAAGAGGCTAGGTGTGGTGACTCACACCTGTAATCCCAGCACTTTGGGAGGCTGAGGTGAATGGATCACTTGAGATCAGGAGTTCGAGACCAGCCTGGCCAACATGGCGAAACCCTGTCTCTACTAAAAATACAAAGCTTAGCTATGTGTGGTGGTGCATGTCTGTAATCCCAGCTACTAGGGAGGCTGAGGCCTGAGAATCACTTGAACGCAGGAGGTGAAGATTGCAGTGATCTGAGATTGCGCCATGGTTCTCCAGTCTGGGTGACACAGCGAGACCCTATCTCAAAAGAAAAAAAAAAATTGTATAGAAGAAAGTCCACCCAATCACAGACATTGTGGTAATTGCCTTTGGGAAGGAGAGAGGTGAATGAGATGAGGGGTGGGGAGCCTTTTAGATATATTTGTAACATTTTTATTTCTTAAAAGAAGATGTATAGCAAATTCAGCAACATGTTAAATTTGGATGGAGGACTCATGGGTGTCCCAAATTACTTCTTGTATTTTTTGGAATGACTGAAATATCACAAATCTAAATATTGAAACAATTTGAAAAAGAGAGAAACATGACCATAGATGTTAGGCAAAGTCATCTGATTTTTTTTGACCATGTGATCATCATACCTGGCACTCTAAAAAAAACTTTAGTTTTTTACTCTTCTGGCCTTTTTTAACAGAGGATTTTCCCAACTATTCAGTGAGGAGGAACCTGTCTCATTTTTGTTTCCTCAAAACACATAGCCCATTCATAGAATTTGTCATGATCATAATATTAACAGGTACTTAAATATCTCCTCTGAAGTGGATGCCATATTAGAGGCTTCATGTACATTAGTAGTTGACGTTTATGAAATATTTACTAGTGTTTGGCACCTAGCTGAGTCCCTTTCATCCATTTCTCATCTATTCCTCACTACAATTCTTTGAGGTTGATGATTTTGGTCTCGTTTTACAGATGAGTTAACTGGGGCTTAGCAAGCTGAGCAGCAGAGCCAGATAGATATGTCAGATTTCAAAGTTCCTGTTCTTTTTTAGTTTTATTTTTTATTTTTTTTGAGATGGAGTCTCGCTCTGTCTCCCAGACTGGAGTGCAGTGGTGCAATCTCGGCTTACTACAACCTCCCCCTTCTGGGTTCAGGTGATGAATTCTCCTGCCTCAGCCTCCTGAGTGGCTGGGATTATAGGTGCCTGCCACCACATCCAGCTAATTTTTGTATTTTTAGTAGAGACGTGGTTTCACGTGTTGGCCAGGCTGGTCTCAAACTCCTGACCTCAAGTGTTCTGCCTGCCTCGGACTCCCAAAGTGTTTGCTAGGAGTATAGGAGTGGGCCACTGCCTGGCCTTCAAGTCCCTATTCTTTCTAGTACAGCAACTG
Source organism: Piliocolobus tephrosceles (assembly GCF_002776525.5). Classification (NCBI taxonomy): domain Eukaryota; kingdom Metazoa; phylum Chordata; class Mammalia; order Primates; family Cercopithecidae; genus Piliocolobus; species Piliocolobus tephrosceles. The sequence goes on from NC_045437.1 coordinate 130,712,852, forward strand.
AAGCAGGAGTCATTAAGAGCTAGCAAGGGTGTCTCAGAGAAGAGAAGGTGCCACCCCTCTTCCTCAAGATGAGGGGGTGGGATGACGGTGACAGAGGCAGGTGACAGGAAGCGCTTTCCTGGTCAGATTCTGGGAATCACTTGGTGAGCCCAGGCCTCTGGCTTAGTGGCATTCCCAACGCTGTGGCAAGTGGGTCAAAGTTCACCCAGCCCCTGCCTTGTCCTAGTTGCTGGTTCCAACACCTCTAGATTTAGTAGAGTTTAAAGATAACCCAGCTTCTCCCTCTAGATCAGCAGTTCAAGGGTAGGATTAAATTATGCCTCTGACTGACCAGGGTCCATTGGCTCCCTCTCAAAAGGCCTCCTTCCCTGGCAGAATCTGCTCAAGCGGCCAGCTCCTTGCTTCTTGAGTGGTGCTCAATTGAATTTTCAGTTCGTGAGTCTGGCATCTTCCAGTACCAATCCGAATTTTGCAACTAAAATGTGGTGCATTTGCATGCCCTGATATAAATATAGGCTGTCTACTGCATTCCCTCGATCCACACAGGCCCCCACGGTGGGGTGGGGGTGAGCTTAGATGACTAGAGGAATCCTTCCTTATTAACTCATCCTTTGAGTGCCTCCAACTGGATTGTTTTCCTGGGGATGGCAACAGCGTTTTCTTTTATTTTGTTATGGTTTTAAATTGGGATGTCAGTCCTGGAGCCTCGAACCACTGATGTGGACCGTGGGTGGACCTGGCAGCCCACCACATGTGAAAGATCAAATCTGTTTATACGTCCTGGCTGACTGCTTTTTTTTCTTAGCTCCTGGATAAAATACACACATTCTGAGGCTGTTGTCTCCTCTGGCTCCTTTGATGGATGGGTGTTGCATCCCAAGAGGGCAGCTAGCTAGCCCTGAACTCTGGGAAACTGACACCAAATTAGCTGGAAGGATTTGAAGCTTTCAAGACATCTTATCACCTCAGGAGGAAGTCACGTAGATGCCTGAAACTTCTTGTGCCTCAGGCAGTGAGAAGCTATCAGCATAAAAACTGGCTTCTTCATCAATGTTGAAACATACTTTGTGGATGTGCAAATTGCTACACCCTTTCCAGAGAGAAATTTGACAATATACATCTGAGGCTTTTCCCGGGAGTCTGCCTTTTGATTTAACCATTCAAAGTGGACTTTATCCCAACAAAATCCTAAAGGGCAAGTACCCTAAAGATATTAAGGAAAAGAATGTGTGCATCAGAATATTTATCACAGTTAAAAACTGAAAACAAATTGCACATCAAGAGGGAATGGATTATTTTAAACATACGAAAAAATGCTTAACCTCATTCACAAAAATTCCACCTGTCAAGTTGGCAAAGATCCAAAAGTTTGATAACAGCTCTTAGTGAATGTGTGGGCACCCTCAAATGTCAGTTACTGAAATGTAAATTGATATAATCTCTACAGAAGACGATCTGGTAATATTTACAAACATGAAAACATTTACTCAGAATGGTCCACTTACAAGATTTTACAGATATATTTACTCATGTGCAAATTGGTGATATATAAGAATATTGTTTTGTAGTAACAAAAATTTAAAATAACCTACAATGTCTTTCCATGGAGATCTATCTGAAAAAAAAGAAATACTATGGAGCTACTAAGAATGAAGCTACTTTATTTGGAAATGGAATTTCCATTGAAATTGAAAGAACTTCAAGACACATTGTTCAGTGAAAAAAGCAAAATATAGAATAGTGTTTATGTTATTTCCATTAAAAAGATCATATAAGTATATTTCTATATGCATAGAACGTATCTGGAAGAATATATAAGAAACTGGTAGTAGTAGTTGCCTCCATGGAGGGGAATTGGATGACTGGGGCCAAGGAAGTGAGAGAGGTAGACTTTTCACTCCACATTTGTACCTTGTAAAGTGATACCTTATGTGTGTCTTATCTATTGGTGTAAATGGCTTGTTTACATAACTGGATTGGTTAAATACATTATGATACTTTCTATTATGGAATTCAGTGCAGCATTAAAAAGATGGGAAAGGCTGAGCATGGTGATTCATGCTTGTAATCCCAACACTTTGGGAGGTTGAGGCAGGATGATCGCTTGAAGCCAGGAGTTTGAGACCAGCCTGGGCAACATAGGGAGACCACATCTCAACAGAAGAATTTACAAATTAGCTGGGTGTGGTGGTGCACACCTGTGGTTCCTGCTACTTGGGAGGATGAAGTAGGGGGATATCGCTTGCGTTCAAGAGTTCAAGACTGCAATGAGCTATGATTGTGCCACTGCACTCTAGCCTGGGTGACAGACTGATACTCTGACTTTAAAAACAAAAAAGAAAAGAATAAAAGGAAAAACAAAAAAAATGAAAAGACTCAGATCCATTGATATGATAAGAAGTCAGTCAGGATGACTTGCTGATTAGTGAAAAAAGCACTGGGTGATCCAGTTTGTGTGAATACACATAAGAACACACAGAGAAAATTCTGTAAAGTTGCATAGGCAAATATTAAACATGGCTATATCAATGGTGCTATGGTCTGAATGTTTGTCTCTCCCAAAATTAGTATGTTAAACTTAATCCCCGTGCAGTGGTGTTGGTAAGTGGGTCATGTGGAAGGCGAGTAGGTCACCAGGGCAGAACTCTGATGAATGGGATCAGTGTACTTATAAAGGAGGCATTCGAGAGGCTGTTTGCCCCTTCTGCCATGTGAGGACACGTAGAAGTCACCATCTATGAGGGGCAGGTCCTCACCAGACACTAAATGTGCCTGCTCCTTGATCTTGGACTTCCCAACCTCCAGAACTGTGAGCAATAAATTCTGTCGTTTATTGTAAATTACCCAGTCTAAGGTATTTTGTTACAGCAGCCTGAATGGACTAAGGCAGGTGATATGATTATGGATGATTTTTCCTTTCTTTTTTATATTTTGCTGTTACGTATAAATTAGTTTTTGCTACCAAGAAAGAGAAAATTGTTCTCATTTTGAAAAGAATAAAAAATCAACAACTTGACAGCATGAATTTGAACTGGGGGAATGAGCAGGGCTGTAACCAGCAGAGGAAAGGGCTGAAGTCATTTCTTTCTGTTTTTTTTTTTTTTAGATGGGGTCTTACACTGTTGCCCAGGCTCGAGTGCAGTGGTGTGGTTATGGCTCATTGTACCCTTGACTTCCTGGGCTCAAGGGATCCTCCCCACTCAGCCTCCCTAGTAGCTGGGACTACAGGCCCATGCTACCGCATGACGCTAATTTTTATTTTTTATTTGTAGGGATGGGGGTCTTCCAATGTTGCCCAGATTGGTCTCAAATTCCTGGGCTTAAGTGATCCTCCCGCTTCAGCCTCTCAAAATGCTGGGATTACAGGCATGAGTCACTGCTCCCAGCATGGGCCAAAGCAATTTCTAAGTGTTCCAGATCTGGTAATCACAGAGCAGGAGATATATACATATATATAGACATATCTCTATCTATCTATCTATCTATCTATCTATCTATCTATCTATCTATCTCATATACATGTTAAATTAGATTGAAAATGACTAAGAACAGCAATCTTTTTTTTTAGCCATTGATAGTTTTTCTCCTAAAATTTTAAAAATGTTTAGTAGTCCCCACTGTAATTCTGTTGAAACCCAATTTACATTCTATCACATTTTCTTAATTTGATGTTCTTAATCACAAATAGAATATTTGCTTATTGCAACATGTGAAATAATACAGAGGTTATAAAAAAGCTAATAACCTACTCCTCCTCACTCCATCCTACCCCTTGAGGTAACTAAACTAATAAATAGCTTTTAAAAATTGGGTTAGACATTACTCTATAACTTGCTTTTTTTTTTTACTTAGCTATCATGAGCAACCCGCCTAACTAATAGATTAGTAGATGTAGATCTAACCTATTTGTTTTGTTTGTTTGTTTGTTTGTTCGTTTTTGAGACGGAGCCTCACTCTGTCACCTAGGTTGGCGTGCAGTGGCGTGATCTCAGCTCACTGCAACTTCTGCCTCCCAGATTCAAGCAATTCTCTGGCTAATTTTTATATTTTTAGTAGAGAAGTTGTTTTACCATGTTGGCCAAGCTTGTCTCGAACTCCTGACCTCAGGTAATCCGTCTGCCTCAGCCTCCCAAAGTGCTGGGATTACAGGCATGAGCCACTGTGCCTGGCCTAACCTATTTGTTTTAACACCACTGTGCATTTTAGTATATTTAAAATTTTTTATTACACACAATCAAGTTAAACCTAAAATACCCAATCTTCCTTGCCCCAGCCACTACATTTCTAGGAATTTATCCTGAATATGTAGGCACAGACATATATACAAGAGTATTCATTCAACATTGTTTGTAGTAAAAGACCAAAAATAACCTAAATGTCAATCAACTGGGAAATTAATAAGTAAAATAGGACACTTCGTATAATGGATTATTATGCAGCCATGAAAACCAGCAGTAACTCTATGCATTCTGACATAGAACTATGTCTAAGATACGCCGTGCTGTTGAGTGAAAAATGAAACTTTCACAGAAGTGTTTCTAAAATGACACCATGAATCAAAATAGAGTGAAAACACACATATTCTACATGCAAAAACACTCAAACATACACATACACATATGGATATGTATGCTTACAAATAAATAAGACTATTTTGGAAAGCATACACAATCTGGTAACAATCTTTACTTCAGGGGAAAAAATACTAGACTGTTGGGTGTGAATGTGGGGTAGGTAAGAGCAGAAGAATTTTTTCATTTTTTTTTTCTGATTCAAATAAGAATCTATGAATCATTAAAAAATAAACTAGTTGATTTTTAAAAATTGCTACAAGTAATCATGCAAAATAGTTACAAGGCATGATGGCACCGTCCAAGTTCCCTGTGGTCCTAAGTCTAAAAACAGGCATTCTTTATAAAACATTGTACAGAAAAAAAGTATAGAAATTCTCATATCCTGAAGTACATCTTTGTAATATCCCAAGGCAGGGTTCTTATTCTGGAGTTAGAGGGTCCATGAACCCGGGTGAGAAAAAAACCCTCTTTAAAAAACAAAAAACAAAAAACAAAAAAACCCCAAACTAACCTTTGGCGGAAAGTTTGCATTTCCTTTGATAGGAATGTAGGCAAGCAGCCACACTAGAGTCAGCAGGATTTGTCACCATTAGAAATCAGGTTTGTGATATCACATTACATTTGTTGCAGATAATCTTGAAATATTTCCACTTGTCAGTACTTCAAAATTATAGTAGTTATTTATTTGACTTGCTGCTAGATCTTGTTTAATATGTTAAAGGACATTTTTTACTCTATAATAAATTTGTTTTTTCAACATTATAACTGTATTTCAATATAATTGGTTTTCTTTGAAATCCTGTGTCTTTTATCTGATGTGTCGACTGTAAGAAGGGGCTTCATCAGATTGCCAAAGGGGTCCGCAAAACAATGAAGCCAAGGAACCTTGGCGTTAAGGTATATGCTAAAGGGCTGGGGACAAGGAATCACAAATGGGCGCTGTGGGAAGTGTCCCTAGAAGCTGGGAGAAGGGATCCTACCGCTTCCTCTTGATGCCGGGGGCTGATTAATGGCCTGAATATATGAATCGGAGATGTAATTTTTTGTTGCTGTTCCAGTTGGTGGATTCTCCTCCTCCCCAACCAGCTGCCTCCCTGGATCTCCGCCCGGCCGGTGCTGGTGGTGTGAGCCCTGGGGCTGATGCCTGTGAATGACAGTGAGCCCGGCTTGCCCTTGGTCCCATTTTAACCTCCTTTTGGGGCACGGCCAGGGTGCTAAGCTCAGCCTCTAAGCAATGCATGTTAGCCTGGCAGGAAACTCTGTCTTGAAGAATTTCAAAAAGTGTGCAAAACTAAGCCCCAAATTCATCCAAGCAGGAGATAGAAAGCTTAGGAGGGAGCAAGACACTGTGGGCAGACACCCTTGGAAAAAATTAAACGGGGCTCTAGGAGGAATGGGCCACTTGCATGTGCTAGAACATTCTGTTTCTGAACATTTTGAACTGAACTGCTCATTGGTGCAACTTTTATAGCACAATTCCTGCACTCGCACCAGAGAGGGGCACTTGAGTGTTCAAAGGGTGGTCAGATGAGCTGTGGGTGGGTGTGGCCAGGAGTGTGCTGTTGATAGAGTCCTAAGAGCAGAGCCTGCCAGTGTTGACAGATTCTACTGTATTCTGAGCTGACTCACGTGCTGTCATGCCAGGAGGGGTGATGATGGCTGGGGTGAAGAAAGCCCTCCGCCTGCACTGATTCCAGCCTCAGAAGTCCTTAAAACACAGCTCACTTTCCTTTTCCTCCCCCAAATCTTATTTCAGCCCACTCTTCTTTCTGTCTCCTCTGCATTCTGGAGGCACCCATCATTCAGATGGCACCACTTAGCTTGTGCTGAAATTGATCTATTCCTTCATTTAATCATTTATTCCCTAAGTATTTAGTGCAGGCCAGCCATAGATTCAAATCCCAGCTCAGCCACTCACTTGTATCATCAGGGCAAGTAAAATAAATGAACACTTTAAAAAAAATTTCAAACCCACATTTACAAAACTCCTGCTTCCCACAAAATACACACATGGTAAGTCACATTTTTCCTTCTTAAATGGATGATGACTTTGCTCTCTCATCATGAATCTTTCTCTGGACTGTTGAGGCTGTTAGTGCCAGTTTCTCTTTCCTCTCCATCTCAGGCTCTGGAATGAAACTGGGGTACTATTGGATGTCCACACTATAAACACCCTTATTCCAGGTTTTAAAACAGGGAGACATTTTTATTGTTCAAATTGAGACAATTTTGAAAATAAGAAAGGGTTATTATGATAATTATAATTATGCTTTGATAATAGGCATAAAAGGAGACCATCTCAGTGAAATGGGACATATGGTCATCCCATTAGAGAACAGTGATATATTACCCAACAGAAAGACCCAGTGTGTCTTCAGAGCATTCACAAAGCTGGGGCACCAGTATTTTTGGTGAAATAATCTGATATTAAAGAAATCAAAGTTACCTGCATGGAAAGAATCAGAATATTGTTGGCCTTCCTTACATTTATTTTAAGGCTCTATGCATATGTATGTGTTTGTGTGTGCGTGTGTGTGTGCATGTTTTAATTTATAATTTTATTATTCCCTTTTCAATACGTTAGGCCTTTAGTGGTCTCTATCTGGCTCTGCTATAAAGTCACTGGAATAGTTTTCTCTTTTCCTGCTTCTGCAGGGACCAACTCTGACTATATCCCTCTCAGAGGTGAGAGGCAAGTGACCAGGGCTAGTAGGGTGAGGGAATGTGTGAAGGCCAATTGGCAATGGGACAGTCTCCCCCAGAGGCAGGTGGAATGGCAGTCTTTTAATAAAGAATGAAGAGGCCGTCCATTTTCAGGATCCTACCTTGTGTCTACATGGGTCTTCACCCAGCCAATCCCTGTTCACTGGCTTCATTACCAGGTCCAGATCGGCGTTTTGGTTTTAGAATATGAGTCTATGACAGTCTGTTTGTAATGAACTTGTGGTTGTTTCAAGGAATGAGACAAGCCACTTAACCCCTCTAAGCCCATTTCCTTATTTGTTTACCTATTAATTTAATTTATTTGAGATGGAGTTTTGCTTTGTCTGCCAGGCTGGAGTGTAGTGGTACAATCTTGGCTCACTGTAACCTCCGCCTCCCAGGTTCAAGTGATTCTCCTCCCTCAGCCTCCTGAGTATCTGGGATTACAGGTGCCGCTACCGTGCCCGGATAATTTTTATATTTTTAATAGAGACAGGGTTTCACCATGTTGGCCAGCTTGGTCTCGAACTCCCGACCTCAGGTGATCCATCCACCTTGGCCTCCCAAAGTGCTGGGATTACAGGTTTGAGTCACCACGGCCGGCCAATGGGGCCTTATTTATAAAATGGGCAAAGCGTGAATACCTATCTAATGGGCCGTGGGAGGTTCAAGTACTAGAAGAAGTCTGGTACACACTGTGTGAATCCTATTGGTCATTGCTAATTTTTTTTTTTTTTTTTTGAGACAGAGTCTCACTCTGTCACCCAGGTTGGAGTGCAGTGGCGCGATCTCTGCTCACTGCAAGCTGTGCCCTCTGGGTTCACGCCATTCTCCTGCCTCAGCCTCCTGAGTAGCTGGGACTACAGGTGCCCACCACCACGCCCGGCTAATTTTTTTGTGTATTTAGTAGAGACAGGGTTTCACCTTGTTAGCCAGGATGGTCTCAATCTCCTGACCGCATGATCCACTCGCCTCGGCCTCCCAAAGTGCTGGGATTACAGGCGTGAGCCACCGTGCCCAGCTGGTCATTGCTATTTTTATGGAGTTTTCTATGTACACATCCCTGGGCATGAAGGACAAGAAGACAATTTGAACTTGGACCCTGCAAAGGTTTGCAGCCTGGCAGTGCTGCAAAAGTTGTGCACATCAGCCTTTATCCCCAGAGAGAAATGTGACAAGCACCACAAACCAGGGATAAAGGGAGTGATTACTGATGAGGAAAAGGGTGGGATCCAGGAAGACTTCGCGAAAAAGGTGTCAACAGAACCACATGTTTACAGACGAGCAGGAATTGGATATTCAGAGGGTTGAGAAACACACTGGTGGGAGAGGGAACAGATGCACAGAAAAAAGAAAATGCAAAGTGTATTTGGGAAGTGGCAAATAATTTTCAATTGAGTGCACTCTTAATTATTCTTCTGGGCTCTGTGCTATTCATTCATTCGTTCAGCTTGTGTTAGGCAGAGATTTGGTCACTGCTTAGAAGACGTTCACAGTAGGTAGAGGAGAAAGAGCAGTCAGGAGGTAGCTGGAGAGAGCCCTGAGAAGAGTAGCCTTAGGGCTTCCCTCTTCATGGGACCTTATGCGGCCTCAGCAGGGGCCCTGCAATGCCCTCGCCATGGCCACACAAAGTTTTCAGAAGTAAGGTGTATTAATGAAATTGGTTATTCCCCTTATTTAAATATTATTCCCATTTCTCCTTATGTAGGTGGTTAATATAGGGGCCATGGACATTTTTGGGAACCAGCTAAGAGCCGAGTTAAGATCGATTTTGTTTGGGTTCTGTTGAATATACATATGGGGTTTACAGTCTTTTCTTTCTGTGTAGCTAGGTCACCACTCGCCACAGGAACTGCAAAGTGAAAAAACAGCTTCTAGAAATACTCTCTTGCCAACGATGCCAACTCACCTGATCTTGTGGCATCAAGAGGCAGGACCAGAGGCAGATTCATGATGGAAGAGTGTCCCCATGGTGCTGGCACCATATGTAGGTGGGTGGGTGGTGGTGAATCCAGGTCTGAAATGTATGCAGCCAGAAACTAAACTGTAAAAAAGTGCTCTAAATTTTATGTGTTTCTCCAAATTTGATAAAAATCTGAAAAATGTATGTGACATTACCCATAAGTTGTGAAGCTGAAAAAAGTCTTCTAAAGCATCAATAATACAAGAGAAATTTTGACTTATCTTGCTAGAGGAACGACCCAATTATTTTTATCTTCTTTATGGTCTCACCAGGATACGGTGCCTCTTGGTTGCTGAATGACGGGCAGCCACATGCTTTTTCTTTCCTCCTTCTCAGAATAAACTCTGGCTTCCCCAGTTTCCTTCCTGCGCTTCCTTAAATCAGGCTCAGAGCCCCGCTTCTAGGAGAGCTCCAAAGATGAACCCATCTGACTGCCTGCATTAGTGTCCATGTTCTATCACTGATCAGCTGGGTAACCTGAGGAAAATCACTCAATCTCTCTGAGCTTCTGTTTCCTCATCTGTAAAATGGGGACAATACCAGCGCCCACTTCACAATCCTGTGGACGGGTATGAATAAGGGAATACAGAGAAAGCACCCCCACCCAGCATGGAGAGCACAGTAAGCCTGGCATTCAATGAGACCTAATAAATGGTAGCTATTAGTATTACTATTATCAAATGTGGTTAGGAAGCACAGTGACTGCAGAAACATTCTGCAGATATGGCAAGAAGCAATTTCCCACTGCTTCCCGGTAGACATCAGTTATTTTTACTAGCCACACACACACTCAGGTAAAGGCATTTCCTACATAACATATCTTAATAGGCTCATCCATGATGGCACTGCAGCTACACACGCATCTGCTGGCATTTCTGTGAGCCGTTTTGCTGCAGCAAGGGTGGGTGCCTCTATGATGGGCCCCACCATCCTGTCGGACCTGGCAGGTATAGCTCTGCACACATCATTCTTCCCCTCCCTGCCCCTCTGCCCCAGACCACCGAATCTCACAGCAAAGCTGAGGCTAACGCATTCACCCAGCCCTCCTTCCTTCTCTCTTGCCCTCACTTCTTTCCTTCCTCCCGTTTTCCTCACAAATATTTCTTGTGTCTAGCCGCCATGGTGTCTTCTATAATTCCAAGACTTTAGGAGACTCAGTAAAGTTTGAAAAAAATTTCTGAAAGGGACTGACATACGGTACTAACTTCTAATTTTGCCAAGTAAGATATCAACACACACACATACATGCACACACATACACACACACACAAACGCACACTGTTGCCACTAATTACTATCGTTCCATCAAAGAAGTGCTATTTCAGTGTCCCCAAATAGAAAAGACACAGTCTTTGGAAGAAAAAGACAATCGTTTATATGACATACATTTAGTTTTTAAAGGAACACAGCATTTTCCTAACTTTTTTCCTGATTCGTCATAAGCCAGTAAAATCTCTGGGTGCCAGATCTCAGATAAATGTTGGAGAAGAAGTTTACTGACAACAGGAATAATATAATGAATGTTTATTGAGTACCAAGTGTGGTATTTGATAGACTCTACCATTTACTAACTGTGTGATCTTGGGCAAGGTACTGAACCTCTCTGAACTCTAGTTCCCTCACCTGTAAAGACAGGGATGATGATGCTTGCTCTGCAAAGCCTTCCAGGGGTTTCTAGGCATGGGGAGGACTTGTGTGGTGCTGGCTGCGTAACAGTCACCAGGGAAACTTGTTAAAACTAAGATTCTTGGCACTACAAGGAGAGAATCTGATGCAAGAGATCTACAATGGGGCCCAAGGACCTATGCCTTTAAAAACAGCCCCCTCCTTCAGACGTTTCTGATGAATAGCTAGGTTTGGGTTGCTCACAGCCCCTGACTTTTGAGTTGGACCTGTCTACTCGACTTACATGTGTGGCAGATTGTTCCTAGCATGGTGTGTTCAGAGGAAAATCTTGGGAGGTATCTTGTTTGCTGTGTTCAGCCTCCCCACTCCCACTCTGTTCCCCTTCTGAACAAATGGTACCTCCACGTACTTAGAAACCCCAGGGTTATTCTGAACACATTTCCTCTCTCACAGACTCTCCTATGCTGTCACCAACCCATCCCCAGGTCCTTGAAGCTGTCTGCTTCTCCACCTCCACTGCCCAGCCTGGTCTAGGTCATCATCATCTCTCACTGCCACTGCAAAGCCTCCTACCTGTCTCGTCTGAAGTGTATGCTCCACACAGTGGCTGCAGTCACTTTTAAAAGATGTGATTCAGACAGTGTCTTTCATCTGCTTCAAACCCTGCTGTAGTGGCCAACGCACTTAAGATAAAAATCTAAAGTCCTTAATGTGGCCTAAAAGCCCCTGCATGGCCCGGCCTCTGCCCACGCCTCTGGCCCTGACACGCACCTGCCTCCCTTCTAATTCTCTGGGTTCTGTTAGTTCTCCACTCTCTCTGGCCTCAGGATTTTCAAGTGTGTCCCTCCTCCTGCCCACACCTTTCTTCCTCTTATCAGCCACCTTCACTGAATTAGCTTCTCCACACTGTTGAGAGTTCTACTTAAATGTCATTGCCTCAGGGACCTGTGATGTACTAACCCCTGTTTTAGAATTCTAGCAGCATCATACTCCTTTTCTTCAAGTCACTTATTGCAATTTATGTTCATGTTTGTTTGTGCATGTGTGTTTTTCAATATATCTGTGCTCCCCACTAGAGCCAAATTCTAAGAAATGTAACTATTTTGCTCACCATTATATCGTCAGTGTAATGCCTGGACATGGTACCCACTGAAAAGATACATATTTATTCGGTGAATGGATGAATGAGTAAAGATGTGAACCCACATCACCAGAAGGGCAAGGTCTCTCCCACTTTTTCTTTCTGGTTGGGGTGACTGACAAAATGTCTAATCCTGAGAGATCCTTGTCATACACAGTACAGGAGAACATCGAGCCCTGAGCTAGAACATGGATGACCCGCCCTGATATGTCATGGGTTGGTTATTTTTTCAGGAGTGAGCAGGCAGTGGAAGAAAGGCAGGTTTTGCAACAGAAGCTTCATTACTAGTTCTTGACAGTGTGGTTCTGGGTTTCCTGGAGAACATGTGCTATAAAACAGGTTGCTAAAAGACAGCAAAAGGGCAAGGCATTTCCTTGGTGTGGTGGAACAGGTATGGGTCTGTTCTGACAGTCCTGGATTCAACTTTTGGCCCTATCACTTACTTGGTGTGTGACCTTGGACAGGAAGTTTTACCTCTCTGAGCTTCAGTATATTCATCCATAAAAAAGGAGCAGTTACTTTTGCCTGTTGGGGTAGCTGTGAGGATTAATGAGATAATGTCTGTAGGAGGCCTAGCAGAATGTCTGGTACATAGTGTGTATCCAATACTGAATACAATCTCACCAGGCTGTAAGCCTCCTTCAATCAGGGGCCATGTTTGTTTTTGGCTTGATAACCCAGTATCTGGTGCAGTGCCTGGCATGTAGTAGATGCTTTAGGAAGTCCCTATTAGTGATTTAATACATGGTCAAATGGGTTTTACTTTAGCAGGATTTCCCTCTTCCAGGAAGGATTCCCGTGTGTAAAAACTTCCCCCTTGCCAAGTACTCAAACCAATTGATTTCCTTGTGGGTAACTCAAATCCATGTGTTTTGAAGTCTCAGAGCTGGAAGATGAATGCGTGTTTGTGGGGGTGGCTCTGTCTTGAGTCATCTCTGAGACCCTTATGCTTGCAGAAGGTGGAAATTTGTCAGCCCCCATTTGAATGAAAGGGCTGGAGGATCAAATCAATGGAGAGAGGGATTCCTATTTTGTTCCAATACTATAGAGAACACAACTGTTTCTTTGAAATTGACCTTCATTTATTTGGAGGGAAAGCAGTTAGTTCAATAATGGCTTTCTGGTGCCTTCCAGCATTTTAAAAGACAGAAGAAAGATTTGGAGCAAGGCAAGGTTCCAGTGTTTTCTAAACAACTCACTAAGCCCAGCTACTGGTTGGCTGCCGAGCACTTCCTGCTACCGGCCCTGCATCCCCCAACTTCCCCCGCTGCTGCAGTGCACATCCTCAATAGCTCAGTCACTTCTTGAGACCCTGACCAGGCCTTCCCCAGGTGGGCTGGAAGTTAGTCTTCATTCTAATGCTTGGCAGCTGAAGATTCTCTGACATCTTGCAAATGGCTCATGGAGTAAGAAACACTGCTATATTCTATTTCAATTATTTCCTGTCCCTCCCTGGCCTGTTTCCAGGGGCCAAATAAAGAGGTCCTTGTTTGGTGGAGTCCATCCCTGCTCCTGAGTAAGTGAGCACTGGTCCCTGGTCCAACTTGGTCTGAGGCCACACGGAAAGGGTGGGGAGGACATGGGGGAGGGTGTCCCAGGTGGGGAGAGGGCAGGAGGAGACAAGAGGCCCTGCTCTGCAGGCATCCCAACCCTGCTCCCAGAAATAAAAATAAGAGATGAAGAAAAACAAATGAAGCCCCTGAACAGGATCCTGTAGGGGGCACAGCTATTTTCCCTCCTTCCTGGGAGAAATCCCAACCCTTCTCTCCTATGGAGAAAACAAACACAGCTATGGAAATCTTGTGCATCCTGGCACCTGAAAGTCTATCACCAATTGGAAGTTGCTCCTACCTGCACTTCTCCCTTTGCCAAACACAGTCCTCTCCCACATCTGCTTCCTCCCCTTATGAGTGAAAAGGTTTTCATAGAAAATTTAGAATTTGGAACCTTCTTCAGATTCCAAAGAAGTTATTGTTCTGTATCATGCTACTTGTGCTTGGGTTTTATTTCAACTCAGAGGAAGTAGAAACCTACATCTCTATTTTGCTGGAATGCTCTTCCTGAATCATTAAGAAAACAGTAATTAAGTACCCTCTTTGTTTGAAGCTCTTGAGTACTTTTTGAAGCCCATCCCAAACCCAAGTCCTAGAGTCTACATTCCCCAGCTTATCCGTTTGGTTTTCAGGGAAGAAGGATGTTGATGGGGTTGGCTCAGGGACAAATCATTGGAAGATCTCTGGGAGATCATCGCATGATAGTCGGAAAGTTTTCATTGCCAGAAGAGAAACAAGATAGCATCAGGGTGGCAAGAACCTCTTACTTTCTATTGTGTGGAAGCTCAGGACCTGAGATGCTAGGGGGACAAGGTCTCAGAAAGGCACAGACAGGAAGGAGAGAGACGATGGGGGTAATATGAGTGAGGAGAAACTGAGGGTGGGCTTGATGACTTAAAAAGCAAGACCCAGAGAGAAGCCACATCATCTCACGCTACGATGTGGCCGGGAAAGCTCTGAGATTGGCAGCATTTAAAACCCTGGCTTCCAGGGTACTGGGGCCTGAAGGAAACGGAGACATTTTCTGGTCAGTGATTCTCAAAGCCTGGTCTGTGGACTACCTCTTCAGAATCATCTGGTGGGTTGATTACACCTTCAGATTCCTGGGATCCTTCTGACTTACTGAATCCTATTCACTGGGGTTTCGGCCCAGGCAGCTACCATTGTTTATTAAGTTTCATAGGTGATTCTAATAGTTATCAAAGTTTGAGATCCCTTAAGCTGATTCAATCCCCTCGTTCTCCAGATGTGAGACCTGAAGCCCAGAGAAGCAAAGCAACAAGCCTAGGGCCATAGAGCTAATTGATGGCAAAGCTCAAATGGGAACTCTGTTGCTTCTAATCACTGGAGCTGTGTTCTTCCCATTTCAATATGCTGGAAGCCTCCTTACCTGTTTGGAGCTATTTCCCCTGCCCCTAAAAGCCAAAGTCCGCACTTTTGATACTTTTGTGCATCCCACTGAGGCCTTCTCCTTCCTGAGCATGCTCTGGTCACAGCCTCTGCAGGCTGGAGAGCAGGGGTAAAGGAAGAAAGGAGAAAGACTCAGTTCTCTTCCAAGACTTTAGTAACAGGTGTGGGATTGGCAAATGAGTAGAGAAAGAGAAAAGACACAGTTATACTGAAGGGGAGATTGGGGTTTGGTTTGTACTGCTCAGAGCTAACTTACATTGAGCATCTGCTATATACCAGATACTGTGCTAAGTCCTTCCTATATATTAGTGCAAAATCCATGGAGCAAATATTAATTAGCCCCATTTTGTAGATGAAGAAACTGAGGCTCATACAGGAGTAGTCATTTGGCCAAGGTCATATGGCTAATGAGAGGCCAAATCACCTCCATCAGCTCCATGTACAGCCATGATCTTTGTAATGGCCCAATGCTGTGTGAACTGTCATCCATTGTAAACCCAACAAGCCTGCAAAACAACCCTGAGACATTGGGAAAGAAAAGCAAGCTTCCCTGCAATGGTATGTGATCACACCTGGGGAGTAGAACTTTTTCAAACGCTTTCCACTTAACACTAACCACTGAAAATATTTCTGAAAGGCATTAGCCTGCAGGCCTGCTTTAGAAAAGATGACATGGAGAAAAGGTTAGACGGCTTTTGAAAATCTTTTTCTTTTTTCTTTCTTTTTAAATGGAAACGTGATGTCCGTTTGCTTCCTTTCCATTTGCCTTTTTCTCTTGAAAGCATTGTGTCTTCAGAATTTATAGCTGCTTGAGGGATTTGGTTATATTTGGGTCTGACCTGAGACTCTGGTGTGATTGTAGGCATATGTGGTCCGTGGCATGTAGCAGCTGTTACCGCTCCTGATATCATGGCACATGACTGTGTCATGATAACCTCCCTCCCTTCATTTTCTGTAGGGTCCCCCAGGGATAGGAGAAGGAATCAAAGCAGATCAGTGCCTCAGAGGAAGGACAAGGGTTTCCCAGGCCATGTGGACAGCATGTGACGGATGCCCCCTTTTAGGGCTTACCTGCTAACCAGACCTTGACTTCTTCCTTAGAAAACATCAGGTAACCTTTTGAACAATTCAGTTAGTAGGACCACCAAACAAAAAGAAGATGAACACGTTTTCATAAGAGGGGAAGGACGCACTGAATTCCATCTTACCAGGATTTGGTGTCTGTCAGCTAAGGCGAGGGGCAACTATAAATTGATTCTGGGCATTCCATAAATCACCAGAGTTAGAAATATTTTTGGGTAAAAACTAAAAATGTGTAACCCTCTAGTCATCTTCTCTTTCATATCTCAAGCTTTCAATAACTTAAAGTCTGCTTGGGGCTGTGTGGCTGTAAAATGCTCATATTAACTGATAATGAACGTAGTATATCTGGGTGATAGCTGTCAGTGAAGAGGGGAGGGAGAGAATGCAGCCTCTGCAAAGCTCTTGAGAAGCGTGGCTTCTGCACTAGCCCTGGAAATGCTGAATGAATGCTGCCTTTCTGTGTACGAGCTGCCTCCCTGCTTCCCAAATGCCGCATCTGCAGTAACTACAAACTATTTTGTATGCTGCATTAGTGACGCTGCCTTAGCCGACACATCATTACTACTGAAATAACGCCGAGTGTGATATTCAAGTCCAGTGTCCTTTTTAATTATTAAACCGAGGCTGTTGAGTGAGTCATTCCCCATACCAGATTTTCCTTCTGTGGTTCTATTTCTAGAAGCTAGTACCTTAGCGTGTTCTACTAACACCTGAGTTGGTTTTTAGCCAGCTCCCCAATCTGCAAAGCCTTTGCAGAACAAACAACATTATTCAGTTTCCAAACACGCACAGACTGCATAAGAAATAAAACCCACAAAAAACTTTAGAGTAAGCTCATCAGTAAACCCAAGGTCCAAAAATGCCCAGTTCCCCTCCTGCTAGTCCCCAACTTACCAAGCGGTAGAGCGATGAAGAAGGGTAGCCAGCACAAGATGAACATACCGACCACAATGCCCAACGTCTTAGCTGCTTTCTTTTCCCTGGAGAACTTAAAAAGTTTGACAGCTATGGAACTCCTGGGGTTGTGGCCCTTGGCCTTGGTACTGCTGAGGGTGTCCTCGTGAAAGTTCTTGGAGTGGATCCTCAGGGTCAGCTCCTTGGAGTTGGACATCTCCTTCATGACTCCCGCCTCTAGGTTCTTGGTGGTTCTCTTGGCCACTATATAGACACGGCAGTACATGACTAGAATGACCGCCAGAGGGATGTAGAAGGAGCCCAGGGAGGAGAAGAGGGCATAGAAGGGTTCTTCAGTGACCCCACACTCCTTATCATCGTTGGGTGCGGGCTCCTTCCACCCAAGGAGAGGCCCGATGGAGATGACGGTGGACAAGACCCAGACACTGAGCAGCGCCAAGATGGCCTTCCTCCGGGTGACCAGCGTGGGGTACTGCAGAGAGTAGCGCACCCCGATGTAGCGATCGATGGAGATGGCACACAGGCTCAGAATGGACGCTGTGCAGCACAGGACATCCACGGCTGCCCAGATGTCACAGAAGATCCGCCCCAGCACCCAGTAGCCGAGCACCTCTAGGGCCGCTGAGAAGGGCAGGACGGTGAAGCTCAACAGCAGGTCAGCCATGGCCAGGTTGACGATGAAGTAGTTGGTGGGCGTCCGCAGGTGCCGGTTGCAGGCCACAGACAAGATGACTAGGATGTTGCCCACGATGGCAAAGAGGATGAAGGCGCCCAGCACCAGGCCCACAGAGATGGCCCTGGTGATGTCCAGCTGGGGCAGTGTGGAGTTGCTCGAGGTCTGGTTGGGGCCAGTGAAGTTGGCATTTTTCAACTCTCCCCAGTGGGCAGGTGCTGATGTGTTGTGGCCGGTGTCCAGATCGGGATTCATCTTAGAGTTCGCCCTCCATAGCCAGGGGGATGATTAGGCTCGGAAGGGCTGCGGCGAAGGCTCCTCAGCTGCCCTGAAACTTTGCTTCCCCCGTGGTCTTCTTCCCAGAGGCGCCCTCCTGGCGTGGAGTCATCTCCCCCGGGCAGCCCAGCCCGGCAGCACGTCTCCTGCCTGCACCGAGCCGCGCGCTCGCCTGTGAGAGGGAGGAGGAGGAGAGAGAGGGTACGAGGCGGCAGCTCCAAGTTTAATGGTCCACGTCAGGCGCGCCGAGCCGGGCTCGCGGGGGAGCGGCGGGGAGGAGGGGGCGGCAGGGCCGGGGCGCCCGGCGGTGCCCGGCTTGCGCGGGTCTGCGGACCGTGGCGCGTCCTCTGCCCAGCGAGCGCCGAGGAGGGTCTGCTTTCAATGAGCCGCCTCTGGGCTGACTGCACGGCGGTGACATCAGGCGGGGGAGCCCGGCGCCCTGACTCTGTGCGGCACTAGGGGGCAATGCGGGTCCAGCCAAGGCGCCCGCAGCCCCGACGCCGCCACCCCGGCAAGCCGGGAGGCCAGCTGCGTCCCCCGCCGCTCCCAGGGCGCGCCCTCTGCGGGGGGCTGGGGGTGAGGCAGGGGCCGGGAGGGCGGGACCTGGGCGTGGAGATCGCGGGTCACCCACCCCCTAGGCGGCCCGCTGGCGTTATTTTCCCCGCTAGTCACTCTTCCCTGTCAAAGGTGGGTTGGAGGCTGCTTACCTCTAATCGGGGCTCCTGGAGTCAGGCCCCGGATTTAACGGGATATGCAAATTGTCCGGCACCTAAAAGAGGGAAAGAGAATTGTAGGGTTAGGCAGGTGGGAGGGACTTGAGTCGGATCTGAGGCCAGCACTCATCCTTCATCTCGCTCCCCTCGCCCCGTGCAAACTCTTTGGCCCCAGTAAAATCCGGCTTCTCTTCATCTTTTCATTCGCTCAGACATTCACTCATTTATTCAGCCGATGGTTACTGAGTCTCCACTCTCTGCCCTGGCTCTAGGCGCTGTGGACATAGCAACTGAACAAAATAGACGGACTCCTGCCCTCTAGGAGTGTACCTTCTCCCGACAGAAGACGGATAGTAAACTAAATAAGCAAACGATGAGGTGTGTAATGTGATGACAAGTGTTAGGCTGAAAATAAAGTAAGGAGAGAGAAATACAGTGAGGCGTTTGTAGGGTGGATTTGAAATGTTAAGTGGGTACTTGAGATGTCACTGAAGTGATATTTGAGGAAACCTGAAGGGAACTGAGGAAGGAAGCGAGCTGCCATCTGGGAGGGGGGTGAGGGAGGTCAGAGACCTGGGGAAGGGAGGTAGAGTATCTTGGTTATTTGTTGAGTTTTTTCCTTTCTGTCTGAGATCAATGTTGGACATTCAGTCAAAGGGATGCACTCCCAAAGGTGGGTGAATGGTACTTAGAAGAGAAAGTATGGGGAAAAAGAAAGAAGGAAGGAAAGAAAGAAAGAAAGAAAGAGAGAAAGAGAGAGAGAGAGAGAAGGAAGGAAGGAAGGAAGGAAGGAAGGAAGGAAGGAAGGAAGGAA
>NC_045437.1:130732305-130746174 GCF_002776525.5 Piliocolobus tephrosceles
GAAGGAAGGAAGGAAGGAAGGAAGGAAGGAAGGAAGGAAGGAAGGAAGGAAGCCAAAGAACTTTATGTTAGTTCACATTTATCCAACAATTATTATGTCCTAGACAGTGTGCTGAGTTCTTTTTGCTTTTTCTCATGACTCTCATGAGATAAAGAATATACTCTGCGTCATTTCTATTTCATGGATGGGACACCGAATTACGGGGAAGTTTAGCTGTTTGCCCAAGTTCACAAAGCCATGGAGGAGAGCTGCTGGGAACTGAACCCAACTGTGGGGTCTCTCCCAAAGTTGGATACTCAGCTACTGTGTCACACTTTTCCCCCTGGGGCAAAGTAGGGGATGGAACCACTGTTGTAGATGGAGCTGCCTTTTGAGTAGTTAATTTTGGGGACTGAGTCACTGGTGCTGGGCAGGAACTCCCATGAATTGAGCGCTTACTGATAGCCATGCATTTACTCATTTTCTTTGACTCTTTACAATTCTTTGAGAGAAGCATAACCATTATTCATTGACAGATGAGAAACAGTGGTTCAGAGAGAGTCAGTTGATTCCTGAGGTCATAGGCTAGCAGATATACGGCAGAGCAATGGGCAGTGGCAGCTGGAGATTGAAAAGTAAAGCCTGATACCTTCTTTTACTCCAGTTCACAAGCCTGCATCTTGGGTTTCTCATCTTCTGCTCTTGATAGTCGTTATAACTTGATATTCACGGGTAGGGAAATCAGAAGTCACTCAGGGTGACTTACATCTAAGCTTCTCAATGTAGAGGTAAGTTCTTAACCTCTTTTTATTTTTACTTTTTGAGAAGGGAGGCAGGTGGTTATCACACACCTTTCGAAGGTTTTAATTCACTCCCAGCAAAATGCACAGACTCCACAAATGTGCAAAATACACAATTTCAGGAGGCTTCCCTCGGGTTAAGAAATCTGTGGTAGAGACAGCCCTGAAAATAGATTTTTTTTTCTATTATAATTAAATTGCCCTAAGCTGTATTTGAAGATTTGAAAATAAGAGATTCACAAGTTTATAATGATTTAGATCTTCAGACGCTCTCAGAACCCTGGTTTGCTTATCTTCCCATGTTGGAGGTGGTGTACTAGGGAAACGGACTTGGCAAGTCAGACAGGTGCAGAGCTGGTTAGCAAACTGTTTCCCTGGCCTACAGGACAGTGCTCCTTCTGCTACTGCAGCCACTCATGACTTACACAGTAGGGTGTGAGACTGGAATAACTTGGCAGCCCTCTGCCAGGGGTCTCTATTAAAAGGAGAGGTTGTCCTTCTGGCTCAGACTAGTCTGTCTGCAGATAGGAGCCAGCTTAGATGATCCTCGAGATCCTGTAGCTCCAGGTGGTCAGCTTCTCTTGCTGGATAAAGTGGTCCCTGAAGGCACCTGCTGTCCTTTCTCTCATGTATTTTCCAGGGTAGGGGTGAGAGTGAGGTATCATGAACTCAGTTCCCACCATTCCCAATGTATTTTCAAGTCTGAGATAATGGGGCTTCTCTTGAGGTGGTTTACTTACAAGGGGGGAGAGAGGAGGAAGAGGAAGAGAATACCAGTAACCTGGCATGTAGTTGGCATTAGCACAAAGACAGGGGTGTAGGGGAGGGTAAGGGTGGGATAGAATAAAGAGCAAGTTCCAAATCCACATTTTGATTGTGGTGGCCCATTTCCCACTTCCCTGGGCATTAATTTCACCAGCTATTGAACAGCCAGCAACACACCATTGAATTTACTGAGGCTGTGTCTACATAATCACAGTAACCAGCTGCAGTGTGAAAACTCAGCCTATCAGACATTTTTCTGTGGTGGCAAAAGGCCAGGAGGAAAAAAAGAGCAAATCTGAGATTCAGAGATGGTTTATCCTCATTGTGAAAGAAAATAGTTTGTTACCTAGATGAGAACTTATGTCTTGATTCAGGTGTCAGGATATGGAAGAAATTATTGAGCCAGATTGACAAGTTCAAAATCCTTGCAGGTTTCAGACTTGTTGTCATTTACCAGTGTCTTTCGTGAAGACCAAACAAAGATCTCATTGTAAGGGGAACAGGTATTAGCCTTAATAGCAGCCATGTAGCAGGACCCCACTCAGCAACCTTTGCTAATGGTGCTTTCCTTGCTGCTCCTCCCCTCCCTTTGCTGGAGATGCCTCTTAACCCCTCTGGCTGATTTTTGACCCATGGACTTGACCATTTGTTTAGGTGTCATGAGAATACAGACGATATTTCATTTTCTCGGTACTCCCTGGGGCAAAGCCAAGCACAGAGCTCTGACTCACTCGACGCTTGTGGAAGAAGAATCTTTTCATTATCCGTCTTATTGCATTAAAAACCTCTGATGTTGCAGAACTCCCGTTTCTGTGAACCCTCCAGGGGAAGCTGCCAGTGAAGTTGACCTGTAGGGAAACTGAAGCTATGGGAGATTCAAGGATCTGTTTAAGACATCTATGGGAGGAGATCTGTCATCTGTGATCATGCAAATTTTCATGGTGCTCTCTCTAGCTTTCAATAGAGAAGCATGTACTCTGTGTAAGCACCATGCTAAGCACCGTGGGTGAATCAAAGATGAATGAAACCAAGTAAACAGTAACCTAACACTGAGCTAGGTGCTGTGGGAGATGATGATAACGCTAAAGCACTTTTAAGAGAGTACCTACTGTGTGCCAGGCACTGTGTTAGGCAATCTATGTGCATTTCCTCAACTATTCACAACAGTGCAAGGGAGGAATTCTTTCCATTTTACAAATGAGGAAACTGAGGTTCAGAGAGGTTCTGTGACATGGCCAAGGCCTTTTGGTGAGTAAGCAGCATTGGTATTCAAAGCATTGTTGTCTGGCTCCAAAACTTGCATCCTTCTTTCTGCACCAGACTGAGATTAAAACAAGAAAAAGGCAGCAGAAGGCTCAATGTTAGCCTGAAGGAAATAACAGCAGAAAACAGAATGTGACCAGGGTCCTGAATAAGGCAGAGGTCAGGGAGGGGAGGGCAAGGGAGAGCTGTCTGGGAGAAAAGGTTCCTCAGTGGAGCACCTTAGGTTAGTCTTCCTCACCTTCCAGGCCAGCACTTAATCTGCTGAGGGAGTTGAGAGCTAACTTGGATTCTAACTGCACTTCTGTCATTTAATGTTTACTGTGACTCTGGGCAGGAGAGTGAAGTGATGAAGAGCCTGGATCAGACACACCTGGGTTTATATCCCACTTCCACTAATTTATTAGCTGTGTGTTCTTGGGCAAGTCACTTAACTACTCTGGGCTCAGTTTTCTCACCTGCGAAATGAAGATCAGAATAGTTCCTAGCTCTACAGGGCTATGGTGAGGATGACATGTGAAAATGTGTGTAAAGTGCTCGGCACAGAGTAATAGTAATACTATCTGCGAGGAGTTAGCGCTTGCTAGGTGCCAGGCGTTGGGCCCAAAGTGCCTTCTGTATATTATCTCATTTAATCCTAATGATAACATTATGAGGTAGGTACTATTATTATTGACATTTGATAGATGAGGAATCTGAGGCCCAGAATGGTTAAATGACTTGCCCGAGGCCACAGGACTAACAAGTGGCACAGCTGAAATACAAAACACCCAGTAAATGAGGCTAAACCCAAAAAAGGAATTGGAGGAGTGAGGCATCTGCTTTAGGAGGTACACTAGGGCCTGTGGGGACTCGAAGGATAAGTTTTGTCCCACCTGTACCCTGGTGAGAGGATGAGATGCATTCTTTCTTCTGGGTGGGGTACACTAACTAGAGCAAAGCCTTCTCTTCTACCTCCAAAGGCAGCAGGTCAGAGGCTCCCAAGAGTGAGGAATTTCAGCTCCCTCTGGAAAGGACTGTGTTTTCTCTGTGGTCATTACAACTTGTCACTCTCTGGTGAGTATGCATTCCCCCAACCCAGAACTTCCAGTCATACAGCACTCCCTGGTAAGACAGAGAGAGCTCAGTCGCAGCCCTTTGCAGCAGGCTGGTATAGATCAATTGGCAAGTCACCCAGGGGCTGAAAGTCATCCAGGGGCTGAATGCACATCACATGTTTGGGGAGAGTCTGGGAGCTGGGGTGTGAGGCGGGGGCTGGGGTGTGAAGACACAGGGTGCCAGAGGGAGAATCCCAAAGGCCTGCTGTCTCTGGAACTAGAGAGCAGATCCATTCTCTCTTATGCCTTCGTGCTATTCTGGTGGGACGGTGTAAACAGGCTGCCAAAACCCACCCATGCTGCTACAGAATCGAGGGCAAAGGGGAGTGTGTGCTGCTTTCTTGAATGACTCTGGCTGACCCTTGCTGGCCATGGGCTTGCCACTATTACTTTGCCCAAAAATCTAGGGTGCCTCCAGAATTTCTCTGGGAAAAGATCTTTAAGTTGCAGTCTGGTTTGAAGGTGGGCATGCCGCTGTTTGCCCCATAACCTTCTCAAGATAGATGTCACTGTCCACATCACAGATCCTGAGTAGGGAGCGGATAGAGATTTTACTGGGGCAAAAGTCCTCCCAAGCTTCCTTGGTATTGCTACTGCCAGGATCTATTTCCCAACCACACATCCTAAAGTCATCAAAGGTTAAAAAACAAAACAAAACAAAACAAAACAAAAAAAACCCCAGCAAAAAATACCTAGGGCAATAGATTCCTTACAGCTGACGTTTCAGGGCTTTGGCCTCTCTGGGCTGCACTGCCACAAGTCAGGATGAGAGACTACAGAAGTGTCAGAACTAGAAAACTCTAGAGGTCATCTAGTCCAGAGTCTGCAAACTACAATTCATGGATCAAATCCAGCCTTGTGCCTATTTTTGCAAATAAAGTTTTACTGGAACACTGCTATGTCAGTTTGTTTGCATGTTGTCTATGGCTGCTTTCAGGTTATAATGGCAGAGTTGAGTAGCTGTAACAGAGACTGTCTGTCCTGTAAAGCCTAAAATATTTACTCCCTGGACCTTTGCAGAAAAAATTTGTTAACCTTTCATCTAGTCTAACGCTCTTAATTTGCATATGAGAACACAGAGGCCCAGAAAGAGGAAGAAATTTGTCTGAGGTAGAGCCAGGGTCACTAGCCAGGAGATTTGACTCCATGCCCACAACTTATTTTTGCCACCACTTTCATCTGTTTCTGCAGCATGGCACAGGCTCTGAGTTTGAATTTCGGCTTTAGTTGACCCAGATGTGTGACCTTGGGCAAGCTACATAAACTCTTTCAGCCTCTTTATTTTCATCTGTGCCCAGAGGATAATGCTTTCTATTTCTTGAGATAATGCACATTCTAGGTGGTTGTGAAAATTAACTACATATAGTCCGTGTTGCTTAGGCTGGGAGCTGGCTCTTTAAAACACTCAACAAAAGACCTCTACTATTATTATATTGATGTTCTCTGTAATTTATATGTGTTTGTGTGTATGTAGGATATGTATGTGTGTGTGTATGTATGTATATATAAGTTGTGTCTCTCACTCCAAATTTCTTAAGGGAAAGGGCCTCCTAAACTAAAGGCCTCTTACCTGTAGTTCTTAAACTTTTGGGTTCTAGACCTTATTGAGAATTTGCTGCAAGCTATGGATGCGGCTGTGGATACGTTCTTTACCCTCCACTTTTCCTGAATTCCTTATAGCGGCTTCCTCAGTGCTAAGTCCTTGGTAGGGCCCCTTGATCAATTGATTTCCATTTTGTTACTTCTTATTTTTGTTTGAGGAGCCTCTCTGTTGTAACTCTCTTTGTCTAGGCATAACCTCTTTCAATTTCGGGCAATAGAACTAATTCAGTGTTTTACCATTTATCATGGAACAGAACTTGAACTGAATATAGTGTGTTGACGCCGGCCTTCCTTGTCCTCCCGGAGTTTATAGTCTAAGATGAATAACGGGAATGTGCAACGGAGGATGCATAGAGAATTGTGTCTGACATTGAACAGGGATGTGAGTTAAATAAGGAAATAAATAAATACATGACACAAATCTCAAATTTCTCTCCTTTTGGGGGATTTTCACTTGTAGCTATCAAGTTCAGAAAAGTCTAAAGGAAGCGGCGGGAACCTTTTCCTTGGGGGCATCTAAAAATTGTATCTGGACAAAGTGTTAGAGCCCAGCTTTGGAGAGGACAGACCAGGCCCCAGGGGAGCAAGGCAAGGAAGTGATGTCAGAAGGTGGCTTCTGCCTTCTCATCTCCGTTGTCTGGCAGAGGTGACAGTGTAGGGTCCTGGAATGAGTGTAGGCTTGCTTGGGAAATAGTGTGTGGCATGACTTGGGAATGGGGAACATAGTAAAGGGGGGAGCAGGGTGAGAAAGAGGCAGTTTCCTTTGCCCATCTTCATCGTGCATTGAGGAAAGCTGGGACAGGAAATGTCCAGCGTGTCTCTGCTGTTTACTGGACACCAAACCAAAAGATATGGAAGGTTGCCTTGGGAGTCCTGAAAAGACAAGGGGAGAAAGAGGCAGTATTTTGGTTTTTTGGCTTCTTGTGGCACTTCTTGAGTGAGTGCTTGGGGAATGGGGAAGATATTGTGGAGACTTTTAGATAGGAGCAGCCTGGTGTAATGGCAATTAGCTATGTGGTGTGAATTGCAAGTGCCTGGGTCGGCCCCAAATATTTCCCCTGCCCTTTGGAGTGCTACCCACTTACATTGCCTGCTTTCTTTGGCCCCATTTGAATTGACTCTGACTTACTGAGTGCAGTTATGCATGCAGCATTGTGCCAAGTGAATCCCTATGCATCATCTCATTTAATTCACCGAACAACACTTCTGTGGTATGTCTTAAACCCTTGCATGGCTGTAAAGGAGTCTCTGAAGGTGGATAATCTATAAAGAAGAAAGGTTTGTGGGGACCATACAAGAATCATGGTGCAGGCATCTGCTTCTGGTGAAGGACTCAGGCTACTTCCACTCCATGGTGGAAGGGGAAGGGAAGCTGGCATCACATGGGGAAAGAGGAGGAAAAAGGAGGACGTACCAGGCTCTTTTGAACAACCAGCTCTCACTCACTCCTGCAAGAATGGCACCAAGCCATTCATAAGGGATCCTCCCTCACAAACCAAACATATCCCACCAGGCTCCACTTTCAACACTGGAGGACTGAATTTCAAAATGCGACTTGATGGGGCCAAGTAAAGCATATCCAAACCATAGCATGGTTGACATCATTAGCTCCAATTTACAGGTGAGAAAACTGAAGATAAGAGAGATTCATTAACTTGTCCAAGATTATTCAGAGATGGGATTAGAGCATAGGCAGTCCGGAGAGGCAGAAGTTGTGCTAGGCTGTGTGCTACTGAACAACACAAATGTGTGCCCTTCTCCATGGTGAAGTTTGGGAATTGAATCTCTCCTCCTAACACTTCCTGGGGAACCTTCAGTGAGTTTATATCAGGATCCTGCCTTAACTCTTCCAAGAAGGGTGTGAGACCTGATTCAATAACTGTCTTTAAGGAGGGCAAAAATTATTGGTCTCATGATGGCAGCCAGCTGTGTGTGTGTGTGTGTGTGTGTGTGTGTGTGTGTGAGAGAAAGAGAGAGAGAGAGAGAACACACAGCTATAGATGCCAAAGACAAAGACAGCATGAGAAATGCCAGTTAGCCCTAAGGAAGTAGCTTATTAAACAGCAAGCTGGCTTCATCCAGACAGATCAAATTCTAGCTCCTGCCACTTTCTGGCTTTGTGACCTTGGGCAAGTTACTTTATTTACTTAAGCTTCCATCTGTTTGTCTGTAAAATGGGGATTTTAATAGTATTAAAATCCACATGGAGTTGTTGTGAAGATTAAATGGAACTGTGCTTGGCACCTAGAAAGCTCTCAATAGATGTTAGTTATTATGGATGTTTTTGTATAATCTTAAAAACACACAAAAGGTTTCTCAGTATCTGGAGTATTTAGGTGCAGATTTTCTCTGTTAATCTCTCAGCTATCCTTACAGCCCTTTACTTGCCAAATGATGTCACCGATGCATTTTTTTTCCTAACATAAATTGCCCTGAACAAACAGCGGCTGGTAAAAGAACAACAGTATAAATAATAACAGCTAACATTTGTTGAGAACTTCTGTGTACTAAGCATCTGTTATATGCTTCACATGAATTATCTCATTCTAATACAAGAATCTTATCAGGTAGGCAGAAATAATGTATCTGGCCTTTGAGATGCAACTTCTGAAATTGCCATATCCAGAGAGCCAGGACTTGTTGGAAATATTTCTATCCTCAGTGAGGTTGGAGATCAAGCCGGTTGTGGGTGTTGGTGAGCTTGGGGAATGG
This sequence comes from Piliocolobus tephrosceles, assembly GCF_002776525.5. NCBI lineage: Eukaryota > Metazoa > Chordata > Mammalia > Primates > Cercopithecidae > Piliocolobus > Piliocolobus tephrosceles. The sequence goes on from NC_045437.1 coordinate 130,740,521, forward strand.
GGTGTGGCAAGCAGTTGGCCAGTGAGCTTGCTGTGCAGTGGGAGAGAAACCCAGCTCAGTTCAGCAGGCAGAGTGGCAGGTCCTTGGACTATAATTCATGGCCACTGGTACAATTAGTGTCAACAGGAATTTTCCTTGTGTATCAGACCAAAGAGGCTCAAAGGCTATAAATCGTCTCATTGGAAGCTGGCCATTCATACCCTAGAAGGGCAGGGAAGGCAGGGGGACTCATGTGAACCTCCATCTACTCCTAGATACTTACACAGAGGACCAGGTCCTCTCGGAAGGGGATGAAGAGAAGGAAGCAAAGGGCAGGGAATGAATGCCAGTAAATCTGTATTTTCAATTAAATCCTGGGACTAAGTGGAAATGAAAAAAAGGATTCAGTCTGGAGCTCTCAAGTCAAGCTGGGGAACTTGTCCCTAAAAGAGTTGGATCATCACCAGGTGTGAAAGTTTGGCCTTTTGTTGTCACTTAAAAACTTTAGAATTTTCCTTTGTTCAGTCTAGGGAACTGCTCACTTTTCCCCTTCTTGGTCCTGCTCCATCAAGAGCCTGGAATTTAGAAAGGAATGTAGAGTGTTGAGTAGGCAAAGGTTTCTCCACATAGGCAGCTATGCTCAAACTTTACAGGGAATAAAAGTCACCTAGAGCAAGCCTTAAGATGCAGACTCCTGGGCCCCAGCCCTAGATATCCTGATTTAGTAGGTTTGAAACGGGGTTCAGGAATTTATATTTTTGTAAGTAACCCAATGATTTGATTGCGGAAGACTACATTTTGAGAAACATCATTTTAGTCCAACATCCCTATTTTTATAGATGATCCAGTGGAGGTCGTCTGTAAAATGGTTGGTTGAATGTTTTATATAGAGGGTTCTTATACACATAACTTGGTTGAGTGTCTCATAGAGAAGGTTCTTGGTTGAGTGTCTCATAGAGAAGGTTCTTATAGGATGCAGGTCTTAAACCCAGGTTTTCTGATTGCCAGTCTGGCCAATCTTGCCTCCACTGGAATCATTAAAAATGGCATTGTGGCTGGTACAGTGGTTCACTCCTGTAATCCTAGCACTTTGGGAGGCTGAGGCGGGCAGATCACCTGAGATCAGGAGTTCAAGACCATCCTGGTCAACATGAAGAAACCCTATCTCTACTAAAAACACAAAAATTAGCCTGGTGTGGTGGTGTGTGCCTGTAATCCCAGCTACTTGGGAGGCTGACAGGAGAATTGTTTGAACCCGGGAGACGGAAGTTGCAGTGAGCTGAGATTGCACCACTGTACTCCAGTCTGGGTGACAGAGCAAGACTCTGACTCAAACAAAACAAAACAAAAAACAGCATTGACCTTCACTTGCTGTAGTTTATTGTTGCCTAGTGTCTCCATTCATCACACTTCAGCTCAGGGTCGCTTCCTCAGGGAAGACTGTCTTGCCCCTCCCCACTCAGTCTAGGCAAGGTTTCTTTGTTTTCCACGTGCAGAAAATCACCTCTCTCTCTTTTATAGCATTTGCCGTGGTTTGTGGTTACATACTTCTGCGTGTGACTCTGACCACACTCTGTCTCTCTCCCTAGGCTTCAGGCTCAATGAGAGCAGGGCAGTGTTTCTTTTTGTTCCTCCAAGGGCCTAATGCATTGTCTAATGGTTAGTAAGTGCTCAGTAAATATTTACTAGATGAGTGAGTGAGTGAATGAATGAATGAATGAATGAATGAAAAGGCAGTTTGATCTCAGCCTTAACTGAAAGTCAAAATAAAGCAATATTTGTGAAACTTTTGTCTTTCAATGGCAATCTCTTTTTAGACGTTTTAAAGTTGTCACTCTTTTTTCTGGCCCAGACTTTTTGATTCCAAATGCCCATTGCATTTCTGAAACCTCAGCTTCCAGCATGCAAAATTGTGTAGGAGGAGGCTTGCTTTGTTTAACTGTCTATGTGTCTATCACAATTTTTCTATTTCTGTAGTGAATTTTGTGTTGGAAACCTATTCTTCTCTCTGCAACCCTCTCTTCCTTTCAGCTATAACCCCTCCCCAAGATTCCAGTGGTCTCCTGTTGCTTCCAGCAACCCCCAAATCTGACCTTTTCTAACCTTTTCTTCCCGAAGCCTGCCAGTCCAATGTCCTATTTCCTCCAGGCCTGCCGCGTGTTAGGAACTCTTCCGAGAGATAGGTTCTTGCTAACACTGGATAGTGACCTGATCTGTTGGCTCCTCTTCCTCCCCTTTCAGTTTTAACTAAGATCATCACTTTCTTAACTAAAGCTGTGTGCTCCAATGAGCTGGTCAAATCCTTAACTCTATGGAGCCCATCAAACACTGATGGTAGGAGGAAGATTCTAGCAATTAGTAAATATTTATTGAGCACTGTGTTAGGGTCTGAGGTTCATACAAGGATGAATTAAAAGTATTTCTTTCTCCCAAGCCTCTTTATGGGAAGAGAGTCATGGACTCACATTCAATAATGGTGTGGCAGTTAAACAACACTTGAGGAGACTCCAGTATCTTGTTACTTGCCAAACAACTGATGATCACAAGTGCTATGGATTTAAATTAGACTGTGTATAATGCACTTTGGAGTGGGCCTGACACACAGTAGGCTCATTCGGTAATGCTAATCCTTCTTCTGTCTAAGGGAGGGAGAGATTTTTCTGGGCTGGAGTAGGTCCCCTGGTCTCCACTGAGGAGGGGCCTTCTGTTAAGGTTCTGGGAAGCACACACAATTTGTGAGGAAACCTTTTCAGTTCCACAAATGTACCCATTTGCATTCAGGATTAATTTCTATTTGGGAACAACTACTCTCCTTGCATTAAAGCAGGTCTCCTAGAACCTAGCTTATCCACACTTTTTCATTTGCTGTGCCTACATAGGAGAGAGGCGTTTAGAATCAGAGCTAGGACTGTAGAAGTTGTGTAGCCCTTTCCTCATTTCCCAGGTGGGAAAACTGAGGCCAGGCAAGTTACTTGACCATGGTCACTCAGAGCCAGAACCAGAACTGAGGCCTCTAATGTCCAGCCCCACAGTCTTAAAAATAACTATATGCTATTTTCATTATTTAAATATTAAACAAATGCAAGCAGCTTTAAAAAAATTATCAAGGTAAATTGTGCTCGTCTCAAAGTTATGGAAAGACATAGAAAACGGAGAGAAAATCACCCTCATTTCACTATCAAGAGAACATCATTGTTAACATTTTGGCAAATCCTTACTAGTATTTACACACACACACATGCATATGTGGATGTGCACAACACACATACACATGTGTGTGTGTACAGGCCAGGTGCCTTTTGTTTGGACCCCAGCCTACTTTCAGCCTCCCTTTGTAATGGAAGCTGTGCCCTGAGTCTTCAACCTGTCAGGCCCAGGCGCACCCTCCCCTCCAGCTCTAGGGGTGGACTCCTGACGCAATCAGAGCCAAGGAGTACCCAGGTACTCTTAAGACGTGGGATTTGAAGATGAGGGGATGTGAGGTTTGGAGCCAGGTCTGGAGGTGTTGTGGTTGCTATGCAGCCACAGTGGGAGAGCCTGTCTGGGTGTGAATGGAGCTGAGTGAATGTGGCCACCCTTCCCACACACTCCCACGAGAGTTGCCAGAATAATTTCTACCCTTTAAAGTAGCTACTTGGCCATTACCGGTGGATCCAATTCTTAGCTGAAGGACTTTGAACAAGTCACTTAGCCACTGAGCCCAGTTTCCTCATCTGTAAAATGGGGTAACACTTGGAGGATCATAGTGAGGATAATATATCACTACTACTACTAATAACAAAAATAGTAGTTAAATGTACAGCTGCTTTTATTAATTGTTTGCTAGATATCAGGGCTATGCTAAGCAGTTTAATATATTGCTTCATTTAGTCTTCACACGGGCAGAGAGTGGAAGGAAGAGGGATTTGCTTATCCTTGCCTGTGTTTGGGGAAGGACTAAGATGCAGGGCCAGGTCCCAGCTGCTCTTGTTCCTGGTGCAGTCATTTGCTAACTGATTGCTTCTGCCTCTTTGAACATTTGGGGTGGGGACCTTGATGCTTTTCAGGGCCTGTTAGCTGGGGACTGCTTGGGTCCTCTAGAGGGACAGGATGCTGGTTCCAAACTAGAGAATGGGAAGGTCTTGCCGGGCTGTCGAGGGAGAGGTGGGGACACTGGCCAGAGTCCTCTCTGTCTGCAGAGTCCCCCTTCCTGGCTGGGCCCCAGAGTTCCCTAGGTAACCGCAGGGGATGCAGCACAGATTCATGGGCCTGCTGTTCCCAAGCAAGTACCTGACGTGTTCTGTCCGAGAGCGACAGTGTCTGATTCCTGTATGACTCATCAGGAGGGGAATAGACACACGCCGGAGGCATAGGAGGAAGGAAAACCCCCACATTCTCACCTCCCACCAGCAAAGGGATGAAGAGGAATCGCTCCACTGCACACACTGCTTAAAAGGCAGGTGTTTTCCACATTTTATAGGTGGGGAAAATGACGACCCGTTACATCCACTCTTTCATTTGTTCCATGGACATGGGTTGAGCAAGGGCTTCGTGCCAGGCATCATGTTGGATTGTGTGAGAGACACAAACTTAGGAAAAACACTGACTCTACCATCAACTGGGCTGTTGACTAAGATGTGGCAACAGGAAATATCACCCAGGGTGGGGCCTTGAAGAGTGGGAGGGCCCCAGGAGTTAGCATGCCAGTCATTTGTCTTTGAATAGGTTCAATTTCACCTCATGTCAAACATTCCTTTTTTTAAAACGGTGGTTAAGAAAACACGTAACATCTATTTACCCCTTTAGCAGTTTTTAAGTATACATTACAGCATTGTTAACTCTATGGACATCGTTGTACAGCAGATCCCTAGAACTTGTTCATCTTACATGACTGAAACTGCAGACCCATTGAACAACAACTCCCCATTCCGCCTCCCCCAGCCCCATTCTACTCTCTGTTTCTATGAATTCAACTACTTACTGTCTTGTTTTTCTAAGACCACCAGAGCGAGCACAAAAGAACCAGCAAGTAGGCAAAGGTCAGGCGCAAAACTGCTAGTTTATTTTGGTAACCTAAGGTGTGCGGGAGAAGTCTGTCAGCCTCCGGCGAAGGAGGCCGGCAGAGTCCCCCTCCCCCAAGCTCTCGGACGGAGTTCCGACATCCCGACAGGACTGGGAAGCTGGGAAGTCCGCGTGGCTCAATGGAGGAGAGCGGCTTTTCTAGGAGTGGGAGGGCAATAGGTGGGGCATGGGCGTGTCAGGGGCGTTCCGCAGGTGCGACCAGGTAAATCTTGGTCTCTTCAGATTGATGTCACTTGGCACATGCCCAGTTGGTCTGCACCCTCCCTAGGCGCCGGCTGCATTTTCGCGCATGCGGGAAGAGTTGGGGGTGGGGGGATGAAGAACCCGGAAGTGCACCATCTTGCCTCCGTTCGTCCAAACAGTCCAACCTTTTATTGATAATAGTGATAAAAGGGCGCCGTGGTCTGTCTGGCTACTTCCTGCTGTTAAGGGGCATTATTAAAGTCGGAGCCTATGGTTGGTATTTGGACGCACGGATGAAAAATAAAATAAGGCACAGTATTAGTATAGGAATGAGGAATGGAAGCATTTGTTGGATTATGGGCAAAACCCAGAAGGAAGGTCCTGGCAAGGTTGGGGAGTATGAGATAGTTAAGAAAATTTAGTAAGTTTGA
>NC_045437.1:130746574-130750452 GCF_002776525.5 Piliocolobus tephrosceles
TTTCTAGGAGTGGGAGGGCAATAGGTGGGGCATGGGCGTGTCAGGGGCGTTCCGCAGGTGCGACCAGGTAAATCTTGGTCTCTTCAGATTGATGTCACTTGGCACATGCCCAGTTGGTCTGCACCCTCCCTAGGCGCCGGCTGCATTTTCGCGCATGCGGGAAGAGTTGGGGGTGGGGGATGAAGAACCCGGAAGTGCACCATCTTGCCTCCGTTCGTCCAAACAGTCCAACCTTTTATTGATAATAGTGATAAAAGGGCGCCGTGGTCTGTCTGGCTACTTCCTGCTGTTAAGGGGCATTATTAAAGTCGGAGCCTATGGTTGGTATTTGGACGCACGGATGAAAAATAAAATAAGGCACAGTATTAGTATAGGAATGAGGAATGGAAGCATTTGTTGGAATATGGGCAAAACCCAGAAGGAAGGTCCTGGCAAGGTTGGGGAGTATGAGATAGTTAAGAAAATTTAGTAAGTTTGAGGTGAGTGGGGGAAAGCCAAACTGATTTCCACTGATTGCTTTCGGTAGGGGCCCTTTTCAGTTGGGAATGAGGAATGAGTGCACAAAGTACTTGTTGGCCAGGCAGCAATTAAGGATTGGAGTTTTTCGTGGAGTGGATGGCTTTCCACTTACTCCTACTACAGAGATATTGGATGGAAGGCTAGGTCCAGAGAAGGACGGCAAAACAGAATAGGTAGCCTCGCTGTTGATTAAAAAAGTAATTGTCTTACCCGCTACCAGGAGAGTTACCCGCGGCTTGGCGAGGGTGATGGGGGTCCCCGAGTCTCGGCACCTTCAGTTGTCATCGTCGTCCAGATGTAGGAGCTGGAAGGAGCTCCCAGGATCCTGGGAAAGGGGGTCACGTAGAGGCGCGGCACCTGTTCTCAGGGTAGGGCAATCAGACTTCCAGTTTCCTCCCTGCTGGCAAGCAGGGCAGGGGGTTGCTGGTGGACGAGGGTTAGGACATTCACTGGCCTAATGTCCTGATGCCTTGCACTTATAGCAAGGCTGCGTTGGGGCTCGGGTACCTTGCGGACACCTGTTGGCATAGTGTCCTGCCTTGCGGCACTTATAGCAGGCAGGATCCTTTTGTAGCCTTGGAGTCTGAGGAGTATGTGCTCTCTGGCCTGGGGTTACGACTGGGCTGTAAAGCCGCTGCTAGGAGCTGTAACTCAGCCGTCTCCTCTCTGGAGCTATAGACCTTAAAGGCTAATTTAACTAGGTCTTGTATTGGTGCCTGAGGACCATCCTCTACCTTTTGAAGTTTTTACGAATGTCAGGAGCTGATTGAGAAATGAAGTAAGACGCCAAAATTGTGGCCCCTATGGGGGAGGCCGGATCTAACCGGGTATACTGGGTTAGAACCTCAGTCAGTTTAGGGTAGAGGTTAGGATAACCTGGAGGTCATGCCAAGTTAAGTCATAGGCCTGACAAAGGTATCTAAATTCCTTTATGTATATGGTAGGATTAGCTGAGAAATCACCTAAACGCTTCTCAATTTTGGAAAGATCGGCCAATGAAAAAGGGACATGTACTCTGACTACCCCCTCCGCCCCAGCCACCTCTCGCAAAGGTGCTAACACTGTAGGAGGGTGTGGGCAGAGATAGGGGACTCAAGACAGCCAGTTGGGGGCCCCCGAAGGAGGCACGGGACCGAGTGGATTACTAGTAGATAAGGAGGAGGAAGGAGGAGTCTGGATGGGGGGAGGAGGAGGAGTCTGGGCAGGAAGGGAGGGGGTGGAGAGAAGGAGTATAGGGACGAGAGCCCAAGGTCCAAAAGCCTTGTATGTAAATTTCGGACCACTTGCCTAGCCGCTGGCAGAAATTGCTGAGGTCAATCACGCCACAGTGGAAAGGAAAATTAACCGCTTCCTCCTAAGGTCTTGTTCAAGCTGTAAGGTTTTTAAATTGGCTAGGAGGCACCCTAAGGGGGTGCTCTTTGGAAATTTGGACTGGGGGTTTCCCATTTGTTTCCTCTTTACCGACACACAATGGACACAATGGAAATGGAAGTGGATCTCTGCCTGTCTTCAAAGCGTCCTTTGGAACCAGCAGAGACAGACTGGAGGCTCTTGAAGCCAAGGTGGAGATTACCTTCAGGCAGACGTGTCCGTCCTGAACGGGTCTCCGAGCCACATGGTGGCTCCAAATGGACCTCGGACCTGCACAGGATTTTGGCCGAGGGACACAATGGACACAATGGAAATGGAAGTGGATCTCTGCCTGGCTTCAAAGCGTCCTTTGGAACCAGCAGAGACAGACTGGAGGCTCTTGAAGCCAAAGTGGAGAGTACCTTCAGGCGGACGTCTCCGTTCTGAAAGCGTCTCCCAAGCCACTTGGTGGCTCAAAATGGACCTCGGATCTGCACAGGATTTCTGGCCAAGGGAGGTAAAGAGGAGACAAGGGCACTTACCCCAGAGAGGCCATGAGAGTGAGGGAAGCGGGTCTCAGGTCCTGGTCCGTCTGCGGTGTGGAAGCAGGAGGAGGTTCCTCAATCCCTAAAGGCCTGAGGAGGGGTCTCCTCCCGGGTCTTCGGCACCAACTGATTTGTTTTTTCTAAGACCAGCCCAGCAGGCGCAAAAGAACCAGCGGGTAAGCAAGTATAACAGCAAAACTGCACGTTTATTTTGGTAACCTAAGGTGTGTGGGAGAAGTCTGTCGGCCTCCGGCAAAGGAGGCCGGCAGAGTCCCCCCGTGGGGCTCTCGGAGGGACTTCCCACAGTCCCGACATCCCGACAGGACTGGGGCTGTGAGAGGGCCGCATCTGTCTTGTTTTTCTAAGACCACCAGAGCGAGCACAAAAGAACCAGCAAGTAGGCAAAGGTCAGGCACAAAACTGCTAGTTTATTTTGGTAACCTAAGGTGTGCGGGAGAAGTCTGTCGGCCTCCGGCGAAGGAGGCCGGCAGAGTCCCCCTCCCCCAAGCTCTCGGACAGAGTTCCGACATCTGGACAGGACTGGGAAGCTGGGAAGTCCGCGTGGCTCAATGGCGGAGAGCGGCTTTTCTAGGAGTGGGAGGGCAATAGGTGGGGCATGGGCGTGTCAGGGGCGTTCCGCAGGTGCGACCAGGTAAATCTTGGTCTCTTCAGATTGACATCACCTGGCGCATGCCGAGTTGGTCTGCACCCTCCCTGGGCGCCGGCTGCATTTTCGCGCGCGGGAAGAGTTGGGGGTGGGGGAGGGGATGAAGAACCCGGAAGTGCACCATCTTGCCTCCGCTCGTCCAAACACTTACCTCATGTAAGTGAAATCATATTGTATTTGCCTTCTTGTGACTGACTTATTTAGCTTAGCATAATGTCCTCAAGGTTCATCCGTGTTGTAGCATGCATCAGAATTTCCTTTCTTTTTAAGGCTGAGTAATATTCCATTGTGTATATATTGTGTATATATCACATTTTCTTTATTCACTCATCTGACATTTAGGTTGCTTCCACAACATTGAGGATAATGCTGCGGTTTCACCGTGTTAGCCAGGATGGTCTCAATCTCCTGACCTCGTGATCTGCCCGCCTCAGTCTCCCAAAGTGCTGGGATTACAGGTGTGAGCCACCACGCCCAGCCTTCTTTGTCTACTTTTTAATTGGGCTGTTTGTCACTGCAAACATTCTTTCAGCATCTACTTCTATATGCTGAGAAGAGCTGAGATGAACAAGAAGCCCCTCAAGAAGCTTTCAGGAAGGCTTTTGGGATTTTTTTCAAAGCAACATATCTGGTTAGTTATAAGAAATTTGAACTACACAGAAATTAAAATGATAACTTATAACAGGTTCATCAGTTTATTCTGGTATTCCGAAATTCTCCTGCTCCTCCTTCTCCTCCCCTTCCCCCTCCCCCCTTCCTCCCCCCCCTCCCCCCCTCCTCCTCCTCCTCCTCCTCCT
>NC_045437.1:130750552-130812679 GCF_002776525.5 Piliocolobus tephrosceles
CTTCTTCTTCTTCTTCTTCTTCTTCTTCTTCTTCTTCTTCCTTCTTCTTCTTCCTTCTTCCCTCCTCCTCCTTCTCCTCCTCCTCCTCCTCCTCCACCTTCCTCTTCTTCTTCTTCTTCTTCTTCTTCTTCTTCTTCTTCTTCTTCTTCTTCTTCTTCTTCTTCTTCTTCTTCCTCCTCCTCCTCCTCCTCCTCCTCCTCCTCCTCCTCCTCCTCCTCCTCTTCTTGTATTGATCCTAGTGGGGTTCTATTTGGCTTATTTGACTGTGCTGGAAGAGCAAGGGGTGTACCTGCTGAGAAGTCCCCTCACTTCTCCCTCTGCCTTTATCCTCTGAGGAAGGCATGAGGGAGGAAAACGAGATTTCTTGGGGTTCTTCAAGAGAGTGGATTATCTTTGATCTCCACTCTTTGGGAGCTTGTTGGAATGACACCCATTTTATATAATAAATAATTATAAGTTAATGTGCCTACTTCAAAATAATACATATATTATATGTCTAATATCTATAATATGTGTAATAGTAATAAATTATATAATGAATATATAATAATAAGTATACCCATAGGCAGGTTTTTCCCTTCAGAGTACTCACCTCAGGAGGCCATGAGCTTGTTTTCATAATCCAATTAAAACTATTTTCTCTCCTCTTTCATTATTTTTCTCAAACCAGTTTGCACCTTCTTGTGACCATCATGGTGGAATTAAGCACTCATTCTTTGAGAGCAGATGTAATTTTCAGAAGCAATCCATAGTCCTATGAAGACACTCTGAGCTGGTCCTTAGCCTGTCTGTCCCAAGTCCATTCCATGGCCTGTTTTGCATGGCTGTGGGGCTGCCCACCCCCCATCCAGGCTCCCTGTCATCTCGCTGCCAGCTGGGCTTGGTCGGCTGGAGGGATGGCAGAAGGGAGAGAGATAAGAGAAATGAGGACATTTCTCCCCTTTGCTGACTCTCTCTCTCTCCCTCAGGGGCTATTTCTGATTAAGGTTCATCACTTTCACGGCTCCCACTACACCAGACAGGCCTAGCAGTACAAATACATTTATAAAAAAATCAATGGCTTGCTACACACCAGCGTGAACTTGCTACAAAATATAAAAGAAAAGAGATTCTACTCACAATAACAACCAAATATGCAATGCCCAGGAATAACTTTAACAAGGAACATACAGGACCTATATGAAGAAAGTGACAAAACTTCACTGAGGGACATAAACAAGGCCTTGAATAAACAGAAAGATGTATTCCACTTCTGGGAGTATAGTAAGGATGTCAATGCTTCTCAGTTTAACCTATTAATTTAATGCCATTCCATCGAAAATATCACTGGGATTTGGAGGGAATTTAATAAAATGATTCCAAAGTGCTTCTGGAAGAATTAATGCTTAAGAATAACCAAAAAATTTCAGGAAAAAAGGTTAGGTGGAGGGAATTTCCCTACCAGATTTAAAGGCTTGATAATGTGACTGTAGTTGAAACAGTGCTGAGGGTCAGGCTGGCAGATTATTGGAACAGAATAGGCTATTTAAACTAGATTCAGCGACGTATGAGATAAAGGCATTTGTGAAGAAAGGAAATGTCACCTTTATCAATATATTAATTGGGTATTTGCAAAAAGTAAAGTTACAGCCCTACTTCTCACCTTACATACACTATATATTCCAGATACATCTCTTGGCAGAGATTTTGGGGATCCTGTGGCCTAAAACAGTCATTTCATAGGCTATAAAACATACAGAAAGGAGAAAGAGCTTGCCCGAGGACACACAACACATTAATAGCAGGGCCAATGATTCGTTACTTCCTATTTGGAGCTGTCTACCCTTTAAGGACCCATCTTTACAGTCCAGTTCATTGCCTCCTACCGCAGTTTTCATTTCTATAAGGCATCACAGGAGCAGGGCTGCCAGGTGCAGTTGTGCAGGTTATGACTGTACCACTTCAGGGGGGTCCATTTACATTAAAATCAATATGCATGGTACCCTTTTGGAGCTGTGCAGAGCACAGTGAGTATGGGCATACTTAGGAGTCCTGCTCAGGAGGATGGATCTGGAATTCATTCTTCAGCAAGGATGACAAATACTTATGATATGTGGTGAAGCTTCTTTCTCCAGTATGCATGGCTGTCAATCAATTCTCTAGGCATTGGCTGTCAATCATGTTAGTCTTTCCCACTCAGCCCAGCCTTAATCTCAGAATCTTTCCAAACCCAATCCTGTAAGATATCTCAACACAGTTCTTCCACTAGTTGCCTTTCCTTCCTTCCCTCCCTCCCTCCTTCCTTCCTTCCTTCCTTCCTTCCTTCCTTCCTTCCTTCCTTCCTTCCTTCCTTCCTTCCTGACAGGACCTCACTTTGTCACCCAGGCTGGAGTGCAGTGGCATGATCAAAGTTCAGTGCAACCTTAACCTGCCAGACTCAAGCAATCTTACTGCTTCAGCCTCCCACATAGCTGGGACTACAGGTGCGCACCACCACACTTGGCTAATTAAATTTTCTTTTTGTAGAGATGGGGTCCCACTATGTTGTTCAGGCAGTTCTTAAATTTCTAGGCTCAAGTTATCTGCCTGTCAAGTGTTGGGATTACAGGCGTGAGCCGCTGCTTCTGGTCTCCACTAGTTTCCAATTGTAGCTGGCCCTTGAACTAAATAAAATCCATTTGCTTTAACTGTTTTAAGTGAGTAGGTCAAATTTGTCCTCAGAAGGATCCCCCTTCCAAGTCTCTTCTCAGCTTCTGTTCACTGATACCAACATAGATGTGATAAAACTGCCAAACAAAACAATCAATACTGCCATGGTGACATTATAGGATGCTTTAAGGATTAAATGCAAAAATGCAGATAAAATCATTAGATAGTGACTGCCAATAATTAGTATTTTCAAATAACAATGAACTATTTAAAAATCACCTTGTTGAAATCTATAAACATGTGTTTGTTTTGCTAATAACCTCTAATGTATTCTCAATCTAACCCTTAGGTTCCAAAAGTACATTAGAGATGTAAACTGCTGAGTATTGTTGAGAATCAGATGTTTATCAGAGTTTCAGTCATCAAACACACACACATCCCACTTTTGGGAATCAGTTTCTGTGATCCAGAAGCTGCTAAAATCTATGGGCGACAATTCTCTCTGCCCTCCTGTCTTACAGCTGTCTCCTGAGTCAGTTTCTCTCCCACTCTTCCTGCTCTCTGTATTCGCAGGGAACCAGTGATATGCAGGGTTGTGGGGGAAACAGGGGTTAAGAGCAGCATCAGTGGCTCCCTTTGGCATTCCAGAAGCAACCAAACACATTTGCTGGACCCAGATGCCAGCACCACTGATTCCTTTACGTGGAATCCTCAACAGAGCCAGTAGAGACACCACAGATCAGCCCTGCCAGGGCTTCTCTGCCTGTGGTTTGCCTGCCTGGCTGGGCAGGGTGAGGAGAGAGGAAGAGAGGGAAGGGGATGGGAGGGGGAAGTGGCAGGGAGCCCTATTAGCTATGGCATTAGATGCGGGAGCTGTGCCAGCCCCAAGCCCTCTGTCATCCCAGCCTCTGGCAGGAACATTTCTGTTCTGGCGCCAGTGCCCTTGTCCTTACCCTGCCATTGGACCTTTTATAAGTGGACAAGGAAAAGGTGGCCAAACCCCTTAGATGTCCCCTCAAGTCAGAATGATAGAGAATGTCCCAGCAGGAAGGGACTTTCAGGATCACGTGACCCAGACTCTTAATTTTACAGATGAGGGCACTGCACTAGGATTCTGGAAGCACCATCTTGACTCACATGTTTACCAATAAGGACAGGTCTGGGCTCTTTTAAAGACCCATACAGGACAACGCCATGGGAGGTTAGTAGTTGCTCCTGATCTTGAGGAGAAACGGGCAGGGATTTTAGGAACCTTGGAAGGCCATTGGAGGAAACATTTTTGGAAGGGGGGAAATTTTAAAAATCACTCCACCTAAATGGCTACCTGCTTTATACCCATGGGAGGGACCAGTCCTAAGCATAGCCAGGTGAATTAGTGGCAGAAGCAGAGGAAATGAGGAAAATAGTTGCTGGAGTTGAAAAAGCTGCATTTTCCTCCCACCTCTGTCATCTCCTTGCTGTGTGACTTTGGATCAGTTGCTTGGTTGTCTAAGCCTTGACTTTCTAGCCACTGCCAATAGGCCCCAGAGGATTGCTGGGAGAAAAGAATAAAAGATATACAGGCAATTTTTCCATTGTCTCATATTATATAAATAATTATTTGAGACCTGGGCAGAATTTGGTGACATGGAACTGTTTTACTTGTTTTGATGTGTTGAGCATAGAGTTAGGTGCTTTTCCATGTAAATTCATTAAATAATAGGCAACAATCTTGCATCTTTCTGACTTGGTGACTTGGAGAAATAAGATTTTTTCCCCCTGCGCTGGGCAGTACTCTCTGTCCTTGAGAATTTTGTCAAGGGGTTTGTTACATTTGTGATTTCAGTGGAGCATGGCTGATGAGTATGTTACCCTGAGATGATCACATCATAAAAGAAGAATGGATTTGACAGAGGACCTAATATGCTCTTCAACATGGAATTCGTTTCACATCATATTTCGTTTCCAAACCCTGAGAAATACGGGATACCTGTGCCCACATTCACTAAACAATAGCTTTTTAAATGTTTCTTCTCTGAGCACACATCTTTCATCTGACTCAGGAGGAACACTTGAGAATTCCAGGAATACATTTAATCACTTAAAATTAGTTGTGCCATCAGTCTCAGGAGAATTGATACAAGAACTGGGAATTACAGCAAGCACACTCATGGAAGCACGTTCCCCAGAAGATGGCTCCACTTGGGCTCAGGTGTGATTTCACATCCAAAGTTTTTAAAATGTTAAGTTTATCTAAATTGATCTTTAGTAACTTCTTCCTTTACCTTCCTTCCTTTAGCTTGTTTATTTATTTTTAACAGAAGAAGGTCCCATTTAAAATTCATATTCTTCTGAATTCTAGAAAGTAGAATTTCAAAATCTTAGTTCTGCTTCATCTTCAAGTAACAGGACTGTCATTTATTGATTCAGCAAATATTTACTGAGAACATTTTGTGTGCCAGGCACTGTCCTAGGTACTGGGAATACCAGATTTTTGGGTAGATACCAATATAGCTTTTCATCCATCCATTCACCAGCAAGTATTTATTGAGCACCTACTATAGCTGTCAGGCACAGCACTATGTGAGGGGGACACAGGTGAATGAAACAGAAGAGATCCTTTCTTTCATAGCCCCTGTAGTCCTCTGGGAGCATTGAACTCCTGACCTCAGGTGATCCACCCACCTCGGCATCCCAAAGTGCTGGGATTACAGGCATGAGCCACCTTACCTGGCCTGGGGAGCACTGAAATTGGACCATACCTTCCATACCTTCCAGGAGCTCACAGCTTCGTGTATGGGGCAGACATAGCACAAGAAATGCAAAACAGTATGTAAGGCCTTGAATACATTTGGACTTCAGAGAGCTCGGGAATGCCAAAGGGAGGATGAGAATGATTTTTTTTTTTTTCTTGAACTTTTACTTTAAGTCCAGGAGTCCATGTCAGGATGTGCAGGTTTGTTACATAGGTAAACGTGTGCCATAGTGGTTTGCTGCGCAGAAAGAATGGGAACGATCTTAAGGAAGTGTGGGATTGTAAATACTGAGCACAAACTTCTAAACCTGAGACTTGGGTTTGAATTCTGGCTCTGTCTCTAGTAGCGGTGTGACTTTGGTGTCTCCTTGTCTTAATTTCCTGTTTTCTAAGAAGGTAGCAGTAGCATCTGGTTCCAGGTGGTGAAGCTTCAATGAGGCATTGTTTGTGAAGAAAGCATGTAGCACAGTTCCTGATGGCTGCTCTTCTGCTCTCAGAGTTAATTCTGATGAGGACATGATCTTTGGAAGGTGAAGATTCCACTGGGCCTGGAATGTGCTAAGTTGGTGAAATGGGTCCATATGATCTTTGCTGCCATCTTCGTCTAGAAGGGCAGTGTCTTGTGAGAGGAAGAGCACCAGGCTCCAGCCGGCTCCGGAGCCTAGGTCAACCTTTCTGAGTATGTGGGCTGCATAGATAGCGCTGAAGTGGTAGAGAGGCAAGTGTTGAACAAACTGAAGAGCTGTGCATTTTTCTGTGTATAACAAAGATACCATCTTTCCATTTACAGTAGTTCTATAATGCTTCCTTTAAAGATAGATTTATACACATTAAAAACATGATTTGATTTAGAGGAGAAACTTAAGAACTAGCAGAGGTATATGAACATGGTAAAATCATGATAGTGCTTGTCTGACGCTCTGTTGTGCTAAAAGAAGCATAGGGAATGCTGGCCTAGAACAAGGTTCTTAATGGTGCCAGTTCTCCTTTTTCTTGTCTGTAAAATGACAGTGACAACATCACCTTCCTGGGGCTAGAGAGCTGACACGAGAGAATACATGTGAGGGGTCCTGCATGGTGAGTGGGCCTCTCCCCTGACGTTGCTGTATCCCCACCTCGTGCATGACCATATTACCCGCTTTTATTGTATCACAAACTAAAATTAATTTGTTTACAATTCCTCTCCATAACACTGAAATTCCAAACATTCTGAAAACTGAATCTTAAAAAAAACAAGTTCGGCACACATCAGTTTATTTTTGATACAAATTTACAGTTTTCGTAGCAAAATTTGACCTAAACTGATGCAAAGTTATCTGCTTCCTTAATTTATCCCTCTAAGTGTAAATATTTACATGTGTGGAGACAGAACTGTGAATATGCTTGACTCTGATATGCTGGCCTGGATTCTATGGAGTATAGCATATTATATGGTATTTGAATTGCATAACCTCTCTAAAATGTGAAAAATTCTCTATCCCCTAAAACATCTGGTGACAAGCATTTTAGATAAATTATTGCAGACTTTTAATTGTTTATTTTCTCAACCAGCACATAAATCCCAAGAGGGCAGGGATCACATTTGTTTTATTTAAGGCCGTAGCCTCAGGCCTAGACCAGAACTGGCACATAGTAGGCACTTAGTAGATGTGAAGGAAGGCACTGAATGGGTGTCTCCCTGCAGGGCACCATGGCCTGTCTGTGGGGAGGGGATTTCTGGCACTTCAGCAAGGTGTAGCTGTTGACCGCCTGGCCCCTTGCAAGGCAGGTAGATATTCTGGCCATGTGAGGGGCCAGCCTGAGTCTCCTGAAACTGGGTCTACCTTAGTGTTTGGTCCAAGAGTGATTAGGTTTACTTGGGGTGGTCCAGACATACTATCCAGAGAGGCCTTTCCAATCCAGGCCCCTGTAGTCTCCTAAACTCCCAGAACCTGGTGCAGATTCAGGGCCTGTGAAGCTATATGAACTGTGGGAAAAGTTTGCAAGTTTTCTCTTGCTTTCTGACCCATCAGGGCAGCCCCTATATCTCTAGACTGGTATTTTCAAAAGCCTTTTGATGACAGTTGAGCCCCTGACTGCCTGTCTGCCCACCTTCCACAGACAGCACCCAGTTCTCTGCTCCTTTTGGCACAAAAGGAACATAGGAAATCCTTACTGAATGACTGAACAAATGAAGAAAGAAAGAATTGCATCTTTCTTGACATTTGACCTTTTCCCTTCCTCCTGGCTTAGCACAACCCCTAGTCTTCGCCTTTGAGCTTCTTCCTGGCATGCATGTCTTGTTCTCTGCTTTGTTTTGCAACATACTCAGCTATCAGTCTTGGCTCCCAGGCTGTGGTTGCCACTTGGAGCCCCTCCTTCCAAGCTGCCTCTCCATTCTCATATTCATCCCCATTAAGCATTACTCCATCACTTCCTATGGATAAGGTGCTGGGCATAAGCTCATTATCTCATTTAATTGTTTTATTCCATCTTTACAGAGAGGTGAAGTAACTCACCCAACATCTGGCAGAGCTGGGATTCAACCCCAGGCTGGACTGGTTCTTCTGACAATCTTTCTACATAGCCTGGGTCTGTTAGAGCCTCTCCATTTTCCTCCTTTGAGTTGTTTCCACAGATTATCAAGATATACTCAACCTTTAGCTCAACTTGCTTAGCACTGCAGCCCGAAGCAAACCCCTGGACGCCTGGCATTAACTGCTCAAGTCATCAAAGGCATGCGAGTTACAGAAATGGGTTCTACAGCTTTGTGGCTAATGTGTCAGGCTCTGGAATTCCACAGAGATGTTTTTCAGTCCCAGCTCTAACAGCATCTGCTTCAAAGAATATAAGCTCCAGGAAACCATGATAGGTACTCAATGACACGTGTTTGATTAATTAATTCCACTAATTAACTAAGTTAAATAATGCTCGTAAAATACAAATAAAAATCACAGTGAGATACCATCTCATACCAGTCAGAATGGCAATTATTCAAAAGTCAAAAAACAACAGATGCTGGCGAGGTTGTGGAGAAAAAGGAATGATTTTACACTGTTGGTGGGAGTGTAAATTAGTTCAACTATTGTGCAAGACAGTGTGGTGATTCCTCAAAACCTAGAGGTAGAAATACCATTTGACCCAACAATTCCATTACTGGGTATCTACCCAGAGGAATAGAAATCATTCTATTATAAACATACATGCATGCATATGTTCACTGAAGCACTGTGTTCACAATAGCAAAGACTTGGAACCAACATAAATGCCCATCAATGATAGACTGAATAAGGATAATATGGTACATATTCACCATGGAATACTATGCAGTCATAAAAGGAAAGGAGATCATGTCTTTTGCAGGGACATGGATGGAGCTGGAGGCCATTATCCTTAGCAAACTAATACAGGAACAGAAAGCCAAATACCACATGTTCTCACTTACAAGTGGGAGCTGAATGATGAGAACACATGGACACATGGTGGGTAACAACACACACTGGGGCCTGTCAGAGTGTTGAGGGGGAGAAGGGAGAGCATCAGGAAGAAGAGCTAATGGATGCTGGGCTTAATACCTAGATCATGGGATGATCTGTGCAGCAAACCACCTTGGCACATGTTTACCTATGTAACAAACCTGCACACCTTGCACCTGTATCCTGAAACCTTAAAAAATATGTATAATGCTCATAAAACTGTTAGTTCAGAGACTGGCACAAATCAAGCATCTTCAAAGGATAGCTGTTATTTCCTTTTTCTGAAAGGGAGTCTTGCTCTGTTGCTGAGGCTGGAGTGCAGTGGCGTGATCTCAGCTCACTGAAACCTCCACCTCCCGGGTTCAAGCAATTATTTTGTCTCAGCCTCCTGAGTAGCTAGGGTTATAGGTGTGTGCCACCATGCCTGGCTAATTTTTGTATTTTTAGTAGAGATGGGGTTTCACCATGTTGACCAGGCTGGTGTGGAACTCATGACCTCGTGATCTGCCCGCCTCGGCCTCCCAAAGTGCTAGGATTACAGGAGTGAGCCACTGTGCCTGGCCAGATAGCTGTTACTTTCATTTATCACGAGGAACCCCTTTCAAATTTCAGCACTGATAACTCAAGCTTTTTGACAGGTGCAAGTTACTCCTCTACTGTAGCCATGGTTGAATCCTAAGGCGGCTCTCCCCTACCAAAATCAGGGCCTAGATTGAGCAGTCTAAAGTTTGTGCCCAATTCTGGTTTCTCTGCTACCACTTTGCCCTTGTTGCATGCAGAGTCAGGCCTGGCCTGCAGCTGAAGACCTGAGGGAGTAGGGCTGCAGGAGGGTGTTATGAAAATTCTCAACAAGGAATCTCTGATGCTTTGCCTGAGGGTTAAAAGCACAGTCAATTTATTTTATGCCTTTCCACCTCCAAGTCATCCAGCTCCTGCAGGATCCTTAGCTTGGGAACATTAACTCAAGTGTGCCAGAGCCTCCCCTTCCTACCGTGTAAGCCACCTTCTTACCTGCTTTTCCCTCCCTCATCAACCAGATTGCTCATGTGGAACCCTAGTTCTTGCTGAGGTGTCTGTCCCTGAGGGGTGGGTCTTAACCAATGGCATTGAAGTAGGTGGAAATTGCGATGGGGAAGAGTGGTGTGAGTGATTTTCAAGCCATGTTTGTACTTAACACAATGTAGTTTTATATATTTACGATTTTCATCAGAAAAGTCATCTTGGAGTTTATTGATTTAATAAGCCTGTGCAAGCAAAAGTACTATAAAGCAGTGCGTAGCTCGGAGGGGTTATTGAACTCAGTATTGTTGGGTTAACATTTGTAACAGGGAGCCCTTTTGAGTTGACATTTGCATTTGTTTATTTGTTTTTCTTCAGAAGAAGGAGCCAGAAGACCATCTGGAACTCACTGAGCATAGCTTCCCTCTTAGAGGGTGGGTGGGTGTAGGATATTCTGGACTCACTGAGGGGATATAGTTAGAATGGCAGGTGCAGCATGAGTTGCTATATGATCCAAGGAGGAATGAGTCCAAGGAAGTCTTTTAAACCTGGGAATTATGGAAGGTGACTGTGTCAGGAAATATTTCCCCAAGATAGCCACAACAATGTATTTCCCATCTTACAGGTTTGTTTTACAATGAGAAATTGACACATCACCTTTAGGGTAGGGGGTGGAGGATTGTTTCTGTTCCCTTCCCTTGAAATGGGGCAGGTCTTTGTAGCTGCCTTGACCAATAGAATGTGGTAGAAGTGATGCCACATGGATTCCCAGGTTAGACTGTAGAAGGCAATACAGCTTCTCTCTGGGTCTTAGAGCCCAGCCGTCATGTGTAAGGAAGACCAGGCACATGTGCGGGTATTTGACTTGATGGTCCCTGCTAGGCCCCTAGCCAAGGCAAGCATCAACAGGCAGACATATGAATGAACGAGCCTGTAAGTGAGTGCAGCCTTCAGCCTTTGAATTTTCTTGTTGAGATCCCCGAACATTGTGGATCATGGAAACAACTCATCTGAACCCTACCCTGTCTGAATGCTGATCCCTATAAATGATGAGAGGTAATAAATGACTATTGTTGTTTTAAGCCTCTATAGACGTTTTGAGGTGATTTATTACGTGGCAATAGATGACTAATTTAATAGATGATTATTTAGAATAGGAGGAGCAAGGCAAGTATCCTACACCTGGGAAAATCCTTGGCTGATATTGGAAGGAGGTTGGGGGTTCTGAATTTGCAAGGGAGTAGAGATCAATAATTTCTGGCAGTACTTCCTGGGGCCATCTATGGTCTGGGAGGTGGCAGGAAATGCAATAGAACCAAGAGTTTCCTGGACAGGGTGAATCCTTGAGGGAGAGGCAGAAAAACACTCGGTGTCTACTACTAGGTTTGGAGCCTGACCCTCAAGGCAAGCACCCCTTGCCCATGGTCGTGTCTGGAGATTGCATGCTCTTACACCTCTGGATGCTGGAGGCTGGCAGCATATCTTAGCACCTTCTGGAGGCTTCTGTGCCAGAGTCTATTTATCTACCATTGTTCATTTCTTTTGGATATCATAGGAGATGAAGTTCCCTAAAGCCTTTGGACAATCGTAAGTGTTAGGTTCAAGATGGAAGATCTCTGGTTACAAAACAAGGAAGGAATTTATAGTAGCCACGTTCTTGGTTGCAAGCAACAGATGGTTATTCTAGATGATTTAAGCAGAAAATGAGATTATTGAAAAGATTTGGGTAGATCTCAAAATCACTGGGAAGTCTAGAGGATAAGGACCAAATCACATGATGAACCTGTTTAGTAAGGACATGGATGCCACAGCCATTGGAACCTGAATGTCATGAACCCTAAACACAGCCACTGGCATGACCCCCATTATGGTCCTTTGAACCTGCATGTATGTGGCTACTTCTCTATCAGGATGGAACCTCTCTGTCTCTACCTCTTCATATCACTAGATCCTCTGATTGATGGAGCCTAGGTCATGTGCTACTTCCTAGCTACAAGGGAAGCTGGCAAGTCAGGGATCTAGAGCTTCATCTTTGGACAATGGGGAATTCCCTCCAAATAGGAAGAGGCTTCAAGCACTGGGCAGAAAAAAGTTACAAATGCCCACTACTGTGCTGTTGGGGACTTGTTGCTATATGGGTACATCAGTGTGTAGATGTGAATTTGTGGTGGGGAGAGGGAGGATAGACCTTGAATTGGAGAACTATGGAGAAATTGCTAGAAGGAATATTACATTTAGAAAATATAGTGTGGTGGCTACTTCCCTGTTTATTCTCAGCACCATAGTTGCTCTTCCATGCTGTACATCACAGGTCCTGGACCACTGTAAACTACAGACCCCAGCCTCCCTTGATAGGTTCAGTCAGTGTGAAGCACTGGTAGGAGGTTGGAAGTTGAGAGAAGGCAGGAAGCAATGTTCTTTCCCTTTCACTGTTTCTCATGTGATCTTTGGAAGTGACTGCATCTCTAACAATTTTGACTTCAGTCATAAAAGCTCAGTACTAGCTTGGAGCTTGGATGAGCCCTCTGTGTTGGTACTAGTACTGGCTTGGTGACCTCTCCTTGGTTGTTCCATCACTGTTCCTGGTGCCCCCAGTGGTGCAGTCATAAGTGCATTCCTGGGCTTAGATAATAACATAGTCTCATCTTTGTTCCAGCCCTAGGAGGGGTAGGTGCTTTCTGCAGTTCCTACTCTCTGAGTTTCCTCTCCTTTCCCATTTTTTTTGTTCTTCTATTATTTCCAACAGTGTATAACTAGGTTTCAGGATTAAATCCCCTCTATTTGAAATACCTAATATGCTTCTTGCTTCCTGACTAGGCTCTACTGATATACATGGTAATTTGGTAAGAATAATATACTTTACATTTATAACATAGTTGTCAATTCCAAATAGGTTTCATGTTTGAAGGAGCCTATTCCAAATAGGCTCCATTACTTCCTCTTTCCATCTGGGGAACTCGTATGCACTATTCAAAACTTTGTTCAGACATTAGTTCTTCCATGACGTCTTCTCTGATATCACCCCCACACTCTGACCTCCTAAGCTCTAAGGTGCCAAATACAGTACCACATACTCATAGTAGGTATATGACAATAGTGTTTGTTGATGTTTACAGTGACGATCATGAAGATTTGAAGTGTATGTTTGCAAAAAAAATGCTTCCAAAAGCTCTTTCTAGACAAGTGTGCTGATCTCTAAGCCTGGAATTCTAGTCTAGATTTTATTAGTAGCTAGCTGTGCAACCTTGGGCAAGTCTTCACTTCTCTGAGCTGCATATTTTTCTCCTGAAAAATAAATGGGTTCAATCAGGAGTGTGATTTACAAACTTGTTTTAAACGTTATGAGTAACATTATTTGAGAGCCCAATATGGAAAACAGAAATAAGGGCACTGCTTGAAGTGAGGGGTGGGCACTCTAGAATTCTGGGTACTCTACTGCTCCGTCATCCCTTAACCCTTGTTGGCACTTCCACTGAAATGCTAGGGCTCCATGGAGCATGGTTATAACTCTGCACTAGATGACGTCTATATATTCCATCTCTACACAGAGAGGCTGGCACATGATGGGATGTGGGATGTTTTTGGCTGCAACTAATCAAACTTCCAGCTCAAAGTGGCTTAAAAAAGGAAGTGTAATAGCTTCATGTAAACCACAGTTCAGGTAAACAAGTAGGTTTCCAAAACCAACCAAATATGATGCCCATGCATTGCTCAAATGATAGTCTAAACATGGCCTTACTTATGCCACTTGATTTAGAAGTCTGGGTGCCAATCTTCCTCAAAATCATGTCAAACAAGACATGTATATTTTGGTCAACTGGATAACCACACCACACTCAATGGTAGATAGAGATGGAATCCTGGGGAGATATTTGAATAAGGATAGTTGAAGTCTTTTCAACATCAGTCTGATAAGATCATTATAATAGCTTTGAACACTGAAGCTTAGTTGTCCTGTAACCAACATTCCCTATTGAAATTAACCATATCTGTGTTGGTTTATATTTTCCAGCTCCACATGTAGCCTGACTAATTAGCTTTACTTAGTTGAGCTGGATGTTTGCCATTAACATAGCTTGATATAATGGGAAATCATCTTTGTAATCAACCACAGAAGAGCCACTTGATGGTTTGGTTAAAGTTCAAGTGTACTGAATTGTACGTAGTCTGGTCTTTGTTAGGAGGGAAGAATCATGGTAATATGGGGCAAAATAGAGGCAGAGAGTTTCTTTGAATGAGCCTGACACCTGTCTTGAGTTGTTACTAAGGAGAATCTTTGACCATGAGGATTAACACATGTTATCTATCCACTCAATTTTTCATCATGATCATGATCATCATCTTTGAAGTCAATATCATTGTCTTTGAAGGCATTGAGCATTACTAGGTGCTAGATACTATACTCATCATATCTAATCCCCACAGCCATATATTTACAGAGGAAGAAACTAAATTCAGGGAAAGTTCCATTACTCTCTTTTTTCATCAGCTAACAAGTAACTGAACTGAGAGTCAGATCCATATCTGTTTAATTATAAGACCATGCTCATAATCACAACACCCCACAATGTAAGAGTGGGCTTCCCATTCCTTTTTGTTATATTAGCATGATGACATTGCCATCATCAATATGTCCCCTTGCTCATGGACAATCCAAGGCCTGCGAGGTCCCTATGGCAGAGCCCCCTGTGACTCATCCTTAGCATGAGGTAACTTCAAGTGTTTGCTTTCTTCCTATGCCTGGAACTGCTGGGCACTGCTGAGTTGTCACCTGGCTTGGGAGACTCACTGAATCAAGATGAAAACAATTAGCATGGGAGATCTGCCAACTCATCCTCCATGCCCCTAGCAGGCAGCTTAATTTCCTTGCTAGTGAGAACTCCTCATTGGCAAGGATCTTGCTCCTGTCATGGGGGATTTTCCAGGAGATTCACATGTCTCTCTTTAATGGCTACAAAAAGTCAATTAATGAGCTGAAAAGGCAGAAATGAAGAAGGTGGAAGCAAGATGAGCATAGAGAGCCAGAGAATGTGGTCAATGATTAGAAAAAAGAACCAGACATTTAAGGCAGACTATGGGTCCCATGAGAAAGGATCCCTTGGTTAAAGGTGATGGCAGTGGCTACACCAGCACCTGCTCTCCAAAATCATCGCCATTACTTAAGCATTGAAAGACCACTGGATGTCAGTTTTAATCCCTGAATAATACTAACTTATTGTGCTTTTTGGTGCAAGTTTTTCCCTTTTCTGGATTGCATAGCATGGAGATTAAAGGTGCAGACCCTGGTGTCAGTCTGCTTAAATTTTGAATCTAGTCTCTACCATCTATGAATTGATTCTGAGAAAGTCATTTAATCTCTCTAAGACTTAGTCTTTTTTAACTGTATAATGGGGATAATAATAATATTGTTCTCAGAGGGTTGTCACAGGGTTAAGTGCAACAATGCTTGTAGAGTTACAAGTACGGAAGCTGGCTCATGGTAAACGCTGTCTAACTTGGGATGTTTTTCGCTACAGCTCATCAAACCTCCAGCTCAAAGTGACATAAAAAAGAATGTGCGATAGCTTTATTTAAAAAGAAGTTCTGGAAGAGGATGTCTTCAAGGTTGGTTAAATAAGTGCCTCAGTGGTGTCATCAAGGACCTGGGTTTTCCCATATTTCTGTTTTGTGATCCTGAGCATTGGCTCCAACCTTAGGCTGATAGCAGGATGACTACATCACTTCCAGAAATCACATCTAGATGTGTTAGTGTTAATGTCCAGGGGAAGAAGAAGGATGTCTCTCCTGAGACTCTCTATTTAAATGAAACTTTTTTTGTAGAATCCCATTAGCAAATACCTGCTTATGTCTCATTGGCCAGAATTGGGTCACATGCCTGTTGTGACCAATCATTGGTAGGCAGCATTTGACCTTTGACCAATGGAACTCATCCTGGAGTTGGGGGCTGTAGTCAGTTTCACCTGACGCTACATGGAGGGAAGCTGATTGAGGTTCTATTAGGAAAGAAGAAGGATGATGTGGATGCTGGCTAGGTATCTGGCAAAAATCTCCAGAAAAATAAATAAATTTCATTATTATAATTTTTATTATTACTGTTATTCTTATAACTTTCTTGTTTGGACTGCTTGCTCTCCCTGTCTCTTTCCTGTTCTGATAGTCTGTGACTCTGATCTTACTCAGCATTCTCAGTGTGGGCTGGGCTAATTTGGTCCCTGCATCTTCTGATGAGAAGGCAACTGAAAAGTACCATTTCTGCTTCCAACTTTCTTTCCCCTCTTACAAATACTTCAGGTGGAATAGCCAAACACTCCCAGGTGTGCTGAGCTACTAAGAACCAGCCAAAGGAAATTAATTTCAAGATTCCAGCCTGTCACTCACAACAGTGAGTTGTGTAACTGAGCGGAGGATACAGTTGATTATGTGCCAAAGCATCTGCTTTTTCAGTCATATATATGGGAATCCTTTCTCTATTTGAGATGGCAGGTCCATCTCAAATAGAGTTTTGGATTGTAGGGTGGTAGATTTGAACATTTCTAGTTCATTTGGCTAACTCCTCTGTGTTTCGTGGTCACAGATTACATAGTTAATACTTTTTTTTTTTTAAAGAAGAACCAGTGTGGATAGATTGGTGAAAAACCACTCCCATTTTTGGAGAAACAACCTGTCTTGGTCTATTTTGTGCTGCTATAACAGAGTATCACAGACTGGGTAATTTATAAAGAAGAGAGATTTATTTTTTACAGTTTTGGAGGCTGGGAAGTCCAAGGTCAAGGGGCCTGAATCTGGTGAGGGCCTCCTTGTTGTATTATCCCATGGTGGAAGTTGAAAGGGCAAGAGAACATACACAAGGGAGGGGAAGGGGGACAAACTCATCCAATTATCAGGAACCCACTTCCATAACAACAAACCCACTTCCTGGATAATGGCATTAATCCTCGCATGAGGGCAGAGCCCACATGACCTAATCACCTCTCAAAAGTCCCACCTCTCAACACTGTTGCATGAGGAATTAAGTTTTCAAATTTCCAGCATATGAACTTTCAAGCCATAACACAACCCCAAACATAATAGCATGCCATTTAGGGATTGGAAAAATATTCCTCACTTACATGGGACAATCAATTATTTTTTGCATCCCAATCCTGAAGCATAGCTTAATTTTACATCCATAATTGAATTGATTTTTTTTTCTTTTTAATTTATTTTTGGCTTTAGGCCATAACAATGGCTGCTTGTGGAGAAGATGGCACAGATCACTTCTGTCTGTTGCAAGTAGTCAGCTCATTCAACCATTGGCAACCCCTTATCCACTGGTCAATTGGCCTGGGTTAACTAGAAAGTGACGTGTTTGGTATTGAGGGTATATATGAGCCTACTGCCTCATAGTGCAGATAACAATTTCCTCCAAGGGTCAGGTTAGACTCTGATGTCTGATGTCATAAACTCCCAGGCAAGTGGCAGAAATTCAGCAGCACAGGAGTTCTCTCAAGAACCAGCCAGGAAGTCTCTGGAATCTGGCAAAGTGAATTATGGTTCATTGAGTAAGATGTTCATCACCCTCTTCTTAGAAATAAATTCCATTTGCATCATCAGGGAGTCACAGACTGTTAGAGCTCGAAGTAACTTTGGACATCATGTGTTTAAATATTTTTGCAGCCAAGTCCATGGGGAAGGCCTAATTTGTGTCCCACTGCAGGGACTGTGACACAGAGGTTCTGTTTATATGAAGTCCCTGTAGGCCTTCTAGGAGAACCAGTGGGGAGCATGTTGGCACTGACTGTTGCTCTAGGATAAATTTCTTCAACCAAGGTGGAGGACAAGAGTTGCCCTTTAAGTCTTGTACTGAACTGACTCTAAGTTTGAGTCTAATTCTTGGATAGTCTGTTAGAGAAGGGGCAATTTTGGATTCAACACTTTTTGCATCTTGCTCTCTGTTTCAATCCCAAAGAATTCTCTCTGAAGTTCCTAGAAGAGAGAGCATGGTAAAAAATTACAAATGTGAGACAAATAAAAGAATCATCATGCCAGGCTGCAAGACATTGAGAACACAGGGAAACTCTTCTTGGGAGTTTGAAAAGAGGTGGGTCTTATGATTATAGGAGTGGAGGCATGACAAAAACCAAGTTGGAAGGGTGAAAAAGAGAAGGCGCAAGGGTCGCTTGTGAGATAGAGAGCTTGCTTGAGTGACAAGTTAAGACTTGCCTCAAGGGTAACGGGTAAATATGGTGGCTTGGAAAGCCTAGAACCAGCAACTGGCACAAGAGAATGTCAGTGGCCAGTAAAGAGCTGATCATGGGAACTGAGCTTATCCAGTCTGTCTCCCTCTCCTAGGACCTCGAATCTTGGGAAGATTGGTTGGCCTTCATTTATTCCAGCCATGGCATCTTGACATTGTCAGTTTGGAGAGCTTCTCAACATTCTCTCTCTCTCTCTCTCTCTCTCTCTCTCTCTCTCCCTCCCTCTCTCTCTTTTTGGTTAGAGTTGAGTTCTGTTGATTGAATTTGAATTGTCCTAACAGTTACAGGGTCCCTTTGCCAATTAGCTAATTGCAAAATGAATAGACACCGAAGAAGCAAGTTTGGCGATTTAGAGAGCTTGATCCCTGAAGCCACAAGTTATCCCTGTTCTGCAGTTTGGATATTACCAAGCACAGCTGTGTGATCAGGCTATTGGGTGATGGAAACATGTCAATAGTGAATGCCTGATGCTTTGCTGCAGGTGGAAGACACAGATGGCTAGCTCTCGTGACAGTTTTCCTCGTCAGAAATCATTATTCTCTTTTTGGTCTCAATATGACCTGTGTCAGCAGAAAGAGGGCTCTGGGAGTCAGCACAGCTGGGAACCAGCACTGTCTGACTCTGGGCAAGTTGCTCTACCTCTCTGCAGTCAGTTTCCTCACCTATAAACCAGTGAAACAATACATAGCAACTCAACATATAAAATTAAGAACAGCAGGATTGCACTGCTGCCAGAGGATGCTGGTGGGTGGAATCCTGTCTACTTCGGAAGGATTCCTGAATACTTTCCTGCTACCTCCTCTTTTGGTCCTTGAGGTTCTTCTGGGGAACGCTCGAGGTCTGAGGCACACCCTTTGATGACTACATGGCTAGATGATCTGTAAGGAACTTTCTAGCCTAGGAGTCTATTCATTTATTTTACAAAACAGTCAAACAAGTCTATTCATTTGTTTTACAAAACAGTCACATTTCCATAGTCCCTCCTCTTCATCCCCTCCCTACTGCATAAGCCTCAGCACAGCACACATACCAACTTTTTCTGTGCACACAGGGAGGAGGAAAATGAGCTATTTTTGTGTTCAGTGCTTGCGGATTGGACCTTCTGTATTTCCAGAGATGGCCAGGATCATTGACAAGATGCTAAGGAGCCACAAATAGGTCAAGTGGAATGTTCTTCTGCAAAAGGGAAGCCTGAGCACTTTTCGGGCCACCCATGCCACTAGTCAGGCTTTCCAGGACCTCATGGCTCTGCATCAGAATTTCAGAGGTGCAAGAAGTTCTGAAAGCCTCCAGTCCCTAGAGCCCATGTCTGGACATCCTAAGGATAATATACTTCTCTGACAGCATACCTCTCAGATCCATTTATAATATTGGTATTTAAAGGTATACAAGAGATGTCTGCATTTCTATCCTATTCACTCATACTCCTTCCCAAAGGTTCTTCCCTCCTCTCTAAGAGAGCCTTCAAATCCTTGCTAAAAAGATGCCTAAATGCAGCCACATTTTGTACTAGTAGATTCCTCCCCACTTCCTGACAGCCACTGCTGATAGGTCTAGGAATGACCACTTGACCAATCGATTCCTCTCTATTGGAACACAGAGCCTCTGTCATTTAGATGCTGACAGACATGAAGCTGTTTGGGGGTATGTCTTTGGGACAGCTGCCATGTTGAGCCATGTGCAATAGAGAAAATTGGCATGCCAAGAAGAGAAGGTAGTAGATACACAAAATGAAGGTAGATAGAGAGAACATGGGAGTGGGTAGTGGGAGAGGAGAAAAGGGCAGAAAGAAAGAGAGAGAGAGAGAGAACTTTCTGTTAATTGTTCTTATTCCACAAGACCCTGTAATCTTCTACATTTACCTGTCTTTAGAGTCGCCTGAATCCCTCCATCATGCCAGAATTTTTATTGAAGTAGCCAGAATAGACTGTTCCTGGCAACCAGGCAATCTTTAATTAAGACAAAAGACTTAATGAAACAAGTCATGGCACCATCTACCCTGAAAGAGCTCATGTATCTCTTCATTCACTCAACTGATATTTACCTAACCTAGATGTGGCAGCACAGTGGGTACCAGCATGAAGGATACAGTGATGAACAAATATTTAGGGATTTGAAATAATTTCAAGTGTGGAATGACCTGGCTGGATAAGGAAATGGAAGATGACTTATTTGAAAGGCAGTGATAAGGAGGGGGAATTAGACCTGCTTTATTAGCCCCAGAGGGCATAAGAAAACTTGGGTGGGTAGAAATAAAAAGGGAGCAGATTTGGCCCCAACATAGAAGAGAGCTTCCTGGCAGTTTGGAACTATCTGAAGATGGAACCACTTGTCTTGAGAGTTGACTTTCTCCTACCAAGGGGCTAAATGATCAGTTTTTTTTTTTTTTTTTTTTTTTTTTTGAGATGGAGTCTTGCTCTTTCGCCCGGGCTGGAGTGCAGTGGCTGGATCTCAGCTCACTGCAAGCTCCGCCTCCTGGGTTCATGCCATTCTCCTGCCTCAGCCTCCCGAGTAGCTGGGACTACAGGCGCCCGCCACCTCGCCCGGCTAGTTTTTTTTTTGTATTTTTAGTAGAGACGGGGTTTCACCATGTTAGCCAGGATGGTCTCGATCTCCTGACCTCGTGATCCGCCCATCTCAGCCTCCCAAAGTGCTGGGATTACAGGCTTGAGCCACCGCGCCCGGCCTAAATGACCAGTTTTCATGAGCTTTGTAGGGTAGATGCAAGCAATAGATGAAGGTTTAGATGAGATGACCTTTAAGATTCTGCCCCAAACCCTTGAATTCACATTTCACCTTGGGCCCACGTGGTCTTTGTGATTTTAGGCCAGGTATTTAACTTCTCTAAGCCTGTTTTATCACCTTTGAAAATTGGGATGGGAAACTCTTGCACTGTTGTAAGGAATGAATTATGTGGCACTTAGTAAGTACCTGGCGTGGGGAAGAAGGAATTCAGTAAATGAGTGTTTTCTTTACTCTTCTCTGTTATAGGTGAGGGTTTTCTTTTTATGAAATGCTGCTCTCAACTGCTGCCACCACTTCAGGGATTTTATTTGCTTTAAGCAATTGTAGTCCATGATAATGATAGAGTTTGTGTCTTATTCACCTTACTTAGCATAGGGTGGTGCCCAAAAAGGGTCTTCATAAATGCAGATATGATTTATTATGGAGCCTCAGCTAACAATTGCCACACTGAAATATCTATGAGGAATGCATTTCTTCTCTACCCTTTTTAAAATTTTTTTAATTTTAATTTTATTTATTTATTTATTTTTGAGACAGGGTCTCACTCTGTGTCTCAAGCTGGGGTGCAGTGGTGTGATCTCAGCTAACTGCAACCTCCGCCTCCCAGGTTCATGCGATCCTTCTGCCTCAGCCTCATGAGTAGGTGGGATTACAGGCACTCGTCACCACGCCCAGCTAATTTCTATATATTTAGTAGAGACGGGGTCTCACCATGTTGGCCAGGCTGGTCTTTACCTCCTGAGCTCAAGTGATCTGCCTGCCTCGGCCTCCCAAAGTGCTAGGATTATATGCGTGAGCCACTGTGCCCAGCCACTTTTCTACATTTTAAGCTTAAACACTGAGTCACAGGTAAACACACATGTACACACAGACACACACATGCATGCATATGGACTGCAACTAAGATAATGCACACAGCATGCAGGCAGATACGCACAGACATTCATGCTCCCTTGCCCATAATTAAGAAGATGGGAGAAGAATTGGCTTGTGGAATGAGTCACAGAGGCAGCCAGGATGAAGGGCAGGATTCAGCATCCCCAGGGAATCTTTATTTATAGCCCTGGCTGCTGGAGAGGGGGCTGGAATTATTCCTAAAGAGTTTCAGTGATGGAGTGATCAGATAACCAAAAGATGTCATTCCCACCGTCGTGCTTACAGGCAGACGCCTGTTGCTGCTGGAGCCAGCAGAAGCGCTGTGTCACTCCAGAGCTGTGGTTCATGGGAGGAGCCGAGCTGACTGCATTCCAGCTGGTCCATCGGCAGTCAGCGCTGGGCCCCTTTCCCCAGTGCACAGACAATCTCTATGCTAATCCGAGCAAATCCTCCCAACCCCAAACAAACAGAAACCTCTGGGACAGCAGAGGCCACTGATTGCAGAGGATGCAGCTTAGATTCAAAATGATACAGTCTAATCCGTTGGCCCCACAGCCCTGCCTCTGTCAATAGTGTGGTTTCTGTAATGAGCAGAGAAAGTGGCATGAGGAATACGCAATAGGAGACCTGACCTATCTCACTCAGGGCCGGGGTGAGGACGGGAGGAGGCAGCTGGCTCTTTGCTAGGTTTTGAGGGACATCAGAAAAGTCTAGGGGGCATGAGCATTAAGTTCTTTGGGTATAAGCTGTCTGTCTTATCCATTCTGGCACTCCTGGTGGCAAGCACACATTGATAAATGGATACATGCATGATCTATGCAATATCTCAGTGTGTGAAGACCCCACAGTTCTGGTTCTTGAATGTGATACATGATAGAAAAGGAAGAACATTTTTTAGGGAGCTAAGCCGACTAGGACTCTAATCCTGTTACGTCCTGTAGAAGACCTTGCACAGGTCACCTATTCTCTCCAAGCCTCGGTTTGCTTACTTGTAAAATGGAGACTCCCTATTATGTGCTATGTTTTGGGAATCATGGGAAGGATTAAAGATGATGAAGTAGGTTACTTCACTTTATTATATGTGCTACCTAGGGGAAATGAGGTATTGTTATCAGCCAATAACACGTTAGCTGAATTAATCAGACAGATTGCACGTGGAAAACAGGGAATCCAGAACTGCCTGAGATGGTCTGGTTTATTGACTCCTTTTTTCCCAGCCTCCTTCCTTGGACTAGAGCCCTTCTCTGAGTGGGAGTTCTCTTCTCAGTTGGCTCAAGTGTGTGCCTGGAACTTTGTTCCCATTTGGGGCAGAAGGCCCCTTGGTCTGGACCCCAGCTGCCCAGTGCAAACCCTGTGCTCAGCCCTCACGTGCTCTTCCTCTTGGTCATTGACCCTTACCTTGGCTCCTGGCCCTGACATAGCTTAGGTAACAGCTGCTGCTCATCTCTGGACCGACTGATTCAAAAGGGCAACTCTAGGTCTGCTGGGCCTGGCGTCCCAGACTGTTGGAGCTGCCTGAGACTGCCTCAGCATTTGGTTCTCTGATTCTTGGGCCTCGTTCATCCCTGGAGTCCTGACAAGACCAAGCTGAAGAAACCTGAACCTGCTCTTCTAGGTTACAGAGCACCCAATCCGGCACTTGAATCTCAGGTTGTTCCCAGAAGAGGTCAGAAAACAGGAAGTAAGGCTCGGGAGAGAAGGAAGAATTGGGAAGAGGATTTCAGGAGCATTCACTACAGCTGCCATCAAAACATTACTTCCTAGACTGAGAGAAAAAAGTAGTAGTTATTAAAAGCCCCAGGCGTTTCAGCTGAAGAGATCTGAGTTTAAAGCCTGCCTCTGTCACTTGTGAACTGGGCAGCCCTGGGCACGCTGCACCTTCTTTCTGAGCTTTGGATTCCCTGCTTATAAAGTCGGGTTAGGAACAGTTACCTACCTTATGGGGCTGAGAGCATTGAGAGACATAATGGCTGCAAAGTGCTGAGCACAATGCCTGGTGCACAGTAGGGAGTCCATAAAATAGTGGCTATGATGACTGTGATTTGATGATTTTTGTGACTACTGTCCTAGTGGCTGCTCAGGGTCATCAGGAGTACCCGATGAGATAAGGGATTTGAATGTGTTTAGAAGGAGGCTGGAGAGCCTGATGTCAACATGGAGTATTGAAATCATTATTTTCTCAGTTTTTGACATTTGCCAACTGATGTGCTGTTGCACCCAAAGATTGGGTGCATGGCAGCCAGAGGGCATGAAGGACTTCCCAGAGCTGGCTGCTGGCATGACCTTCCCATCTGGTGCAGTGGGAGGGAAGAGGCTTGGACAGAGTTCTCCTATTGTCCCGGGTCTTCTGAGGCCATCAGCTTTGCTCAGGTTTTCTAGCTTAGCAGAGGGGTTTACAAAGGGTGAAGGGGAGACACAGGGGACCAGGAGCTGAAACTTTATTTGCTAAGTGTTTTTCAGAGCCCGTGGCTCTGAGAAGGTGACAAGGGGCCAGGCAACAAGCCTTGATTTATGAACTGAGGCTCCCATTCCAGAAAACACATCATCAGTCCTTGTAGTAAAGAGCTTCAACCAGAGGGGCTGCCCTTCTGACTGCAGGCCTGAGTTCCAGGACTGCTCTGAAAGGCAACTCTTTTTTATGCACCCCTTAGGGGAAGAAAATCCAGAGAACAAATTCTGGGCCCTCCGTAGGGATGGGAACTGCTCTCTGATGGCAAGGGAAGTACCTGAAACACAAGCGCCAGGCCCCTAACAGTGAAAGGGAGAGTGGTAGAGTTCTTAACAAAATGACCTTACTGTCAGCTGGTCATACATAGAGTCCAGAAGAAGGGACAAATCATCCTTTACTTTTTACTTACAGCCCCAACAGACCCCACAGAGGCAGATTCCACTCAGCCGCATGTTCAGTTCTTCCCCAGCATTCCAACATGGAGCCACTCTAACAGGATCTTAGGATGCCACCTTTCACAAATGATATGTGCCACCCATACCTACCATTCTCCCCATCTTCTTTTTCACAGAGCTGTATCTGCAGCAGTATGCTAAGATGGACCCCCCTCTGCTGAATCTAGGGAATGAGCCATGTTTGGTCTCACTCAGACATGACAATTTCATTCCCATTTGCCAGTGATTGGTTTAGGGATGGTCATGTGGCTCGGTTCTGGCCAATGGGATCTGAGTCAAAGTCTTCTGGAATCTTCTGAAAATATTTTGCTCCTTGATAAGAAAGAGACATAGGAGGAGAAATCCCATTCTCTCTCTTTCTTCTTTTGCATGTCATTGTATGAGGATGTGGTGTTTGGCAGCCATCCTGCCACTGTGAGGAGAAAGCCAAAAATGTGGTGCAGAAGCTGATTCAGAGCCTTCACATTGTTGAGCCACAGTCTAACCCTGGAACTGCCAACTTGTAGACTTTTGTTAAATGAAGTAATGAAAGTCCTTTTTGTTTTGTTTGGAGACAGAGTCTTGCTCTGTCACCCAGGCTAGGGTGCAGTGGCGTGATCTCAGTTCACTGTAACCTCTGTCTCCTGGGTTCAAGTGATTCCCCTGCCTCAGCCTCCTGAGTATCTGGGATTACAGGTATGCGCCACCATGTCTACTTAATTTTTGTATTTTTAGTAGAGGCGGGCTTTCACCATGTTGGCCAGGCTGGTCACGAACTCCTGACCTCAAGTGATCCACCTACCTCAGCCTCCCAAAGTGTTGGGATTACAGGCGTGAGCCACCGTGCCCGGCCCCTTGTTGTTTAAGCAACTTTTAGTCACATATGCTGTTCATCTATACCAAAGCATCTGAACGAATCTATCAGAGAAATCTCTTTTCAGTTGACCCTCCCTTTTTCTTCTCCTTTCCCTGCTTTAATTCAGGTGACTCAAACCTGGATGCCTGCAGAGGCCAGAGCAGAACTATGCACAACTGTAACTTGTGTGGCACAAGGAAGGCGAATTACGGAGTGTGTGCCCCTTGTGAAGGGGCTGGTGCTGGTTATTGAGTTCCAGCTGGTTCTGGCTGTGCAGGAATCCTACCCAACTGTGGCCGGATATTTTGATTTTTCAGGAGAAACTGGAGAACTGGATTTTTAGGTGGACTCTCAATTTAGAAATGCATGTTGAAATTTTAAAGTAAGATACTGTATATGAACCAAACTGACATATCTAGTCTCAGGGTCATATATTTGTGACTTGGGTTTAACCCCAGAGTTTCATTTTTCCTTGAGCTTGAACCTTAAGGCTGTCAGTGACTTATTTCAGATTTTGCTGTTGGGTGGGAGCTGTGGTTGTGGGCTTGAGTTATATGGCAGTGGGGAATAGAAAAAGAGGAGAAAAGAGACTAGAAGGATGTAACTGTGTCCTGACATTAAGGTAGGACATCTGCAAGCCAACAAGCCTTTATCCTGCAGGATAAACGTTCTCTTAGCATAAGTCTTGTGTTTGATTTTACTGAAAAGGCCACTATTGTTTTCTCTACCATGAATTATGTTACCAAAGCCCCCTTCTCTTATCTAAATATCAGTGTGTCTCAGGCTCTAAGAATTGGGCCTATACCACCAAACGACCATGAAGCTAGAAGTTTTGATGCAATTTCCAAGGAAATTGCCATCCTGTTTGACTTAATTAGTGCTGTGAAGACACAAGTTTTGTCTAGGAGCGTGAATTCTCCATTCTCATTTAGCCCAATAAATAAATGTTCAGCTCTTTTCAGCTAAAGAAAATATCTCATGGAAAATACAAGGACATACCGTTTTCATGCAAACTGCATTTGGGTGCATGAATAAATTCGAATGGGTCCCTGTAGGGAAGGCCTGGACTGCTGTGGACATTTTAGACTTTTGTTAAACTAACTTTCCATGGACCTGAGGATTCTGACCCCCAAGGGGGCAAGTCCAGGCTCCTTGTCCCTGCATGACCCACACAGGTTGTTTAATTTAATTCTTCAGGCTGTTAAATTGGAAATCTTCATGTTTGCCTCCAGGTCATCAAATTAAAAATTTTCAGAGTGCCTTTGTTGCAAGGCATCAGAGAACAGTTAACACGAACTTCATGCCGTGTACTGTGTACAGCCCAGTGATGCCCCTCGATGACAAGAGAGGATGAGTCACCACCAGCTTCAGGGATTTGGAAGAAATGTCAATGAAGTCATGAATAATAGGTGCTGCGCTGACACCTAAGAAGGTTAAGGTCAGGAATTAGTTGGCAGGGAAGAAAATTGTGAAGGAGGCCACCCACAGCTCTACAGAGCTTCAGTAGCTTGTGTCATCTGATTGGATAGTGGTGAGCTGGGATAGCCAAGAAAATAAGGAATTTATTTCATTTTGAAGAAAGAAAATGTGCATATGTTGGTGGTGGTGGGAGGTTCTTCCTAAGGGCAGAGAGGTGGACTTGATGGCTTCTGGAAGCCCCAGCAAGCTTCAGGCCTTTATTGTGGCCATAGGGGCTGGTATTAGAAATCAGTGGGTCTGAGAACTTCTCCAAGCATCCTGGGAATTTTTTAGAGGGAACATTTTACAGAAAGGCAGAAACCAATCTAGGCTACCTCTAGAGAGAAGACCCCAATAGCCCAGAAGGGCTGCAGAACGTTAGATTGTGTTTCAGTTCCAGTGGGAAGACACTATCAAGACAGTAAGTAGTTCAGATGATGTTTTCTGCCCTCTGCATAAAAAACAGAGAGGTGGGGTTAAAAAGCTGGTGGTTGTGCTTCCATTGACCTTCCAATCAAATGCTATTTTGGTGATTCATTCTGGGGGAATGAAACAATGGATCATCATCAAGAAAATGATGGAATGCCTCACCATTTCATGGTGTCTCCACTTGTTTGTCTGTCTACATTAACCAGAAAAATTCCAGCGAGGATAGGCCTGCACACTGTCTAGAGATGGAAGGAGGTGAAATCACCTCCACGATGGTCATTGCCATGGCTTTCACTCCTGTTGCCACTATCATGTAGTATATGTGTAGACTAAGAGAGCTCTAAGACGAGCACAAGGACAACAACAAGGCCTGTCGTAGACTGTCATAGTCAGGGTTTGTTGTTAGGGATTGGCACTTGGGGAAGGGAGAGGAAACAGGATTGGACAGAGGGAGAAGTTGAACTGTGATGTTTATCAGAGTTGTCCTCAGTGAACTGAAAAGACTGAGTCTTTATCAGTGATTGGATGTGTGCTGTCAGGGAAGGGTACTCTCCTGGGCAAGGTGGCTTTCTGCAGCTGAGGTCGCCAAGCTCAAGCTGACAGCTGGGGGGTCTGCTGATGGCACTTGCAGCAGCGGGCTCAGTGGGTTCTTCCCTGAAGGAGACCGGAGCACTGCAACTGTGTGCCATTCAAAAAGCCCAGATCTTGGGTGTATACCCAAAGGATTATAAATCATTCTACTATAAAGACACCTGCACACTTAGTTTATTGCAGCACTATTTACAATAGCAAGGACTTGGAACCAACCTAAACGCCTATCAATGATAGACTGGATAAAGAAAACGTGGCACATATACACCATGGAATACTATGCAGCCATAAAAAAGAATGAATTCGTGTCCTTTGCAGGGACGTGGATGAAGCTGGACATCATCATTCTCCACCAACTAACACAGGAACAGAAAACCAAACACTGCATCTTCTCACTCATAGGTGGGAGTTGAGCAATGAGAACACATGGACACAGGGAGGGGAACATCACACACCGGAGCCTGCTGCGGGGTGGAGGGCAAGGAGAGGGAGAGTATTAGGACAAATACCTAATGCATTTGGGGCTTAAAACCTAGATGATGGGTTGATAGGTGCGGCAAACCACCATGGCACATGTATACCTATGTAACAAACCTGCACGTTCTGCACATGTATCCCAGAATTAAAAAAAAAAAAAAAAAAATCCCAGATCTTGAATCCAGGGAAGGTTTTATTGCAGATTTCAGAGCCATGAAGCCACCTTTCAGGACCTTGGTCTATCTCCTGACCAAGCAGTCAGACAAAGCAAGTAAAATTTCTATGACGGTAGTGAGAGCCAGGCAAGATGGCAAGACCTCAGGCTTATGATTCAGACAGAACAGGATTCAAAATCCACACTCATACTCACCAGGTGCATGACTCTAGGCAATTACATCACCTTCTCTGAGCTCCATGTCCCTTTCTGTAAAATGGGGATAATAGTGTGCTGGTCCAGGGCCCACTTGTCTTCCCATAGTGTCTTTCCCTTCCCACGTCTGTTCTGTATCACAGGGACCTTATCTCTGCAAGCTGCAGCTCCCAGGCTCCTGTGTGAGCTGGATTCTAGCTGAGTTTGGCCAATGATAATTTGGGGACAAGAAGCAGCAGCTAGTCAGGGCATTTCTCCCTCCCTGCTTCAGGTGGTGTCCCCAGCAGCAGCTGCATCTCTGCAAGCAAGAGCACTCATTAACATAGACACACTCAAAACTGCCACATGTGCAGTTTCTAACAATGTTGACAAGCCAGTGCCTTATTTTATTATTTTAAAATAAGATTATTTTATTTGATTAATTATAAGAATATTTTAATCTTATAAAATTATTTTAGTTGATTAATCATCACTCATGTAGAGGATATGATACAAGTTGGGAATTTTGATTAGGACATGAAAAAGCAATGTTGAAGTTTATCAAGTTTCTCAAAGATTATTGTCCTGCAGGATCCCTCATGAGTACATAAAGTAGTGGGGAAGGGCTCCAGGGTGTCAGAGAGGAACAGTAAGGCAGAGGTGGAGACCCTGCAGAGAGATGTTTAAATAGCATATAAGTAAAAGTTGCCATCATCACAACTCTGAAGAGAACTATAACTTCAAAGTCATTCAAAATTGACATTCAAAGTCTGTCAAAACAGGGCGTCAATCTACTTTTTAAACTCTCTTTCTTAGACTTTGTATTGGGTTGAATAGCAGATCTCCAAAAGATATGTCTAAGTCCTAACCCCACCCCACCACCCCGGTACCTGTGAATATGACTTTATTGGAAATGGGGTTTTGGAAGATGTTAAGAATCTTGAGATGACATGATCCTAGATTTAGGGTGGGCCCTAAGCTCAATGACTGTTGTCCTTATAAAATAAAAGAGAGGGAGAGTTGAGACATAAGGACACAGGGGAGGAGCTGCAAGCCAAGGAATTAGAATCACTAGAGGCTGAAAGAGGCAAAGGATGGAATCTTTGTTATGGGAGCCTTAGGAGACTAATATAGACCCCAACTTCCAGTTATATTGGGCCATTGAGTTGTTTCCTGAATAGCCCAGCTCTTTGCTGACCTTGGGTTTTTAATCATGTTGCATTGGACACATTATTATATTTATATTTAATGCATGCACAGTTAACTATTTGATTGGCAAAAAATAACATGAATAGACTGAGAGAGGCTGAGAGCAGAGCAAATTGATGGTTAAGCTGCTAGGGACAGCTCTGTCTGCTTTTCCATGCTGAGTGGTGAGTGCTACCCTGCAAGATGCGGGAAACATGGCCACGGCTACTCCTCACCACTCACATGGTCTTCCCACAGGATGAGCATCTCATCACATCATGTATGAGTCCAATGTGGAAGATTTCATGGTTTTCATACAACCTGGCCCCTTAAAGCAAGTTTATGAATTCAGCTGAAGCAACAACAATTGATTTCAGGATTACAGGACACAGTGACTGTATTGGATTTCTTGAGAGACAGTGTCATTTTCCAACACAGTCTCTCATAAGGTATTTTTAAGGGAACTTTTGACTATCCTCTATTTATGGCTTTTTTTAGCTTTATGCATTGATTTTAGAACACAAATGCTGAGTAAGATTTGATTCCTTTGAGTTCACATTGCTTAGAATCCCTCAGCATACTTCAACATGCCACTTTTTCCAACGACTTCTCCCTTCATATCCGTATTGGTGCTGAATTTCTAACTTCTTCAAAATTCCATAGTATTTCCCTCCATCACTCCCATGAATCTTCACTTATAGGAATTTATACACACATCAGCTTCCCTTGCAGAATTTTTTGACATTGGGGGCTATATATCTTTGAATCTCCCATAGGCCAGTGGATCATTGAATGAATGGTTGGATGGATGGATGGATTTATTGATGAGTTTATAGATTTCAGAGAAAAATCAAATGGAATCTAATATCCAAAGCAAAGAGAGCTTGTCTACATTTACACTGCCAACGTGAGTCTTGATGCACAAATTGGGAATCAGATTGCCAGGTGATGCCACACTCTTGCAGATAGATGGTTTGCTTTCTCTGTGGACTTAAAATAATTCAAGCGTGAGGGCACTCCTTTAAATCACTGGTACAGGGATGCATCTATACTGCAACTCAGCCTAAGTGTCAGTTCCTCAAGGAACTCTTCCCTGCACCTCCAAGTCTAGATGAGTCTCCTTCCTCTCTGTTATGTGCTATCACGACATTCTCTTTTTTCCCTTCATAGCATTGTCACATTTTGAAACTCTATTTGTTTCTGTGACTTTTTGTTTACTATCTTTTACACACTCCAACCTCTTGGCTGACTTTAAACTCAAGAAAGGTAGGATTGATGTCTGTTTTCTTCACCATGGTAATCCAGTGGCTAGTTCAGTGCCTGCCATTGGCTGCAATATATTATAGCAGTAACATATCACATGTTACTGCTCCTAATGTCTAATATTAATTGACTACGTATTATGTGCCAGGCACAGTTAAAATCTGCTTTATATAATCTCCTTTTATCTTCACAATAACTCTCTGAAGCAGGAACGATCATTATTCCCATTTTGTAGATGAGGAGACTGAGATACAGGGACGCTAACTGGTTCAAGGTATCACAGCTAGGAAGTACCACAGTGGAGATTTAAACCCAGGGATGCAAGCCTCAAAGTCAGGAAGTGTTCACTAAATATATGTTGAATAAATGAATCAATCATGATCAATATTACTGTGTATCTTCTGGACTAATCACCTAGCCAATGCAAAGATGTCTTCTACAACTACTCTAAGAGTTAGTTCTCCAGATCCTTCTGAAATACTTCTGGCAATGGGATTCATTAGCTTTTCCAGTTGGGCAACTCTAATAACTAGGATGATTTTCATTATGTAAAACTGAAATCCACTTCTGTGATAATTTTACCTGTGGACACCTATTCTACTCTCAGTAGTTTAAAAGAACTGTAGTTCCTCTCATACAGCTCTGATAAGAGTTTTCACTTAGATGACAGCCTATGTTCCAGCTATATCTGCAGCTTCTGGCCAAACCATAGTGTACTGGTATACCTGTTAAACTGAGGCATCCACACCTGGGTAGAAGGCTTTCCAGGCATGGTTTGTCCAGGGTGGAGTAGAGTAGGAATATGCAGGTCTGTAACCCTGGGGACTGACATGATGCTTGTTGAATTCAAATGAAATGCTTTCATAGTGATAATAATAATCCCTTTACTTTGTAGTTGAAAATTACAAAATACATATGCGTGCCCAACTTCAGTTGATTTTTCTCTACAATATGTTGTTTAATCTCTGCTATGTTTTTGATTGAGGCTTCAGGATATTAGAGCCATAAGCAAGATGAGAGATGCTTTGAGGTCCAGAGAGGTTGAATGGTTTGCTTAGAGCCAAGCTAAGTTTCCTTTTAAAACTGATAATTTCTGGAAACTATGTCCTTCTTACCATGATATCCCATGAACCTGGTGGGTTTCCTACCCTCTGGTTCCTTTCAGTAGATTAACTGTGGTCAAAATAGTGTTGGCAATGAACTTTCTATCATTGGAGGTATATGAACTGATAATAAGTTGGCTTTTGAATAAGGATGTTGCACCCACAACAGTTGAGACATCTAATGAGTATTGGTCTAAATGATCTTTCAGGTAATGTAACCTCAGGCCTTATAAAAACTATGCCACCCATAGATTGCATAGGGATCAGGTAGAGTTTTAGTCACAAAGCTTTAAAGACTTCTATCAACCAAATTGTTTCTGAATATAGCAACCTAGTTTCTCACCAAAACTGGTAGAAGCCAAGATCATCATCCTTCAAGACTGAAACACTACCAAAAATATATGAGTTTTCAACACTGATTCTCAATAACTTGTGGAAACTTCCCAAGATCTTTTGTCCCAATCCTATTTGTTCTTCACACCTAGCTCAACTCCTATCTACTCTGAGTATCCTTTCTCAATCCTCTAAATTAGAATGAATCCTTCCCTCCCATATTTCCCCATAGGACATTGTAACTCTCCTATAAAACCTATCAAAGTCTTTTCCCATTTCATTGAGCAATCACTGATAAATCAGCAAATAAATC
This sequence comes from Piliocolobus tephrosceles, assembly GCF_002776525.5. Classification (NCBI taxonomy): domain Eukaryota; kingdom Metazoa; phylum Chordata; class Mammalia; order Primates; family Cercopithecidae; genus Piliocolobus; species Piliocolobus tephrosceles. The sequence goes on from NC_045437.1 coordinate 130,783,470, forward strand.
AGCAAACACTGATTTATTTGTACCTAATTTATTATCATTATTAACCATGTACCACATCAAGTACTTTACATGTTTTGCCTCTTTGTTTTGTCTTTACCTTATTTATTCTTTGCAATGATCCTTTGTGGTAGGTGTTTATAATATCACCATTTCACATATGAGGAAACTGAGGCTTGGAAATTAGTCATTTTCCTAAAATTACATGGTAAGTTGGTGCCAGAGCTGGGCTCACAAGTTCTTATAGAACAGAGGCCATGATTCTTCTCTCTCAGTCCCTAGAATTTTACTTTGTTTGCAATGGGTGTTTAATAATTTTTTTTCTGTTGCTTATAGACACAGATCCAGAACACGTCAGACCACACTTGCGAAGAAGAAAGTCTGTGGTTCCAGAGAATCAAAGCCAGGTAGATAAGCTGGCAATTGGATCAAGGTGAAAGCAGTTCTTCCATTGAGTTAGGTGAGCACTCAGGAGCTCTATTATGCTAGGGACTCTCTGACGTCTTTCATCATGTGGTCAAAGGAAATAATGGAAAGTAAAGAACAGTGGTCTCCATCTTTGATTTCAGTCTTGGGTGGAATAAGAGATGGAACACTTTTATTGTCTTAGCAGTTGGTGTGAGAATTCTTTCTGAGGAGAGATCCACCTTCGTGGGGAAAAACCCCTTGACAAGCCCACTTACTGTAAAATACTTACAGCAAGTATAGCTGTACCTGAGTGAAGAGGAAGAAAGGGAGAGGAAAATATGAGAGAGGGCGAGGGAGAGGGTGGTAGAACCAGCAAGATGGTGAATCAGCTGTACTGCATTGTACATGATATAATCACTCCCCAAGAAGTGTGTGATCTTCAATGAATTCTTGAAAGCTTAGCAAAGGGCAGACATAAATAGATTTCTCATGGAAAACAGAGAAAGCCCTATGCCTTGGGACACGGGTAGAATGGAATTAGTGAGCCAACAAAAAGATTCTCAACACTAGAAAAATGCAAAGGTCTTGAGGACGGCTTAAGGCTTTCCCATGCTGTAGAATTCAGGGTTCAAGGCAACATCATGGAGATTTCAAGGATTTTGGGGGGGCCTGTGGGCAACTGTTTGACATTTGGTAACATACCCAAAAGAGGTCATATAACTCATTTAAATTCAATTGAACAGAGAGTAAGTAGATGTTTCTTGAGCACCAACCCAATGCCAGATGCTGTGCCAGGTTGGACATCACTTCAAGGCTGCTGGGGAGAAATTACGAAGTAGATCTATGGGAATACTTCCCCCATTTGTTCTGCTGAGAAATGTCTCTCAGTTCTGCTGGCCGTTCACTGGTTCCTGAGATAACTAACCTGACTTATCCCTCCAATATCAGAACCTCAGTTTGGGAGCTTTCTTTTCCTTGTTTTCTTTCATCAAAATTTATTCATGTATAAAATGCTGTAGAGTGTTGTCAAGAGTGTTCTGAACTTAGACTTTGGAGACCTTAGACTTTGCAGAGAATTCTCGCCCCAGAACTTTCTAGCTGTTTGACATGGGAAAAAACACTTAACTTTTGGGAGACATTCTCATTTTGGTTTATGTCTCTGTAATGGTTTTTATGTGTTTGTCCCTCACTACACTGTGAGCGGCATAAGGGCAAGTACCATTACTATCTTTTTTGTTTTGTTTTTTGTTTTTTTCTTTTTTTGAGACGGAGTCTCACTCTGTTGCCCAGGCTGGAGTGCAGTGGTGTGATCTTGGCTCACCCCAACCTCTGCCTCCTGGGTTCCAGTGATTCTCCTGCCTCAGCCTCCAGAGTAGCTGTAGCTGGGATTACAGGGGTGTGCTACCACGCCCAGCTAGTTTTTGTATTTTTAGTAGAGACAGGCTTTCACCATTTTGGCCAGGCTCGTCTTGAACTCCTGACTGTAGGTGATCCACTGGCCTTGGTCTCCCAAAGTGCTATGATTATAGGTATGAGCCACCGTGCCCAGCCCATCTTTTTTTTTTTTAGACAGAGTCTCACTGTGTTGCCCAGGCTGAAGTGCAGTGGCATGATCATGGCTCACTGCAGCCTCGACCTCCCGGGCTCAAGCAATTCTCTTGCCACAGCCTCCTGAGTAGCTGGGACTACAGGCACAAACCACCATGGCTGACTAATGGAAAAAATATATATTTGTAGACATGAGGTTTTGCTATGTTGCCCAGGCTGGGCGTTATTATCTTGTCTGTATCTTTAGAACTCTTACATAGTGCTTGGCAGTCAATAAAGTTTGTTCTAGGAATGAATTAAGGAATGACCACCCAACTCTCCTTGCTACTTATGTAAAGCTGAAATGAGTTAATGAATATGAAAGAGTATTTAAAAAAACATAATTTATCTGTTTATTAGAAACTTCATTGTAGCTAGCTGACACATCAGAAATAATTCAGCTAAACCACTTTTATTAAGGTGTTGATGTTTTAGAGTTAGCTTTATGGGTTACATCTGCCAGGGGCTACTTGTGTTTTTGTATGTAGGTTTTGGGGAAGTGTATACTTTACGAAAAGAGTTTAATTGATCCATAGGTATTATGAACAGCAGTGAGAAGCATATTGTAAAAGGGATTTTTTGAACAAAACAGGGCTTTCTGGGTTTCTTCAAGCAGGAAATAAAAATCTGCCAGTTTGAATCATTTCCAAAAATGCCGCGACTACAGCATCTTTTCTAAGACTCTTGGAAAAATGCAACGCAGTTGTGATAGGCTATATCTTTAACTCACTCTCCATTTAAAATGAAGCACAAGAAAGTGGAGACAAATGACCAAGCTATATAGAGATAGCGAGAATTAGTGATCAGCGTTGGCTGCAAACCATGTGAGTTACGCTTTTCTGTTCGGTTTCATGCAGAAACTTCTCTCATTTCATTTTAAGTTGCATCTGCTTTGCACAGTGCGTGTGTGTGTGTTTTTTTTTTCGCAAAGCACCATGAATGATTTATGACTTTCTGACGCCACATCCCACAAGATTACATAAGGAACAGTGAAAAACAAGTGATTGAGCCAAACTTAAAAAAACCCCAAACATTTCCAAAGTGGATTTCATCTTGACTGCAGTCAGCTAATAGTTTTTGACTCACCACAAGTGCTCCTTCATTCCAAAGTGCGCCCCATTTCTGTGAGGATCCCCCAGATTTTCTTTCACTGTTGACAGCACACTATGATCAACTCAGTCTTTTTTTCCCAGCAATGTCTAGGAATGTCCAATTTTCCCGAATCCTCCCCTTCTCTCTGAAAGTGAACTTTGCAGCTGGATTGCAGAAACAGTCTCATTAGTTTGGTTAATGATTGGACAAAAACCTTGATAGGAGTAATAGCTATCAGGCTTGTCATTTCTTTTAATCATAGAATAATAGGATTTCAGAGTTTGCAGGGGCCTGGGATTCCCTAGTTTACCCACTGTTTGACAGATAAAGAAGCTGATAACCAGAGAGGTGAGGTAACTTACCCAAAGTCACACGGTTAGATTACTTTAAGCAGAGTAATGGACATAATTCAACCTCAGAGTGGGTGTTGTCTGTGCATATTTATCAATAAACTTTCATCGCCCTACTTAAGTGAAGTGACAACATTAGATGTTATTTTTTAACTATAGGAATTTTAGAGCTCATGTGATGGACTTTCTGTCATTGACTTGTTTATGAAGCCAGAGCAAATCCATGCCGGGGAGGAGGACAACTGCTTGCAAGGCAGGGGCTGTGTTGAAGGCTAGAGTACTGGGTTGCTGGCTGCAAGGGGTGATGTGTCTTTCCAGAGTCTTGGTCAGAAGTGGCTAAATCGGGGTAATGAGGGTTTGTCTGAAACCCGAGGTCTGGATCAGTGGCCTGTATGAAGTTTCAGGTTTGAGGGGTTGGTGTGAGACAGTAAACTGAAGGTGAGTGAAAGATAAGGAGTCAAGGAGTCACAGAGGGCAAGATGGCTGAGATCAGTGTTCAGGGTGTGGGGCTGTGATCAAATAGAAGGACCACCAAATAGAGGAAGCACCGGTTGTTGGTTTAAGGGAGGAGGATTGAGTCACATTATTTCAAGTTTACAGATAAGAATGGAAAACCCACCAGGCCGAGTGTGGTGGCTCACATCTGTAATCCCAGCAATTTAGGAGGCCAAGGTGGGTGGATCACTTGAAGTCAGCAGTTCAAGACCAGCCTGGCCAACATGGTGAAACCTTGTCTCTACTAAAAATACAAAAATTAGCCAGGTGTGGTGGCATGCGCCTGTAATCCCAGCTACTTGGGAGGCTGAGGCAGGAGAATCAGGGAGACTGCAGTGAGCCGAGATCTGGGCAACAGAGTGAGAGCCCCGTCTGGGCAACAGAGTGAGACTCTGTCTCAAAAAAAAAAAAAAAAAAAGAAAAGAAAAGAAAAGAAAAAAAGAAAAAAGAAAGCCCGCCACCTTTACTGATGAGAAAAACAAACAAATTACAGAACAGAGTAATAGAGTGTAGAGTGTGACTCCATTTATGCATAAATCTGTCTCAGCCTATGGAGTGGAGGGAATCATATAGTTTCCAGGTTAAGAGCACAGACTTAGGAGTTAGAAATTCTGAATTTGCTTCTTGGCTGCATTTTTCTAGCTGTATAATGCTGGGCAAGTCACTTAACCCTTCTTTGCCATCAGTTTCTCAATCATAGAATAAAGTCCACTTTATTGAATTTGCTGTAAAGATTTGAGATAATGTACATAAGGCACTTAGCATAGTGCCTGGCACATAGTAAAGATATAAAAACTTAGTAGCTATTTTTTATTTTTAGACTTGACCTTTGGAAATAAAATGGATTTGAAACCCATTTCTGTCACTTTACTGGCTGTGTGCTTTTGGGCAGGTCACAACCTCTCTGAGACTCGGTTTCCAATCTGTAAAATGGAACCAGTAATCACCACATTGTGGGATGTTGTGAGAATGAAAGGAGGCAGTGTAAAGGGCTTCACCCAGTGTACTTAAAGAAAGGTGGTGCAGCCGGGCGCGGTGGCTCACGCCTGTAATCCTAGCATTTTGGGAGGCCAAGGCGGGTGGATCACCTAAGGTCAGGAGTTCGAGACCAGTCTGGCCAACATGGTGAAACCCTGTATCCACTAAATATACAAAAATTAGCCAGATGTGGTGGTGGGTGCTTATAATTCCAGGTACTCTGGAGCCTGAGGCACGAGAATTGCTTGAATGCGGGAGGCGGAGGTTGCAGTGAGCTGAGATCGTTCCACTGCCCTCCAGCCTGAATGACAGAGCGAGACTCTGTCTCAAAGAAAGGTGGCGCTCGTGAGAGCACTAGGATGAGGTTCAAACGCTTGGTGATGGAGTCAGGGAAGTGAAAGGAAGGATGATCGTAAAAATGCTGACAGCTATTGTTAGTGTCTGTGCTGTTTGAAAAAAGATTGTGTTTAGAGTCAGCCTGTTTTACTGAGGGCAAAAGGAGTGGTTAGTAAATAGCAAAATCCAAACAAACAAAGATGAAACCTATTGCTGGCTTTGTAGTGTTTGAATGCTAAGGATAAGAAGGCAAAGTCGAAAGAGACAAGCTCAGGCTGCGCCAGAGACATTCTGATGTCCAGAGGCTTCTCTCTTAGGTGGAAATCACTGTGGCTGTTTTGGACAGAAATAACAAGATTTTATAAATCACCTTATCAGGCTGAGTGTTTTGAGGGTATAGATATGATTATAGCCAGCAGCAAGGATATCCTGATTTTAGGTCAATTGATGTGATGAATTACAGAATTTCGGAACTGGAAGTAATTTTGGCCTACCACCAGGCAAGCTCTGGAACTTCTTTTTGCCTTGGGCCATGGACAAGGGTCTAAGAGTGCTCCAAGGAGGTATTACTGCAACAGTCTTCTCAATTGCTACCAAATGTTGCTCACTTTTAAATCACCCTTTCTTATTCTGAACCCTGAACTGCATCTAGCAATCTCAACTTTCTGTAAAGAACACAGCTTATCCAACATGCTTATGTGTGTACCATTTGAAAGATCTATGATGACTGAAAAATGGATTAAAAAGAAAAGCCCTGCCAGGCACAGTGGTGTGCACCTGTAATCCCAGTTACTCGAGAGGCTGAGGTGGAGAATCCTTTGATCCCAGGTGTTTGAAACCAGCCTGAATAACATAGTGAAATGCCATCTCATATAAATAAAATATAATAAATTAAGAAGCCCCAACTTTTCCTCAGAAGGAAGATTCATTTATATATTCTTACAATACTTTATTCAACAAATATTAAATGAAAGTCTCTTTTCCAGGCACAGTGCTAAAAATTTTTTTAAAATGTAAAAGAAACAAAGAAAGAAAAAGAGGGGGAAAAATGCAGAGCTAAAACAACAAAAGGTAGATTTTATTTAAAATTAGTTTGGAAAAAGAGGCGATGGACCAGGAATTAGAAAAAACTGGCATTTAATTCCAGATCTTTTCTTAAATAACTGCAATCTTAGGCAAGTCACTTCTTTTTTGGGCCTCACATTTTCATCTGTGAGGTGAGGAGACAGGGCAAGTTGTCTCAGGTGGAATGATCCATTAGTTTTCAGCATTGGAGAATAGACTGAGACGGCACGCTAATATCCACTGGGGTTCACACCAAGCCATTTTTATTATTTTTTTTCTTTTTCTGGTCAGCAGAGGGAATGCCGGGTGCTCCAAAGAGACCGAAGAAGGGATATGTTTCCCCTTGCATCCATAGAACTAGGAGGTGAACTTGGCTGCCTCACTTGATGTCCAGATAATGTCAAGACCAGAGGGAAGGCAGCTGGCCTGGGGTTTTCAGTGTTGGCAGCAAGAAACCTAGACCCAGGGGGCTGAATACCATGTGTGTGATCCAAGCATTGCCACAGGAAGCCCAACAGGTCCAGCTTCTGGGGATGAACACACATCTTCCTTTCCACCTCTCTCTGCCTGTCCATGAGTGTACATTTCAATTTAGTGACCTCAAACTTGGCTTTCTAGCACAAACTTGCGTTTCTAATTTCTTCAGGATTTTTGTTCCCAGCCACCCCCTCAAGATGTGTTTGCCCAGCAAATCTTCCAAGGGACAAGGGGACTCAATTCCACACATGTGTGTCCAAGGTGACAGCCCCTCTGGCAGCTGTGAAAAGCAGCTCCTGTGAAAGTGACAATGGATGGTGCTGACATACCCCTCGGCTACTAAGTTTGCTTCTGGAGCAATGGGACACAAGTGACATCGGACTTAACTGCTTATGTTCTTGGAGACAGTTGAGGTGTCATGATTTTACAATAATGCTTCTTCTTTTCCTCTAGTCTTGAGGAAGAACATCCCAGTCCTCAGCCAGGGCTTCCCACGTGCTTCCAGGGGAGATTCTTACTCAGTCTGAGCCAAAGCCTAGGGTGGCACCCACCGTCGCTGGCCAACTCTCCTGGGCTACCTTTGATTTTCAGCACTAACTCATAGTTTTCAGCTTTGGAGAATAGATTGAGACAGCATGCTAATATTCACTGGGGTTCACACTGGTGAACCAGAGACAGAGCACTCAACTGTCCTGTTTGTAAAATGAAGCCAATGAATTAGACCAGGACTTTCCACCCTGTGCTCTGAGGTGCCCTGGATGTTCCTCACTGCATCTGTAGATAGTGGAAGGAGGAGATGGGGCTTTGGTCCTTAAATCAGACAACTCTTCTTTTATCTCTTTTACATTTTGAACTTTGTTCACAAGATTTCCTTTGAAGAAAGTGTCCCCCTTTAAAAATATAATTTAAAACATTTTGTAAAACAAATGGAATTAATGCATTCATTTATGTAACATGGTTTTTTGACACCAGCTATGTTCCAGGCACTGCTATAGGCACCAGGGATTCCAGCTGTGTCGGCTGCTGTTACAGCCCTCCTCCTACCCACAGGCACTCATCTTTCCTTTACTCCCCAGCTTCTTGCTGCATGCACCCAGGACTCTTCCACAGGGCTTTCTCAGCATGCTTGGCCAATCCTCAGGGCAGTCTGGGGGTGCTAGGGACTGCGATCTGCAGGGGAAGCCTTCAGTTAACAGATGGGAGTTGGTAGAAAATATCCCTTGGTAGGGGCAACTCTGAGGCATGTGCTCCATTGTCAGCCAGAGGTCCCCACTGGGAATATGACTCAGTTGCTCATTAACACGTCATGTTTTGGCTTCCTTCCTTTCCATCTTACTTTCCAAATCGCCTACTGGTGCTTTCTGGGATCACCTCCCAAATGAACTACTGGTGCTTGTATCCTTGGCTCAGGGGCTGCCCCTTGAAGGGACTGGGACATCCTAACCTGTCCTGTAGAGCTTACAATTGTGTGTGTGCATGTGTTTATTAGACAATGGCTGGGGTCTTCTCTAGCTCTAGCTTAATCAAGGACACAGAGCCAAGGACCTGAAGCTGCCTTTGAGTGGGGCAAACCCCAGTCAGCCTTTTGACCAACCTCTTGATTGAGTTGCCAGATATTTACCCAGTGCCACTGTGAGCCAGTCCTGCACTGGGCTCTGGGTGGGGAGCCAAGCATTGGACTGGAAAATGGATCTCTGTGATTCCTCTTTTAAGATCTATTGGCATTCTCTCAATGTAGGGATGCAAGAGAAAATTCTGGCCTAGGAAGTTATAACTTGGAAAGAGAAGAAAAGACTTACCTATAATCCAATTTGAGAATAAAAGCAAGTTATAGGAGAGGAAGGTTCTTGGGCTGTATAACAGCGAAATATGCATATGATATATATGCATATATACAATAGTAATAAATGCGCGCATGCATGCACATGCACACCTATCCACCCCTCCCTAAAACTGGGGAATAAAGGTACTAGTAGCAAATGGCTATCTGCCTTAGCCTTGGAGTCCTGAGCCCTAGCTAAGCAGGTTGACCTACAGAGCAGCCCTCTGGTTACAGGCAGAGGGTCCCTCTCCAATGAGCAGACCACGGAAGTCAAGGGCTACTGTGCTACAAAGTGCAATGCAAGCAGAAGCACAATTAGGTCTAGGAGCGTTTGTTTCTAGGTCCTTTCAGTATTTGCAGGTGAAATTCCATTGGGTGAGGGGCTAACTACTGTAGTTGGGTCCAGCTCTAAAAAGCATTGCTGTCCACTGAGTTCTACAGAGCTTGGACCTTCATTCCACACAGTTATGTTTGACTGTCTCCTCCAACAGTCACATTGGCTCTTGGCCACCCCAGATGATTAAGTTGCACATTTCATCAGCCCAGGCAGGCGTGCAAAGCTGTTATTTGAGAAACTTTGCTAAGCTGCAGAAGAATATGAAGGCTATGTTGTCTGGCACTCAAACAACTGGTCTGTTCGTTCGAATAAAATGGTTCAATTCCTTTAAAGGAAAAAAGCCATTGAGAATGGTTGTTTGGCATGATAAAGACAAAACCCACTGGCTGAGAGAAGTCCTCATGTTTCACCAAGAGGCCCTACAATGTGCCATCTCAGCCTCCCTATAACTACATTTGGTCAATTTTTTCATTTCCCTTTTTATTTTTAATAATATAAACTTCTGGATTGGACAGCTCAGATTGCAGTTGGCTAGAAAGGATTTCCTTTTTTCTCTTGGCTCCTGCCACCTTCTTCTGTCATTGATATTGTGAATGATCCAGTGACCAGCTGCTGGGATTGGGCAGGGGTTGCTGATTGGGATGGAGAGGGGTTGCAGCCTGTCCTTGTTTCCGAGTCTAGGTCTGAGCCCTACGCCAGCTGCAATGATGTCTCCAGGCCAAGAGGCTGTCCCTTTTTATTTCCCCATAGACCCAGGGAAAGGATTGCCTCAAGCACTAAACAACATGGAGTTGTTGGAAATGGGGGAGGTATTGGTAGATGTCCTCCGTGTGAGATGTGGAATCTCCTGAGTGTCTGGAGTCCCCTCGTAGAGATCAGCTTGGTGTAATCCAATTCCCGCAGCCCTCGGAGACTAAATCCAAATACCAAGTGATGGCTTCTTAATCATTTGGCTCCCTAAGTGATCCTCTTTTGGCAGACAGAAGATATCTCACTCTAGTATGGTGGCAGAGTGAGGGCCAGAAGCTAGCTTTCCTGCCTCCCCATTAGGCTCCCTTTCAGTCCAGAGACAGAATACACAACTCCTAAGGGAGGTCTCAAGTGAATACCTAAGGAGGAAAACGGTGTGGTCAAAATTTCCCTTGAATGTCCCTCTGTAAGACTTCCTTGCTCTTGTCGGAGACTGATAGAATGCAGTCATTTTTCTCCCAACCTTGGACCAGATCACTACTGCTTCTTGGAGCCTCAGATGATGTAGCTGGCTCACACTTAGTGAAGTGTTTAAAGTGTGTCTTTAAACCCTAGAGTCACTCTCTGCATGCGGTGGTGATGATGTGTATGTGGCCGTGGATGGACCATCAAAGAACATATTCAATCTGGCACTCATCTTGGGGTCCATGGTCAGAGGGAGGAAGGATGGGTAGGATCACGTATGCTGTTCACTTGTTTTTCTCTCTCTGCTTGTTTTGATTATTTATTTGAATATATCTAGTTCAATTCATGTAAGTTACATGTGGCTGTAGGTAAATCCACTGTATATCATGGTTAAAGGCAAGAGCTCTGGAGTTACGCTAATGTGAGTTCAAATATTGGCTCTGTCCCTGCCTTGTGATTTTGTGTTACTTAATTCTATTCTTTTTTCCTCATCTGTAAAATGGGAATAGTAATACCTGCCTCATAGAGTTCTTGAGAGATCTAGATGAGAAAACAAACATGTGTGACGTGTTAAGGACAGAACCGGGTTCAGATAAACACTCAATAGCTGCCAGCTCTGAGGTTGCATGTGAGGATGTGAGGATGATAATTTAATGGTTTTCCTGGGAAGTAGACATTGTATATATGTAGAGAACTTGCCTAATTTGGGATTTCATGGATTCTCTTTTCTCCCTCCTTCTTTATTTTGTCCTGATCTCTTTTAGTTTGTCTTGGTTTGATCTTCTATGAACCATTTTGACAATAAAAGCAAAAGCAAAATAACAGAATGTGAAAGTTATTGGACTGTACTGCAGTTCCTGGGTACAAGGTATATGTGTGCCTAAGTGAGGCTCTCCATGTGTCTGGATGTAAGATAGATCTTTTTAGTCTATGTCTCAAAGGAGAAGAAGCATGTTGGATGGAGTGTAACATTGATCTGATTAAAGACAGAATGGTTGTAGTGAGAATATTAATTATCTAATAGTTAATAATTTAAACTTTTTTTAATGCTTAACAAACATTTGGAGACATAAAACCCATTCCTGTGTCTGGCACATATTCACAATGTATTTTTGATCAAGTCACTTCTCTCTGGGCCTCAGCTTCTCTCTGGGCTTCAGCTTCTCTCTTTGTACAATGAAGATGTTGACTTATTTTTACTAGTAAAAAACAATTCTTCAAGCAAAATGGTACATACAGCTCCTATATAAAAAAAGCAGGTCAAAGTGGAGCCATTCTAGTTGAAGAGCTTACAGGTTGCCTAGAGCTTTTTAAATTTGGGGTCCTCTATGTCTTCCCAAAAAGCTTCTTATGGGCCTTCAAGATGCTCTCAGGCCCCAAGAAAATAAACTCTTTGTTCTAAATTGTCTTAATTCAATAGTGTTTACATCTTTAACAGTCTAGAATCCTCCAAATCCCAGCAAATAAGAGAGTAGATCTACAGTGAAATTCTGGGGTGACCGTAGGAGCAAATGTGCTATTTATCATTTTTGGACTGCTTTCTTTGAGAGAAGCACTATGCTTAGCTTCTCGAAAAGATGATCTCATTTAATCCCAACAACTTCTCTTGAAAGTAGCTACTATTATTATTTCCATTTTGGAGTTGAGGAAACTGAGACTCAGAGAGGTTAAGTGGCCCAAGGCGACAGAGCTAGGATTTGAACCAGGTCTATCTGTCTCCAGCACCCACATTCTTAACCATTTATCGAGCTTCCAGCTGCTGAGGTCAAGGAGAGAATTACTTAGCAGGCTTGAGGAAGCTGCTCTATTTTATTGTCTAGGTCACTACTTAAAACCACAGTCACTGCATTTGTTTAGACGTGGTTGCCAGATGTAATTTTTGTTAATGGAGCTGTGTAAACTTGCATCCTACGAACATAAATAATTCACACCCTGAATGAGCTTGTTTGTTGGTGCACCCTCTTCATCAACAATGAGGCGCTGGAAGGATTGTTTCATGTGTACTCTTGGAGACAGATTGTCGGATGAGTTTCACAGATAATCCAGTCATCCTTGGGCTGGATGGGGAAGGTTGCTTTTGCTTTTGGCTGCTGTCTTAGCTGTCTTCCATCACTGGCCAAGTTAAGGAGCTCCTCCCAACTCAATCATCCAGTCAGCTTAGTAAGAGTCAAACTTCCGGCTGGCCAGGCACCTGTTAATCAGGGTGACCCAAGCCAAGGGCAAAGCCAACAGCCGTCTTGACATGTTAAATGATGCAGACAGCCTAAGAAACATGTTGGCTCTGCACTGTCCTTCTGACTCACCACCTTCTACGTGACTGGAGTCTCCTGTTCTCTGCTCCCCATTCTGGGGTGTCTTTCAGTTTGCAAAGCATTTTACGTTCCATTGTTTCATTTGATTCTCCTAATAACCTCCGGGAGCTAGATAATCTCAGTCCCTGTTTTCAGATGTAGAAACCAACACCCAGTGGGATTCATGACTTGTCCCAAATCTTGTGGCTACTAATTAGCAGAGCAATGATTCAAACTCAGGCTTTCTGTCTCCAAATGATACATCCCAACGGACTCAGGCTATGGGCTTTTAAATTCTCTACCTTTCTTTTCTCTCCTAGTTGGACCTCTGACTTTATAAGCTCTGGTTTCTCCATTGTTGATTCCATTTCAGTGGCTGATAGTTTCTGCTTCAGATCTTAGTCAGTTTTCCTTATGGACAACACAGTGACTCCATTTGTCTTTCACTTTATTCCCTTATTTTGTCGTTTGTTCACAAAGATTTATTAAGCACCTTCTGTGAGGCAGGCACCGTGAACAAGAAGAAGAAGAGACCATCCTGACCTCTCTGCCATGTTGGATGCCATCAACTGGGTTCATTTCCTCTATTTCCTTCATTGGCTCCTTCTTCTTCATCAATGCCTTAAATGTTGGCCAAAAAGAAAAATAAAAAAACAAAGCAAAAAGCCCACATATACACACACAAACCAGGAGGCGGGCCCTAGCTGAGAAGTGCAGATGTAGTGCTCCAGTGGGGGTCAAGCTGGAGTGCAGATTGGGGAGTCATTACTTATTCTTGGCATTTGAAAATCAGAGAGAGCGAGACTGCTCAGGGGAAGGGACAGAGCAGAGGTGCTTGCAGACTGAAGCCGCACTCTGATGCTTGTGTTGAGCCTACACTAAATTTTGGAAAACAGCAAACCGGTCATTGACATTTAAAAATCAGAGCAATTTGCAAAAATCTAGGTTTCTGGCATTTCTTTAGTGATGAGAATATCTGGCAATACTGGGCCTACATCACAAGCTGACAGGTGACTGCAACTGAGTGGCTGCCACCCCTTTGGAGAGGCAGGCATGCTCCAGGTCCCCACTTTCCCTAGACAGCTCCCTCCATTTCCATTCCTTGCCTAGCTGCTGAGGACGTCCACATTTGTGATCCTCATGTAGAGTAAGGGGTGGGAAATACACTGAGGGGAGAACACTCACAGTCACTGGATAACTCCTAGGTAAACCTCTTTTTCTGGTTTCACCTCAAATTTTTCCATTTTGCCCAGATTCTAGTCAAAAGACACGAATTCCATCTCCTAAAAGGAAGGAAGAACCTCTTCAGAGGTGGAGAAGTTTAATACATTGCTCATTGCAGCGGGTGCTGGACAGAGGTGGTTATTCATTCCTACTAATAGAATTAAGCCCACTGCCTGGTCTCTAGTGCACTTACAAGTAATCAATACCTAAAGTAAGTTGGAAATTAAAAGGCCCCCAGCCCTGCCTACTAACAAGAAAGAACTGGAGAGGACTGGGAATTTATTGTTCAGTTTTGAAGCCAGGAACCACTCAGACAGGGCTGGAGAGCAATTTGTTTTTTGCTCTCCAGTTGCCACTGGACTGATTTTACCCCCGCGATGTAATCTTGTTATGCTATGGTTACACTGGACCACATAAACTCATCCTTTGTCCTCCAATGAAACAAATGTTTTCTTGCCTGCCCTTTTTGCTTTTATGAAAAAAGGTCATCACAGTATTTTCTGTTTTAGCCTGAATATGCTTTTATGAAAAAAAAATTAGGAACCAAAAGGCATATCTTACACATGCTCCAAATAAAACGGTATCCTGAGTTCTGAATTGTTTTTGCGCCTTGCCTGGATTCTTTGAAAACCCTGAAAATGATATTATTTCCTTTTTTTTTTAAAGAGGGAAGTGGCTCATTGTAGCGGAGGATTTCCATAATAATAGCTCCAGTACCAAGATGTCAAAGAAGTGATCACTCACTTCAAGGGGTACCTTTTCATTTGTTCATTCTTAGAACATGATCAACTTAGTGACCTAAATACAGTGTGTAAGGTAAAACACTCAGCTGGGTTCTGAATTCTAGGATCACTTTGCTGCTAGCTTGCTGTGTGATCTTGGGGAAGTCACTTTCCCTCTCTGGGACTCAGGTTTTCATTTGCAAAATGAGTAAATTAGACCGGATCAGGCTTCCCAAAATTTAGTTATTTAAGTACCACTTTCATGATTTTTGCCACAATCTCATATTATCTGTTCTATTGTTAATATACCTTTTTTGGGTGACTTTAAGTACATCTCTTACAAACATACTTTGTATTGCTATTAAAAATGAAAAACCAGTATCATGTTCCCCAAGTAGAAAATAATCCTAAAATAAGTACAATGAGAACAAAGCAATTATATTCAATTCAGATACCGTCAGCTGCCACGTAATGATTGCTCACATCAGTGGAGTGACAAACCTGTTTCCTGTGAAGCTACTCATTGAATCCCCATGGTAAATCTATGAAAGAAGGACTACTATTAACCCCATTTCACAGAGGAAGATGCTGAGCCATCGGGAGGTTTATTAACGTCTCCAAGGCCACAGAGTGCCTGTGTGCTTTAGCAGGGATTTTAACCCAGTCAAGCTGTGCTGTTTGCCTAATGGTGTGGGTCTGCTGTCCATTTGTTAACAAAGGGAGATTGTCTTGTGTCCAAGGGTGTTAAAGACACACTAACACAAAAAGAGATTTTCTTGCTGATGTCATCAGAGGTGGTGAAAGCGGATCGGAAGGGCGATTTGATGTCCTCCACCCCTTCACTCCTCTTGTGTGTCCGCTCTCTTCAGTGCCTACCTGACTGCATGAAGTTCTATTTTGTGATTCACTTGCTCTGTACTTAAATCCTTATCTTACTCCTTTTCCATTGCCTAATATCACATTTTGCCCCTAGTTATTTTTCTTAAATGAAATTTTAGAAGAGAGACACAAAATGGGATTTTTCACACAAGGCGGCTCCCTTCCATTAGGAACACAAAGGGAGTCTGAGATTAGCGGCAATCAGCTCAGTCCTCATAATGTTCCAATAATGACTTGGAGTATCTTTTAATAGCAGTTAACACATCCTGGAGGGCCAGCGTGGTAATTGTCATTCACATCACCCCACATCTCTTTCGTCCTGGGTTCCTGGGGGATTCAAGGTGGTGGCTGGTGACAGCAGGTGGGAGTGGAAGAAGAAGGGGTGAGAGGCAGGCAGGGATGGAAACCACAGCCTCAGGACCATCTCTGGAGTGAATGAGCTGGGACTGCAAGACTGATTCATAGCAGACCTGGGGCCAGAGTCATGAAAAGTTGATCCAAACATTTGTGCAAAGTGCTTCCCTGATGTGCGATAAAGGGCCCCCATAAATGTGACACATTCCCCATTCACTACAAGAAGGAGAGTCAAGCGCCTCTGGCAGGTGCAATAGCCTGGAACTTCCTGCCAGAGTGCATATCACTCACGCTTGCCCAAGCCCTGAAACCCTGGCGGCTTTTCAAGGCATCCAGGGAGAGCGTCAGGTGGCTGGGGTGTGGTGGGCTGATTTCACATAACAGGGACTACAGACCTACTCTTATTTTTACCTTAATAATCATACTAGAAACAGCTCTAGAGCCTGTGCTGTGTATGGGACTTTGGGCTAAGGGCTGAACATGCATGATCGCATTTAGTCCTCTTCAACACTGTGGAGTCAGTACTATTCTTATCCCTACACTACAGATGAGAAAACTGATCCTTGGAGCAGTTAAGTAACTAGTGAGTGGTGAAGCCAAGATGGGAAGCCAGGCAGTCTGGCTTCAGAGCCAAAGCTTTAAAAACCCTGCGATATGCAAAAAGAAGAGGTTTATTAGATTCTAGGTGGCTCACAGAATGGAAGTGAGAGAAACGTTGGGTGGGACAGGAACCAAGGAAGATCTGGGACTGTTTCTTTAGGCCACTGCCATGGAATGACTCAGCCTTCAGGAGTGTATGTTCAGCAGCTGATTTTCTGCTCTGTGGTTTGGACGGGAGCTGATCACAGAATGTGCTGTTTTATTACCTTCTGCTCTGGGCTCAGCTCTGGAGTTGGAGGTAGAAGGACTGTGTGCTGTGTGACCTTGGGCAAATAATTTAACCTCTCGGGGCCTTAGTTTTTTTAATCTGTAAAATAGGGACAATAATAGTATCAATTAGATAGGGATATTGCAGGGATTATATTAGCAAATATTTGCCAAGCATCTAGCATGGTGCTTGATACTTAGCAAGCACACAGAATGACTGTTAATAAAGGCGGGTGAGGGCAGCTTATTGGGCCCCTACAGCTGTGGATCCTGAACACCTCTCCCTTTTGTCTACTCTGTCAGCTCACCCTGCGGCATATGACCACTTTTTCTATATGGTCCACTAGAGAACCTTGCTACTCAAAGTGCAGTCCGTGGACCAGCTCACCTGTGAGTTTGTTTGACATTCAGAGACCCAGGCCTCTCCCCAGACATCCTGAATCAGATGCATTTTACCAAGATCACCAGGTATTTTGTAGGCACAGTAGTTTAAGAAGCACAGCCTCAGAACTTTAAAAAGCAAATAAAAGAAGAAAAGAGGTCTAGAATCTTTTTATCATCATTAGAGATTCAGTATGAAGCATGTACTTTTGTTTTTCAAAGCTACAACTTTTAGGATAATAATAATTCCCATGATGGTAGCACTTCACAATGTGACTAAAAGGCCATCACACTCACTTTTTGCTTGCTTTGCAGTATGACCTTGTATGGTTGGCAGAGCAGCCAATGTTTTCTTCCTTTTACAGATGTGAAAACTGAGGCAGAGTCTCAAGTGATTTTCCAATGTTACCCTGCTACCAAATGTCAGAGCCAGAAAGCAAGCCAGGTCTTTCAGCATCCTAATTCAGTGTGTATGGCAGTTTCCATTCTGTTCATGAACAAGGAGAGAATCAATGCTGGTTCTTCCTCCTTCTCAGTTACCAGGACATAGCCTGTCACCAAGTCCCATGACATTGTTCCATTAGGATGACTTGGATTCAGGCTTTTGTTATGATTTCCCTTGTTCTACCTTCAGCTAAGCTCTGGTGATAATAACAACAATATAAGTGATTGCATATTGAAGACTTACTCTGCTAAGAGCCTTTCTTGTGTTACCTAACTCTTTTCATCCTCCCAGCCACTTTATGAGATAGGTGCTATTACTATTACCATCTTATTATAGATGGTACAACTGAGGCTGCAAGTGAGAAAGTTGTCCAAGATCAAACAATCGCAAGTAGGGGAGCTGGGGTTTGAATGGGAGGAACTGTTCACATCTCAATTCCTGCACTAGCTTCTGAGATGGTGTGTCTATTCACGGTCTGCCCTCCAAGCCTCTGTAACATGAATGTCTTCCTTCCCCTTCCTTCTCTCTTCCCCAGAAAGCCTTTTTCTTTTTTTTCAATAGCATGTTCTGATTGAAGCCACCCTCTTTTTGCATTCCCCAACGTGCACTAATACCCATTATACTGTATCATAAATTACTTGTTAATTTCTTATTGCACTCATAAAAGTATAACCTCCAGGAAGAAGGGGCTTCTTGGTCACAGCTATTGTCCCATCACAGTGACTAGCACAGAGTAGGTGCTCAGTAAATGTTTTCTTAAAAAATATATAGAATTGGGGTCTTACTATGTTGCCCAGGCTGGTCTCAAACTCCTGGGGTCAAGCAATCTTTCCGCCTCAGCCTCCCAAAGTGCTGGGATTATAGGTGTGAGCCATCATGCCTGGCCTCAGTAAATGCTTATCAGATGAAGACGTTCTTTGCATTAGTTTGGTTTCTTCACCTAGGCTGTAGTTACATGTGGAGAGTATCCAAAACTATGTCTGTATCCCCCACTGCACCTCAAATGGTTCTGGAATGCCATACAGTTGATATTTATTGATGCAAAAACATGTGTTCCCCTCAGTGTATTCATCGAGGGCCGACACAGCCATTGGTATTTAGTCCTCTGGGTTTCTTATCCCTAAAACAAGGTGAGGTGAGGCCCTCACAATTACCTTGTTTATCACCAGCAGGGTCCAGGTAGAGATTTCCGGCCAAGCAGGGCCTGTGGTAAGGAGACACCTGACTCCCGATAACACCGCAGACTGAGCTCGCGAGGTCCCATGTAATCAGTGGCTGCATTGACTACAGCCTGAGCCCTGGACCAGGTGCCAGGCAGGGGCCTGTGTGTGGGAGGTCAGAGTCTGTCCCCTCCCTGGCCCCTTGGCACAAACCAGTGCTGATGAGCTAAAGGAGGAATTCCTGCCTTTGAGGTATGAGCCAGCTGGGCTGCTGCTACCGATCAGCTAAGAAAATAAGTCATCCCAGCTGCCTGTGGTTCCCCCAAGGGCTGGCGCCAGAGTGGGAGCTGGGAAGGTCTTCCTGGGAGGGCTGGGAGCTGCTGGAGATATCAGCTGGGCTCAGGTGAAAGCTTTGTGAATGGGGAGGTCCAGACTCCAGAGTGTAGGATTAATTCTTATTTTCAGGCTCTGGGCTCACAGTCTGCCCCTTGGCTTGTCTTCCAAGGGCTGAGGCCACAGCTTATGCATTTATGTGATTTGGGTAGGCAGGGACCCTCATCTGTGTCCCATGGGGTGGGAAGATCCTTCGGGTTGATTAGTTGGGGAGGAATGGGCCTGTGCTCCCTTCTACCTAGCAGTCTAATACTGGGAGTGTTAATTTCACCCACCGCTCACCACTCGCCCTTTGCAAGAGTCCTGCTCTTGAGGCCTGCCATTCTCATCACCCCTTAGAAGAAATCCAGTTGAATTCCCACGGAGGTAAGTATAAACAGTTCTACCATCAAGGTCTCAGAAGAGTGCCTTAAAAGCAGTAAAGGCAGGGCAGGGGGCAGCTGTGACCATGAGGAGGGAGAAGGGTCTCCTAGTGAAGGCTTTGGGGTCATGTCCTACTAGATGCCCCCCATCCTGCCTCTGAATCTTTTTAGTCCCCCTAAATCCCCCTTCAAGTTCCTGCCTTTCCTCTGGTCCTCATTCCCTCCCATTCCCCTTGGAACCTTTTTGCACATGACAGTCGGCTCAGGCTCAGGCAGGAAGTGGGGGCGTAAAAGGCATCAGAATGACATGTGAGGCAATAGTTTGTGATTTATTGGAATATTAATGTGTTTTTGAGCTCCCTCCATTGCCTTCCTCCTCCTCATGTTAATCAGGTAGCTTGGGCTTCTTGCTTCAGGGACTCTTGTCAGCAGAAACAACCTGCAGCCCATGGTTCATCTGGATCTTGTGAAGAGATGCTCTTAGGTGTCCTTGGGGAAGGAGAAAGGGGAGGCAAGGAGCAATTCTCTGGAATGGGAAGGGAAGAGAGGTCTGAGGCAGGGGCAGCCTGGGGTAGAGATCAGGGGATGCATCTCCTAGGCACGTTCTCAAAGAGTGGCACTTTTTGCTCTCTGTGGACGTCTCTCTGGCTGTGGGAAGCTGTGAGCCTTCTGCCTAAGGAAGCTGCCTAAGGAGATAAAGAGACCCAATGGGGATGGCAGCTGGTGCCCCCAGGAAGGGGGGACCCTGGGGCTGGGGACCTGGGTCTCAGTGGAGTTCTGTCTCCCATGCAGGACATCAAAAGAGAGTAGGCCTTCCATGCAAGGGGTCACCGTAGAGGTGGACCTAGAAGAGTCAGGGGTTTCATGATAGGCTGGAGGTTACAGACCCCTGTCTTGTTTCCAGACCATCACACAATTATACTGTGTTCTTATTTGCAGCTGGGAGAGGGAGGGAATGGGGTGCTCCAATAAGGACTTTATCCCTCAATCTCCATTGTTCAGGAATAAATTGATTTTAAATAATAAAGAAGGTGATATTCTTCTCAGACTTCAGTTGGAGGCCTGCAATTTGTACTTGCCCACTTGATTCCAGGGTGCAGACTAATTCAGGGAAAGGGGGTTCTTTTCCTGTGACAATACTTCCTATACCACTTGCACACATTGCTTTGGCACTTCCATTTATTCATTTATTTTATAAATATTAATTGAGGATTTACTATATGTTAGGTACTGGGTTAAGTGTGGAGGATACAATGATGCATGAAGCCACCCGCCATTCTCTAGAGATCTCATAGTCTCACAGGGAAGACATGTGTTCATCAAATAATTCTACAAATATGTGTATATACATGCATATACTGGGATAAAGCCTTACAGAAAAGTAGCTGTTGCTACAAGAATGAGTAGTGTCAGGTCTGGTGAAGTCTGGAGTTGGGTGGGAAGTGGAGGGGTTCAGGAAAAGCAGTAAGTTCTGTTTGAGCTGAGGTTTGAAGACCCATATGTGTGTGGGTGCATGTGTAAATGAGAGCATGCACACAGGTATATATGTGCACACATGTACATGTATGTGCATGCATGCAAGAAGGGTATTTTAATGAGAGGGAAGAACATTCCAGGAGGCCTTGAGGTGGAGGAAGGAGCCAGGTTCCTTTAAAGAGCTGAAAGAAACCCTGGTGGCTGCACAGAGGTGAGGCCAGGGAGGGGGCAGTGAAAAGTAAGGTCACCTAAGGCCTGAGACATCGGGTTGGGTGGTTTGGCCTTTATCATAGGAGTAATGGGAAACCATTGAAGGTTTTTAAGCCTGGAGGTAATAGAATCTGATCTACATTTTAAAAAGATTATTCCGACTGCTGTGCTCTGCACGGATGATGGGAAGACAAGAGCCAAAATAGAGAGACCAAAATTTTGCAAGGATGTAGGTTTATCTGTAACCACGGGGAAGATGTTCAAACATTATTAAGTGAAAAACAAAACAAAAACAAGTTGCAGAACCATAAGGATGATGTCATTTGGTTTTTTCAAAGCATGCGCACATTTATGCATGTACATTCACATCATAGCAGCTTGTGCATGCATAGCTTCTTTCCAGCCCTTTGCTATCACTGGCACTTCATTGCAGAATGGAAAACATCTTAGATTTGGGGGTCCCAAGAGCTTGGGATATTGTCACTCTTTACTGACTTAGGGCATGTCATTTAGCCTCTCAGTGTCTCAGTTTTCTCATCTGCAAAATTAGGGTATTGGACCAGATGAGCTTTAAACATGAATTCCTTCAACCTTTGGATTCTTGTGACTCTGGGCAGGAAGAAGGTGTGAATAAGAGAGGTTGCGTACATTATGCAGGCAAATTGCCTACCCCAGCTCTGTTTTAACACTGCAGGGTTAGGGTGACATTCTAGAAGAGCAGCAGCAGAACTTCGGAGAGTGAGAACATCTCTCAGGGCAGCCTGACAGCAGGAAGAGTGGGCAGCTGTCTCTGTGCTGTGATTTACCACCTGCCTGGATCAAAATAGGCCCATCTCTTGGCCTGCTCCAGGAAGCTCCTTCCTGGGAAACAGGAGATTAACTTACCCAGAACTAGTGCTGGATCTACATCAAGCTATTCCCCTCCAGGATCCCATAAACCCAGATGAAGTAATTTTACTGGTAGAAATGAAAGAAGGGGACCAGAGAAAGGGGGAATCAAGGTCTAACCAATTTTGAAAGACAGTGTCTTGGTGGCATCCTTCTTATGACTGGCCTGATTGGGGTAAAGGGGTAAGTATCTCTGGGAGTAGAACTGGGGTATTGTTTCCATATGGCTGTACTTGGAACACAAATTCTGCAGGATGTAAGGTGTTATTCAAAATGGGGATTCCATGGTCAAATAAGTTGGTGAGATACTTACTGGCTTAAATAAAGTTGAGCAGGTTTTTCTACCATAGGACTTCTTAGAGCTTTACTAAACTAACTTCATCATGAATTCTTGAGAAAGGAGAAAATAATATACAGTGCACCCACCTGTTTACAAGCAGCACTTTCTGGGATAGGTCTTCCACAGGTCACACGGTAAAAATGACAGACTAGGCTATAGGTTTGTGGGGAGAGAGGCTGGGTCTTATTTCCACCTGAGCACCCAGTACTTATAAGAGTGATGAGTCCATGGTGGGTACATGGACTGATGGCAAGTGAACTAAAATCTTCCAAATGAACTTTGCCAATTTTAAGATGTGGCTGGTACACCTGGATGTCTAAATTCTCATATAATACATCTTAGTTCTTATCTTAGAAGTCTCCTGTTAATATCAGTAGGGTAACCATAGTAACCTTAATAAAATGGCTGCCTCATTATCTTTAAGAGCTTTATCCTTTATTCCTAGTAACATTTTCATGTTCATTCATTGCAAGGTCAGTGGATGGCCTGAATGTTAGGAGACCTGAATTCAAGTTCTACTGATAACTATGAAATCTACTGATAACTACTGATCATTATGCTAACAAGTTAATCATCTAAAGTTTTAGAGCTTTGATTTCCTTATGTTTGAAGGTCAAGGATGGACTATGTATTAGCTTTGCAGTGACAACAAATGATCCCCAATCTCAGTGGCTGACGGTCTATTTCTTGCTCGTGTTAGCCGTGGACATGGGTCAGTTGCTTCTCTGCACTGATGACTGGGAATCTTCATTGTGGGCCCAGGTAGAAAGTGCAGCTCTGATGGAGGCATGCTGAGTTGTGCAATGGCTCTTAAAGCTTCTGCTTGAACAGAACCTACTTCACATATGTTCATATCCCTTTGTCCAAAGCAAGTCACATGTCTGAGCCTAGAATTAACAGGTTGGGGAAGTACCATTGTACCTCAGTATCCTCAGGGGATTGGTTCCAGGACCCCTTGTGTGTACCAAGATCCAAAGACGCTCAAATTCCTGATTTAAAATAATGTAGTATTTGCCTATAACCTATGCACATCCTCCTGTATAATTTAAATCATCTCTAGATTACTTATAATACCATATATAGTAAATTATTGCTTAACGATGGAAATGCATTCTAAGAAATGCATCATTAAGTGATGTTTTCATTGTGTGAACATTATAGAGTATATTACACAAACCTAGATGGTACAGCCTCGTACACATCTAGGCTATATGGGATAGCCTGCTGCAGCTAGTCTACAAACCTGTGCAGCATGTTACTGTACTGGATACTGTTGGTATTTGCAACACAATGGTAAGTATTTGTGTATCTAAACATAGCTAAACATAGAAAATAAACAGTAACAATGTGGTGTTATAATCTTATAGACCACCCTTATATATGTGGTCTGTCATTGACCAAAATGTC
Source organism: Piliocolobus tephrosceles (assembly GCF_002776525.5). Lineage (NCBI taxonomy): Eukaryota > Metazoa > Chordata > Mammalia > Primates > Cercopithecidae > Piliocolobus > Piliocolobus tephrosceles. The sequence goes on from NC_045437.1 coordinate 130,806,968, forward strand.
TTTATGGGTGTTGCATGGTTGTACTCTGTCAACTCTAGGTGACTAGTCATTATATTGTATTTTAAAATTTATGTTTTTTATTGTTGTATTGCTTTTATTGTTTTTGTGATCCACAGCTGGTTGAATGAATAGATGCAGACCGTAAATATAGAGGGGTGACTGTGTGTATACCCCTCCCACAGGAGGGCACTGACAGTCACAAGACAGCGGTGAGGATGTCTGATTTTTTGACTGAGAATTATCGGTGACATGGACACAATCTATCATGGACTAGATGATAGTTACACTCCTTCAGCCCCAGCTTTAGTATTCCTGGTATTCTCCTAGAATGAATCCAACCCTGATGCACAGTATTGGGAAAATAATTTTTAGTGGACCTTAATGAAAGAGGGAAAGAACAGATTTTCACTTGCTGGCAGCTGGCAGCAAAATTCTGGAATGGGTTTTTGCATAGAATGTGACGAGCAATTGGATTAAGGAGTAGTTTGTGCACTTCAGTTTCGTTTCTAAGAGTCATGCCGGAAAGGACTCAGTGGTCTTAGAGGGGTCGTGAGACTGGTGCTCTGGGGAGTGACATGCACAGTGAGTCTGGGTTTCAGTAGAACTTTGGCAACATCTCCTTTGGATATATGACTAGGATGATTTTTTTTTTTTTTTTTTGAAGTCACCAACTGTATCTGGCAAGTAAGAATGAAGAGGTGGATGGGTTGCCTCAGGGCTTTGCACTCAGGCTTTCCTCTTTTGGGCCATACTTTTAGCAACACTGGGTTGAACTCTAGTTCATCAGATCCATCCCGGGCACTAACCTGGGAAGGGTAAAAATGCACAGTGTGATGAAATTGGTATTCTTTTTTTTTTTTGAGACGGAGTCTGGCTGTGCCGCCCAGGCTGGAATGCAGTGGCGGGATCTCAGCTCACTGCAAGCCCCACCTCCTGGGTTTAGGCCATTCTCCTGCCTCAGCCTCCCAAGCAGCTGGGACTACAGGCGCCCACCTCGTCGCCCGGCTAGTTTTTTGTAGTTTTTAGTAGAGATGGGATTTCACCGTATTAGCCAGGATGGTCTCGATCTCCTGACCTCGTGATCCGCCCATCTCGGCCTCCCAAAGTGCTGGGATTACAGGCTTGAGCCACCGCGCCCGGCGAAATTGGTATTCTTAATTGATCATCACAGGTAAGAAACATGGGTAAGATCAGCAGGATGAAATTGAACAGAAGTAAATATTAAGGCACCATATTTAAATTTCAATAATTGATTATATAAATAGAGTATTAGGGAGACCTGACTTGATAATTGACCTTCTGCTACAAGATTATAAACCCTAGAAGTCTAGTTGAGAATAAGTTTAATATAAGCTAATATAAAGCAACTGCCATATAAAATACAATGTGGATAATTATATATGTGTTTGCCCAGACAGTTCTCAAACTCCCAGTCTCAAGAGATCCTCCCACCTTGGTCTCCTGAAGTGCCGGGATTATAGGCATGAGCCACTGTGCTGGGCCAGATAAATGATTTTAGATTTTATAAATAGCGGTATAATCAAGTCTTACTTCTAGTCCATTGACTTGGATGGGACAGCTGGATTAGAGAGGGACGGATAGAGAGAGAGAGAGATATTGAGAGAGGGAGAATTTAGCTTGCCCTACCACTCAGTGAGTGTATGTCCTAGGTTGAATCAAAGCTGGGATTTGTTAATCTGCTATTCCCTTCGCTACTTTCATTTCCTTTGTGCCTCTCCAAGTATGTATACTTCTCTGTGTTGAGTCTGATGCTGCTGTAGTTAGATACATATTTTAATGTCAAGTTTACAGTGCAAGTGGCTTCCTAAATGCAAGCAATTGATCATGTGATCCACTAAAGAGAGTGATCTAGCACTGGAGAAATCTGAAGATGTTGGATTTCTTGAGAGGTAGTAATACTGTTTTACAAAGTGGCACCCCTTTCAGGGGCAATTTAGGCAATACTGTTTTTGCCTGGTGTGCTAACTTTACATTCCACTTTCTATGTGAGATGTGACTCTACACTGTCAAGATCTATGGATGTAATGGTTCTGCTCTAGTTTGAGAGGATGTTTACAAGTCAGAGCTCATAAAAAGAAGCATGAAATGTCACTAGAACACTTGAAGGAATTAGAATGTTTTGCCTATAGAATGAAAGCTTGAGAGAATTCTGAAAACTGCCTTTGAATATCTAAAGGGCTGTCATGTATCTGAATACATTCCTGTATTGTTCTGAGAACAGAGTCAGTGATAGTTCATGCAAGTTTTGCATGACCTGAGGTAAGGAAGATTTTTCTAACAATTTATGATAAAAGATGGAGTAAATGGCTTTCATAAGGTAGTGAGTTCCCTGTTCCTTCCAGTGCACTAGCAGAAGTTGATTGACCATGTCTCTGAGATGTTCATAGGGAGATCTCATCTTTTGTTTCATCAGCACTCATCCACCCCTCCAGAATTCTGTTGGTTATTACACCTGATTTTCCTCTTAGAACTCTTGTTAAGAACTCCAATTGTAATTCACATGTCTCAGATGAACTGATATTGACTTCACCTTTGGCTTCAGGGATCAGGCTGTGAGGTTCAAGTCTGGCATGACATTCTTGGCTACAGTAATTATTAGTGATGGACATGGGACCTGATTCTGGCCAAAGAGAACTGCTGAGCAAGGAGCATGACTCTCTTTCCCTCTGGGTTTGAAGCAGGAAGGATGTAAGTCAGGGAGAGGGTAGCCCTTTTGACATCATGAAGAGCTTGAGAATGGAGAAATCATAGAAAGGGGAGAGTCAAGAGATGGAGAGGGGCCAGGCCTTGATGACCATCAAATCACGCCTAAAGTTAGCGCCCCTGCAGGGTCACCTGGTCATGTGAGTCAGCACATTCCATTCTGTGGTAAGACAGTTTGAGGAGAGCTCTCCATAACTGGGAAACAAGAGTCCATGATAGTTTCAAGATGTGCCATGAGGTTAGAGACTATAATTTTCCAGGTGGTGAGTTACAATGTTGTTCACCTAGTTATCTCTCAGATGTGTCTGTGACAGAACTAAATGCCATCATGAGTTTCATGAGCAAGAAACACATTGCAAGTGGCAGAAAACTGAGCACAGAGTTGGAATGATTTCTCTTAAGTACTTCTGGAAGCATCTCCTCTTATGCTAGAGGTGGAAGCCTAAGTTAAAAAAAAGGAGAGCATTTGATTTTAACATTTTTGGGTGCTGCCAAAGTCATTTAAAAGTCTTAGTTCATACTTACTAATTTTGCCAGAAGTGACCTATGTAAGTGCATATGGTGGTGAGGATGGGGGTAGGAGAAGCAACTGTGATGTGGGAGTTTGCAATTGCAATGAAGCAATTTAATGAGCTCAGATATGACAAGAGCAGGGGGCAAAAAGATTATGAAGTCATCTAAGCCCATAGGTGAAAAAAACATCCTTGTGAATTCCAGGCATACATGACTTGTAGTATGGGTTTAGTACACTAGAGGCTCTGGGGTGCCCGTAGTCACTTCTAATTTCTCCTTCTTCCTCTTCCTCCTCTCCTTCTTCTCTTCTTCTTCCTTCTTTCTTCCTTCTCCTTCTCCTTCTCCTTCTTCTTCTTTCTCCTTCTCTTCCGTCTCCTTCTCCTTCTCCTTCTTCTTCCTCCTCCTCCTCCTCCTTCTTCTTCTTCTCCTTCTCCTTCTTCTTTTTCTTTTTCTTGAGATGGAGTCTTGCTCTGTCACCCAGGCTAGAGTACAATGGCATGATCTTGGCTCACTGCAACTTCCACCTCCTGGGTTCAAGCAATTCTCCTGCCTCAGCCTTCTAAGTAGCTGGATTACAGGTGCCTGCCACCATGCCCACCTGATTGTTGTATTTTTAGTAGAGACAGGGTTTCACCAAGTTGGCCAGGCTGGTTTTGAACTCCTGACCTCAAGATACACCTGCCTCGGCCTCCCAAAGTTCTGGGATTACAAGCGTGAGCCACCGTGCCTGGCCTGTCACTTCTAATTTCAAGCTCCAATTTCATCTTTGTCTTTCATCATTGAAAAAAACCCAACCAACTTGGAGTGTTTGTTTATACATTCAATAAATATTCTAGATGTGTCCTGAGCATGTTTCAGGTGCTGGAAATGCTTCAGAGAACACCCTAAGTCCCTGCCCCTCATGGAGTTTGCATTCTTTGGAGGAAAGGATATTAAGCAAAAATATGAAATATTAATATAGCATCAGTTAGTGTGTTAGTTTCCTGCTGTTAACATCACAAGTCACCACAAACAGAGTGGCTTAAGACAACACAAATGTATTATCCTGCAGTTCTGGATGTTAGCAGTCTGACATGTGTCACACTGAGTTGAAATCAAGGTGATGGCAGAGGGATGTTCCTTCTGGAGTTTCTCGGGGAGAACCCCTTTCTTGCCTTTTTCATCTTATAGAAGCAGCCTGTGTTCCGCGGCTCATCCCTTCCTCACATCACTTGAACCTCTGCTTTTATCCTCACATTTACTCTTCTGACTCTGACCTTCCTGCCTCCCTCTTATAAAGACCCCTATGCTTATATCGGGCTCATGTGGCTAATCCAGGATAATCTCTCTTTCCCAAGATCCTTAACTTAATCACCCCTGCAAAGCTTCTTTTTCCAGGTAAGGTAACATATTCACAGGCTCCAGGGTTTAGGATGTGGACATCTTTGGGGGTTGTTATTCAGCCTAGTAGATGTAGTTTTAAGCGTTATGAAGAAAAAGAAAGCAAGGTTAAGGAAGAGAGAATGAGGTGGGGAGGAGAAGGCCCTCTGTGGTGGTGACATTTGTTTTGAGACATGAAGTGCAGGCTGAAGCCATGGGAAAGCTGAAGGGAACGTCTTCCAGGTAGGCTGGAGGCAAAGGCATGGAGGTGAGGCTCAGCTTGGGGTGTCTGAAGGACAGCAAGAAGTGCTGGGTAGAGTGAGTGAGGAGAACAGTGGTGGACGATGGGGTTGTCAGGCAGGCTGAACCTAGAGTGGGAGTTTGCTGTTCCTGATGAAGGCTTTTGACTTGATTCCAAGTGTGACAAGAAAGTGTTGGTCAAGGAAATGACATGATGTGACTCAATGATGGAGAAGGCCCCTCTGGCTGTTGTGTGAACAGACCATGGGAGCAGAAACAGGGAGAGGAGTTGAGAAACTCCTGGAGTTGTCTAGTGGAAGGATGATGGGCCACAGTGTTGGGTGGAGGTGGTGAAAAGTGGTCAGATTTCAGATGCATTTTGATGTTGGAGCTTGGAATTGCGCAGGAAGTGCTGTGAGATTGGAGGTAAAGTGTGAGGGAAAGAGATGTGTTAAGGATGATACAGTTTTAGCCTGAAACTCTGGGTGAATCAGGTGCCATTTGCTACAAAGGAAAGCACTGAGGGAGGAGCATATACTTTTAAAAATGGGAGTGAGAAAGGGAAATCAAGAGTTCGATTTGGTTTGCACATACTAAGTTTGAGATGCCTGAAAAGATGTTCAAAGGGCAATGTTGAGTGAGAAGTTAGATAATCCAAGTCTGCAATTCAGAGGAAATGTCAGGGCAGAAGATATAAATTTGGGGTGAGGATATAGATGGTATTTAAAGCCACAGGGCTGGATGAGGTCATCAAGACAGTAAGGATAGTAAGGATAGAATTTGGAGAGAAGACCCAGGGCAGAGCTCAGGGGCCCTTCTATATCAACAGGTCAGGAAGATCTGGTAGCAAAAAAAAAAAAAAAAAAAAAAAAAAAA